>NC_084494.1:21236254-21543299 GCF_030035675.1 Rhineura floridana | reverse complement strand
AAATTGATGGAGAGATGTTTTTAGTTTGCTCCCAATTTAGAAAGGCAGAAGAAGGCAAAGCAACCGAGGCTGCAGTCCTGTGCAGACATTTATTGAGACTAGCCCTACCATTAGGCAGCAGATGCTGTGATATGTGGCAAGGAGGGATGGGGAATAACCTTCAGCTGCATTTACCAGGCGAGAAAATGGATGGAGAGATGTTTTTAGTTTGCTCCCAATTCAGAAAGGCAGGGGAAGGAAAGGCAACCAAGGCTGCAGTCCTATCAGACATTACCTAGGCCGGCTCTATCATTAGGCAGCAGATGCTAGGTTATGTGGCAAGTAGGGAAGGGGGAGAAATTCAGTGCAAGTTGGAATTTAATGAGGTCCTACCTATTTCACACTTTCTGAAACAATATGCGAACTGAACATAGCTATAAGCCTGTTTATGGGAATGTTGAATGACTTTGATGAGTCCTTGTATTCGAGGTCAACATGCAAAGGGAAACTTGAGTATGAATTTACCTAATTCATACTTTCTGAAACAATACACAAAGCAAAATGCACCAATCCTTTGCAATTTGAACTCTTCCAAATGCTGTGATGCTAACCAATGCCAACCAACCAATGCCTCAAAAATGCACATATTTATTTATTTATTTTATTTAATTTAATTTATATACCGCCCTACGTCCGAAGGCTCTCTGGGCAGTGTACATAAAAGATAATATTAGGAGAAAGTGTGCATAAATATATATATGCTAGTGAAAGCAATATATAAAACACATTCTACTGGGGAAATTTGTTTGCAAAAAATGTGTATACTAGAAGAAATGTGCACTAAAAATGCTGGCAAAGTTTCATAAGGCCTTTTAAAAAAAATGGCAAGCCAATGAAGAAATGTGGGAAAACTAAAGTTAAGGCTGGAAAACATTTCACTGAGGGGGAAGTGAAATTGACAGATCTAGCATCCCTGGTGGCAAATGGCAGTAAGCTGGTGTCAGGGACAAGGAGTCAGATTCTTTTTCATCAGATGGTGGAAGTGAGAACTCCGAACCTGAAGGAAGGGTATCTACAGCTAGCCTTTGAGGTGCTGCCACCCGATGAACCTGTTGAGCCAGTCCTTCCCCCAGCCCTAGGATGTGGCACTCCCATCCTCTGACCAAATACTCCATTATAGAACAAGTTGGCTGATTTGAGCCTGTCTCACTCAGTGATAGTAGGAGGTTGCTAGAGAAGGCAGGGTCCCTTTAAGTAGAACAGCATCTTACAGCACAGGTAGTGCTAACAATTAGGTGCCACTTGGGTCTGCTGCCATGGAAGGGCTCAATTTCGGCTTGCTCCTCACTGAAATAACTTCAGAGCTCTTGCCTTGTGTCCTGCCTGAACCTGAGCCCACCTTGTCTTGTGTCCAGCCTGAACTTCACTGCCTTAAACCCTGGTTGAACCTTGTCCCACCACTGAGCAGGGCAGCTGTTGGAGGACAGAAAGGTGTGTGCCACAAGCTCGCCCTGCACCCCCTAAGCTGACCTCAAGGGTAGTGGAAGATGCTGTTCGGTCATCAGCTAGATTCAACTGCTGGTCTGCTCAGTTTCTGCACATGCAAAGGGAAGGGTTCCATCTTGCCCTTCATTTCAGGAAGCAGAATATTATGGGCCAGCTCTGCCTGGCAGTAAGACCCATTGATCCCCTTACTTCTAAGTAGACATGCATAGTATTGTGCTGTAAGTTCATTTGAATCAGTTGAATCAAATGACAACAAAATGCAAAAAGGAGAGACTGTTGAAATTCAGTTAAAGTAGATGTGGGGGAACCTTTGGCCCTCCAGATGTTGCTGAACTACAGTTCCCATCAGCCACAGCAAACTTGTCCAATGATCAAGAGGATGATGGAAGCTGTAGTTTATTTATTATTTGATTTATATCTCACCCTTCCTCCAAGTAGGAGCCCAGGGCGGCAAACAAAAGCACTAAAAACACTTTAAAAAATCATAAAAACAGACTTTAAAATACATTAAAACAAAATATATTTAAAAGAATTAAAAATGTTAAAAAATCCTTTTCTATAAAAAAGAAAGAAAAGGTTTAAAAACATGTTAAAAAGCAATTCCAACACAGACACAGCCTGGGATAAGATCTCAACTTGAAAGGCTTGTTGAAAGAGGAAGGTCTTCAGTAGGCATCGAAAAGATAACAGAGATGGCCCCTGCCTAATATTTAAGGGGAGAGAATTCCAAAAGGTAGGTGCCACTACACTAAAGGTCCGCTTCCTATGTTCAGCAACATCTGCAGAGCCAAAGGTTCTCCATGCCTGAGTCAAAGCTTAAGTGCACGCAAAATGAGCACAGTGGCCGTTCACAGTAGTAATTAGAAATAACACAATGTCCTAGTGTTGCTAGGTTAAGTAGCACCCATCATGGGACAGGAAACTATTCACTATACTGTGAAGGAGTTAGGTAATATTGTGAAGCTGTCCTTAGCACTAAAGCCAGTTCACATGTGCATGAAGAACACTTGATTTTGGTCACTTGAATCAAACAATCTGTTGCATAGTATAGCTACTTTCTTCAATGTGTCCCCGCTTATTACCATTTCTGTCTCAGTGAAGGTATGGCCCTTTCTCAAATAAAACCTGGCTGATACTCACAAACATGTGCTATACAATATAAATTAATGCACATTTGAAATTACCCTCCGGCAATATATGCAATTTGAGTTCCAAAACACCAAGAGGACCAGTTTCAAGCCAGCCAAGTGATAGCCTTATCTTTAAACCCTTGAGACATGAGAGCTAGGTCATCATTTACTTGATATCTAAGCCTCCTGACCTAATTTTATACCTACTTGTTGAAAGCTACATACAAAGAACAGCAAGGCAATATCCCGCAGTGTTGTTTGATACCACACAGGGGTGGGCAACCTGCGCCCATAGGCCCACATGTGGCCCTTGGCCTAATTTCAAAAGCCATCTCCAAGGAATATGTTCTGAACTCTGTCAAGAGCAATCTGTCCTCCTCTGATAACTTGCTGGGCTAGGATAGAAAATAGAAGGGAGGGAGAAAGAGAGAGAAGGGGGTGGTCATGTCCGTTTTGGGCACCGACTCCACCCACCACTGCCTTTGGCTCCACTCACTGCTGGCATGCAGCCCCTGCCCAATTAACTTCAAGGGAATTTAGCCTGGAACAGAAGCATGGTTGCCCACCTGTGCTTTAGTAGAAATATTATTCCCCAGACTGAGTCCATCTATTTAGAAAACCTTTTCAGATGTTCTAAAATTGGGCACATTTAAACCATGGAGGGTGGGGAATCATCATCATATCTGCTGTCCCTGCCATCTTAACATGTTGATCATTCCTTGTAGGCACATGCATGCATAAAATACTCTGATTTTTGCAGTATATCTGATTTTTGCAGGGTAATAGATCCAGGTGTACAGGAGGTCAGGGCTGGTGCTTGGTAACCACAACCCCAGTTTCCACCATCCATGTGCCTATTGTTTCAGTTTTGGAACAACTGAACATAACTGCATATAGGGGATTTCCCACCACCACCACCTTTGATTACTTGGGCTGCCAAAAAGAACTGGCCTGCTTCCATAGACATCAGATCCTCCCTGTAAACATTCAGGAGCAAATGTGTTTTGCAAAATGGCCTTTGAGGAGGATGAAAAAAAATGCTTTATTTGCCTGTACTTTTGTTGTCAATATTGTCGCTTCTTTGTTTCCAGAAGGTTGCTTTCTCTCTCTGCTTCTTGCTTCCATTCTGCTCTCTGCGGTTTATTTCCTTGCTAGAGCCAACTTTGTCAACAGTACTGGTCACACAGAGATGAACGTCCTCAAAAACACTGAGAACCCAAGATAGCCACAATATCCTCCAGGTGGATGAGTCAGTACGGGCCAGGTCACACAGCTTTGACAATATTTGAATTGCTATCGTCACCATTCTATGACCTTGCTGAGAAAAGCTGAAGAGGGGTGGAGCGAGCACCACTGAGAAGGTCAGCAAGCAGACACTGCCCCTTAGTAGGAACTCAGAGTACCGGCATAGCCTGTTGTATTTTGTCACATTGCAGAAAAGAACACCACAGATGGCTTCGATGTAGCGATTAGCACATTTCTATATGACATCACAGGATGCGACATCATAGGAAAGGGAGGAGCCAAAAACATCAGGTGGGTTCATGGGTTTCTGCATGGGACCTTCACTGGGGGGGGCTATAGAGATGTGGAAAGGGCCATAGTTCAATGCACCCAATATAGCATTGTGGGTAATTTAAAAGGCTGCCCCTCACTGAAGGCACCAACACACAAACAACAGAAAGATCCACAAACAGGAAAATGTATTTATCTATTTAACTAATTTATATCCTGCCCTTCCTCTCAAACAGAGTCCAGGGCAGCAAACAGTGACAAAACACTAAAAACCATATTAAAAAACCACCTTAAAAACATATTTAAAATTAATGTCTTTTTCAAATATGTTGAAGCAGATCTATAACCAGTTGTTCTGTCATGTCCTATTTGTATCATTATCTACTCCCTTTATATATTTCTCTTGAATACAATATAGTATATTTTCATATTTGTGGGTCTTTTTGTTGTTTGTGTGTTGATAGATAGGGACCCTTATTGTAGACTTTAACCACACTGGAGGCAACCATTTAAATTCCCCACAATGCCCCAGAGTGACACTACATCAGGGGAATTGTGGGAAATTTAAAATGGTAGCTCACAGGCACTCATCACTGCCACCAGGTAACAAGACCATGGCTGTGGCCCACCAACACAGGAGTTTAAGCAGTGGCTAAGCATTAAAGGGCTTTTATTCTGGCATGGCAAAATGTACTTCCTCTATCTACAATGAAGGGATATTTCAGGAGAGTGCCATCGTTGATAGATTCTGCCCATATGGTGGCTGAACTGGTGGCATATGACTGTGTGTCAGGAAAGGGCCATGGCTCAGTGGTAGTGATCGGCTCCATTTCGGCAGTAATCAGATTTGCCACCAGAATTATTTTATTTCTGATATTCTCTATCTTTGCAGAGAGAATTTTGAAGTAGCAACTCTCCATGCCTGGTTTCGGATTCATTCTTCTTTTTTACTGATTTTTTTTAAAATCCGCTTTAAAACCATTGATAGTGTCAATGATACTTTTATTGATCTACTTTCTATGTGAGCTCTTCAAATGTGTATTCCCTCTCACTAATGTCAGTGAGGTGTTGGTTGTATTTGACAGACAGAAAACAGCAGGGGGGAAGATATCTGCCTAACCTGTCTGCAGTGCACTTGAAAAGGAATGTACACAGACAATCATTACAGAGTTCAGAATAAAGATCGATACCAGTGGAGACCCATGAATAAATAGCAATTATAATATTGATAATTCTCTGTAAATATTGGAGGAGATTGGAAAAATGAAAAGATATCAGAAGAAAAAGGAATCAGATCATACTCCAGTGGGCCACACTTAAAAACAAAACATAAAAAGGAGAGGATACCATCCCTACTCAGTGGTAGAGCATCTGCTTTGTATGCAAGAAGATTGTATGGGAGGAGGTGGTTCTCCAGTGTCTCACAGCCACTCACCACGTACATCCAGAATCTTATGCCTGAGGCAGCTGCCTCACTCTGACTAATAGTAGGGATTACCCTACCCAGAAACACTGTTCAGACTCCAATAGGGAAGGAAACACATGTGGCTTGATGGCAGTGCCAAAAGTCCAACCATCACCTCAGCTAACACTGGAAAGCACCAGCATCAGGGTCCATACATAGGCCCCATCTGCATTATACATTTAAAGCAGTAGCATACTGCCTTAAACAGTCATGGCTTCCACAAAGATACCTGGCAGCACACAGTGGCCCTACAGGGTATATTTATTGACAGCTGGCACTAGGGATGGACAAATCAGGCTCCATCTGCACTATTATTCCACTTTGAAAGTTATGATTTCCCCCTAAAGAAACAGTAACTTGTTTAGTGTGCTGAGAGTTGTTAGGAGACCCCATTCCCCTCACAGAGCTGCAGTTGCTAGAGTGGTTTAACAATCAATCCCTCTTCCCATGAAACCTTGGGTGTTATAGTTCTATGAGGGGAATAGGGATCTCCTAACACAGCGTTTCCCAACTAGTGGGCCACCAGATGTTGTTGGAACACAATTCCCATCTTTCCTGACCATTGGCAATGCTGGCTGAGGCTGATGGGAGTTGTGGTCCAACAACATCTGGTGGCCCACTAGTTGGGAAAGGCTGTCCTAACAACTTTCAACAAACTTAGCAAACTACAGTGCCCAGGAAACTTTGGGGGAAGCCATGACATGACTGTTGAAAGTGCTATAATAGTGATTTAAATGTATAGTGTAGATGGGATCTTAGTTTCTGGCTATTCTGCTTTGTCATACAACGGTTTTCATGTAGTTGCCATTGTTCATTGGAACACTGCTACAACAGTTGATTGCTTTAACACATGTCAAGCTGGTATGTTTACATCTTTCTCCCCCCCCCCTTTAGGATGCACAATGGACAAGCTGAAATGTAACCTGTCCTTTCTTGCTGTCAGTTCTGCAAGGTGAATCCAGTGCTTTATAGGGGGGGGATGCTTAGACCCTTCAAAGCAGGTTTCCTCTTTGTAGTCAGCTTTGTGTTTTTGCCACAAGAAGCCTCCCTCATTTCATCAATAGTGGAGAGGAGCAATAATCTTGACAAAATCTAAATAGAGGTGTATATAGTAAACTGGTTGAGAAAACAATTGCCTGGACAAATCTTGCCGAGTCCATAAATCTGTATGCTTATAGATGAGTTCAGGGGGTGCCTAATAGTGGCCCAGAATCCTTATTTGCTGTCAGACAGCTGGTGATAATTACTTTCCAGAGTTCATTAGCTGTATCTAGCTGTTCTGTTTCTTTGTTTTACTGCTATCCCATTTAAACAATGGGAATATCAGCTAAATGTTGGATTTATTCAGGTGCCCAAATGAGAGATATGGATCCTTTGGGTGAAGTACAAGGCAGAGTAAGTTTTGGGATGTCCAAACGTGGGTTTCTGTCATTTCACCCATTTTTTTCCAGTCTTAAATTCTTCTTATTTCTGAATCAATTTGCATGTTTGTCCTTTACAAAGGGCCCATCTAAACGGTGGTTTACTGTGTGTTTGGTGCTACTCACATCTCCTTTAAATTTGCATGGTTCACATGACATTACCAGCAAATGAAAGCTGTCAGACAGTTTTCCCCCTATAAATCTGTACTAACCCAATCCACTGACAATACAAAAAGGGGAGAAAAAAAATCTCCACTGTTTCTCTAGTGGTTGCAGATGCTTTGCTCCAATGCTTTTAAGTGCATGTGTCAATTGTTCCCCTCTCTATGCCCACTATCTCCTCTCTTCTTTCATTTTGTTTCCTGTGGGCTGACAAGCACTTTCCAGCTGCTCTCCACCATTCTGCTGGCCTTTTTATGTTACTGCCAATGGTGCCTTTATTTTCCTTTTCCCCTGTGTGCAAAAGTGTAACACTGCTCAAACAAATATTTGTATTTCAGCTGGATCCTACCAGTCATATGCAGGGAAAACCCACATATTTGCACTTCCAGGTTTTTTGAAAGGAATCTACTGCAGATGGTAGAACAGACTGATCATGCTCAGTCACCAAGCAACTAGAGGAAGTGGAAATGTATAATTAGAGGAGGGGCACAAGGAGACAGTGAAACTAATCCTTCCCAGAGGAATGCCTACTTGTGTGAATGGGAAAAAGGCATTGGCAGCTACCATTGAACTGCAGACAGTGCAAATGAATAGTGACGGTAAAAGCAGTGTATTTGCTATGAAGAAATGCCCCCATGGAGGAGCCCAAAGTCCTCAAGAAAATTTGGGAACATTTTAGTGCAAATTTCTCTTGACCTACAATTTTTTTGTATGCAATTTTGCCTGATACACAGATTTTTTTTCAAGCAATCATCTCTAATATAATTACAAACCTATATGGAAATATGGTGAACTGAATTTAAGATTGGATAAATGAGAACCCCTAGCTCTAGAAGATAAGGTTTGCATGCAAAGTGTGCTGTGCATGGAGCTGTGATAGACTCCTGTCTGCAATTCTGGAGAGCTGCTGCCCATCAGTGTAAACTATGAGTGGAGAATTCACTCCAGATGTTGTTGGACTACAACCCTTATCATCCCCAGCCAGCATTCCTAGTGCTCATGGATTACAGGAGTTGAAGACCAGTTATATCTGGAGTACCACAGGTTCCCAACCCATGGTGTAGACCAAGGCTGCATTGAGACATGGGATTTATTAAGTTAGTTTTACTGATTCCAATGGTAGTACTACCATCCTGATTTCTAACATTCCTTTCACATGCAGTACCTGTTGTCTCATGGAACTGTGGCTTTTTGACCAATATACCACCATGTTGTCATGCTAAATTTCATTCACACCAGTGAGTGTGGTGTGACACAATAATGAACATCACTGGACATGTGGCTACTCCCCCACCCTTTCCGCATATGTACACTTAGGTTCCCTATTAATTCTCCCATGAAAACGGGGGGAAAGTACTGTATGCTGGTAGACCACTCCACACTGCATCACTTTACTCCCACAATTTTCTGAGTTAATGGGGTTGCAAATTGATTTTTTAGAAGAGTAATTGACATGGAAATGAGTGCTAAACTTCCACTATATTCTGCTAGATTTCCAAAAGTGGGTTTTACGTCATGTGAAAGTTCAGACACAATGTGGAAATTATCAGGTAAGGAAACATCAGGAAAATGAAATAAACTGCTGTCTGAATGCAGCCCTAGATAAGAGTTCCTCAACTGGGTGGGTGGGGGATATGAAGATATTAGATGGGGCATGTTTCAAAAAAAATGTATATAAGTAAAAAATTAACAATATTAATTTTATGTTCAGGAGGTGAGAAGATTGTACACAGCTTATTATGTAATCTGCACATAATCACAGGTGCACAGTAGTTTGCTGTTATCTCTTGAGCTATCAGTAGGTATATGCAATACGAAATTGCAGCAAGAACAAGCTCAAAAATAAGTTTTCTGTTTATTCCATGTTATTGGATTATCTCATAATGGGTGCATTCCCCCTTCAAAAATTATAAGTACTTTGTTTCATTTTTATTATTAAGCCCATAATGTTATTGATAATTAAAAGTCACAATAGTTCAATCCTTTTGAAAATGCAAATAAAATAATTAGGGGAGCCAGGTTTGAAGGGGAGGGATGAGTTTTTTATATTAGCTAAAAGGGGGTATGGGTTAAAAAAGCTTGAGAAACACTCACCTAGATGGACCAATAGTCTTGCTAAGTATAAGAGTTTCCTCGGTCATCAGGACTCAAACAAACAGGCACAAGCTTCAAATAAAAATAAAAATAGCATACGAAAAGGATGGGGAGCCTATGCATCATGAAACATCTCTCCCACCACCTACCCCAGTTTGAGCTGCATAACTTTGACAAAGATTATACTATCTGTACAGTTATTGTACAATAGTTTCTGTAACCTGAACCAGACCTGTTGTTGAGGGTGTGGCAGTGATACAGAAGAGAATACTGTGTTGAGATATAATGTTTACCGCTCTTGTATTGCGTACAGCTATCTCTTCTACTCCCTACTCAGCCAAAACTTTTAAGTTGCCCCAGTGTGGTCATCTTAACTCCGAGGATACCTCCCACTAACTTAATAATAACTTGTCTATGAGCTAATGGAGCCCTCAGTTTTATAGCTCCCATAAACACCTCAGCTGTCGGTCCTGGAATTAGTACTGCCCACAGTCCGGTTATTGCTTGGCATAAACGAGACGTATCCTCCCGTTACTATCATAAAAAGTACAGAGCAGCCACTTTTATGTATGCAAGTTATGGAACATGCATTAGCATGAGTGAATACGTGGGACTGAAAAATATATATGTAATTTACTTCAAGGGTTTTAGCCTTTCGCTGAAATGCCAGCCAAAATCCAGGATGGGGTTAGATGGACTTAAGCCAACAGATATCAGTGAGGTTAAGAAAACCTCATTCTGTGCTGGATGGGAGATTTCATGCGTAAAATTGTATTAGGCTGTGGAACAGCTCTGGCTGAATCCCGTATCCAGAACTGAATTGGGCTGATTCGGGTCAACGTGGGATTTGGCTGCAGAAGGTTGATGCTGCCATGGATTGCCCTAGATCGGATTGAGCCCATATGGATGATATGGGTCTGTCAAAATGCGGAGGCAGTACGGCACTGAGGGGAGGGGAGGAAGGAGAAGGAGCATGCAGGCAGCCTTTTTCTCTCCCCTACACAAGACCTCATGTTTAATTAGCTTTTTTTAAAAAACAAAAAACAAACCCTAATTAAATTATGTGTAGGAACCTGGAATTGGTTTGCAGCCTGGGTGATTGGGTCAGCTCTGGATCATCCTGGATCAGCTTGGGGCCATTCTGAAGTGCTGGATAGGGTTCCAAATCAGATCAGGGGGCATGAGCAGCCCTGGTTAAGACCAGGGGGATGGGGGGGCATCCATTCATCCCTTGGTCTTTTGCACCAGTCCATGGATCTAATGTCTCTTAATTCTTATCAGTGGGTAGCTGCTGTCTGAAACCACTGACAACTGAAACTTTGGAAGATGTCTCAAAAGTGCATGTGATGTGCACAGTTATTAGCCCTCATGCAGACCTGGAAAAAAATCACACTGGCTGACCTTTGAGAATATTTGGACCCCAATGAGATTTCCAATGAAAGGATAGAGTCATTTTTCACCCAGAGCCCCCTTGTTTTTGGTTACCACAAGTGCGCTTGGCACTATCAAAGCACCTTGAGCAAAAGAACCACTTATACAGAGGAGGTAGAATTTTTCTGAGCAGTTTATGTTGGCCCTTTCTCCATGCTTATTGTAAACTGGAGTATTTTTGGACCACCCCCCGCTTATTATTGACTACTTAATTCTATTTGCAATATCAAAGCAAATAATTTCATGTTTAATATTGTTGTGAGTTTGGGGGTTGGAATGGATGATTCCTGTGGGTCCCCTTCCAGCCTCTGATTTGGAATCCTGTGCCTTGGGGTGAGGGGCTGGCTCTGCTGGTCAGAAGAGTTTCTTTTGTTAAGCTAATAGAGTAGCCAGTTTGCTAATGGGTCTTTCAGATGCCCAGAAACTGGTGAATGGGCCAGGAAGACCCTTTTGTCATTGAAACTCTTCAGGAGAGCCCCACCCAGTGCCTAGGAGAGGCTTGCGTATAGAGTGTGTCTAAAGAATGGCTGGGGACTGGAGGCAGGCAGAGAGGCTGTCTCTCTGCACCATGGATTTAGGATGCCTCCTGTAACACTGATGGGGAAGCTGGACATTGGACTGCTGATGTCTTGAACCCCTCCATCCTAAGCTCAGGTTGGAATGTGTGTAAATAAATAAACCATATTTCATAAAGACACCACAGTCTCCGCTGACCTTCTTCCAAAGGAAACCAAGCCCAGGACAAGAACAGGGACCCCTGAAATCTCACTGCTCAGAGACTGGGGAGGCGCGCAACAATATATTCACAATAACCACTTCATTCCCGTTATTTTGATTCCAGTACAAAATAAAAGATCTCAGTCATCTGAGTTCTTCCTTTCCATCAGTGTTTGTAACTGGTGATTTCATTTAATACCATAATGTCCCATGTCTTTCTAAGCCATTAGAGCCAGTGTAGTGTTGTGGTTAAGGTGTTGGACTACGACCTGGGAGACCAGAGTTCGAATCCCCACATAGCCATGAAGTTCACTGGGTGACCTTGGGTCAGTCACTGCCTCTCAGCCTCATGAAAACCCTATTCATAGGGTCGCCATAAGTCAGAATCGACTTGAAGGCAGTCCATTTACATTTACATTTTCTCAGCCATTGGTCAACTGTCATTCCTTTTTGATGCCATCTAAGCTAGCTAGTAAGATCCTCCATGGCGCAGAGTGGTAAGCGGCGGTAACGCAGCCGAAAGCTCTGCTCATGGCCGGAGTTCAATTCCAATGGAAGGAGGAAGTCGAATCTCTGGTAAAAGGGGTCAAGGTCCACTCAGCCTTCCATCCATCCGTGGTCGGTAAAATGAGTACCCAGCATATGCTGGGGGGTAAAGAAAGGCCGGGGATGGAACTGGCAATCCCACCCCATATATACGGTCTGCCTAGTAAACGTTGCAAGACGTCACCCTAAGAGTCGGAAACAACTCGCACTACAAGTGCGGGGACACCTTTACCTTTTTTAAGCTAGCTAGCTTCAAAGAGGAGAAGCCATTTAAAATTTCCACCATGCCCTGGCATGTTTCTATTGGGGGGTATTGTAGGAAATTTAAAAGAACAATTCAGTGACCCAGCTGCCTGATCTGAGGGCGCCAGTTCAGGCATCAGCATGGGGTGGGGGGAGAGCTGCCAGGTCAGTTGGACCCCAGCACCTACCCAAAGCTGCTGGGTGCTTGCACCAGAACATCTTGACGACTGCTACTGTACCTTTTGTTGACCAATTATCACTCAATAATGCATGTAGGTAAAACTAAACATGAATCTATGTTGCGTGCTTCGAAGCAGTCCATTTACAGTTGAACCTTTCGCTTCCCTGGTACAAATGCTTTTCCTTTTAAAGGACAGCACATTTCAAAATGCACAGAAAAGACCAATGGTTGCTATGGAGCTCCTCAGTTAGACCTTTGCATGCTCCTAATTGCCAAGATATTCAAGAGTCCCAATGACCCCAATTAATCAAACAGTGATAATTAAGAATGATATCTTGGGGGTGGGGAGAAAAACTTTCTGGTATTGTATTTGAGATAGTTTACAAAGTCAATTGATTCTATTATTCAACTGAACATTGCCATAAAGTAAAGTACAGTGCTGACCCAACCTGTTAATACAAATGCACAGAGCAATACATACAAATTCAGGTGAGAATAAATCATTGCCACCATTCTCCTTGGGAGGGGGACAATTATACATGTTTCCTGGCCACTTAAGGTAGTTTGGATTTTAGCAAAAGAAAGGGTGAGTGGAGGGAGAGGGAGAGAAGGGCTGTAGCTCAGTGGTAGAACATCTGCTTTGCATGCAGAAAGTCCCAGGTTCAACCTCCGACATCTCTGGGAGAGACTCCTACCTGAAACCATGGAGAGCTACTGCCAGTCAGTATAGAACTAGATGGACCAATGGTATGGCTCAGTCGAAGGCAGCTTCCTATGTTCCTATTATCCACAGTACTGATGCTGTGGAAATGCATCATTACTTGGCCTGGAATGTGCCTCCTGAGTCTTGATTTTGGTGTGTAGCTCATAATATATGCTGCAGTTGGGGCTGGGAAGAATAGAGGCAATCACAACTCCCCTTTTCAAATGAAATCGCTTCTTCATTTTGGATCAGATCTCAGGAGCCATGGGAGAGATAGCTTCCATGGCACCTAAGGTCCACAACATGGACTTAGGTGACCTGATGACTTATATTTCCCAGTAAACCTAGCACCTGGGATGCTGCCATGGCAGCATTCTAGCCACTGAGGAGGGGCTTTCAAAGAGGCCATCAGAAAGATTTCCCTGTCATCACTTCTGCTAGTTAAGGTTGGAGAAGGCCAACCTCTGAAGCCTTAGTCCAGACCTGCAAAACAGCCCTACTGAAAGGAACAAGGACACATGCTACTGGAATTCACCAAAGCCTGGAACAGATTGCCGTTCACCACATTTATAACATGACAAAATTAAAGCTGCATCTGCTAGATGAGAAGGGTTTATTTCTTAATGGCAATTATTAAATGCCTCTAATTTGACCCAAGAAAGGTTTTTTGTTTTAAGATATATGGATCCAATTAAGTTGGAGATGTGCCAGATCCTAACTCACTTATCCTGGTAGATCTTGTCTTTGGATTGTCGCCTTATATCTTATGGTTTGTATTTAACTAAGGGTGCATGCCAACTGACCTTTCTGCTGGGATGGGGGGAGTTATATGTGCTGGCAGGCTCCTGGTGCTGCTGGGCTCCACTGGCAGCAACCCTCCACCATGGCACCACCAAATACCTGCCAGCATCACCAGGGGTCCACCAGGGAGGCCAGCCTGGCAAATGGAGGGTTGGCTGAAGCCAGTGGAAACCCCCAAAATGGCATTCTGGGTGTGGCAGGGGTAGAGCTGCAGGGGGGCCTTGTGCAAGATCCTCCTCATGTTTGGGGCCCTACCCTGGGTCTCAATCTGTCCAGAAAGTCTGCTGGCTAAAAGGCTGGTGCAGTAAAAGCATTTCCATTGTGGACTGTGGGGAGTGCTTACTCCCCAGGAGGCCTGTTTGTGGGAGCTGGCGCTTTCCAACTGGCTCATATGCGAGAGAGAGGAGGATCCTGAAGGGATTCCACTGGCCTCCTTTCCTCCGGCTCTTGGATTGCTCTGTAAGTTCTACTCAGAATATACCCATTGAAATTAATGGCCCTATGTTAGTCATGCTCATTAATTTCAATGGGTCTCCTCTAAGTAGGACTAGCACTTGCTACAACCCATTGCTCTTACTTTCCTGTTCAGTGTCTTGAGCCGGCCTTTCAGTTGGACAAAAGGGACACTTGCCCAAAGGGCTGGCTGCATGGGGGATGCCAGGCACCTGTCTGCAATGTAAAGAAGCTTATTTTTCTTGTTCAGGTCAGCTGAGACCTCCATGGCAGCCCAAAGGCATTACACTCCCCAGAAAAGAAGGCAAAAGTTTCAGTGTATCACGGGTGACTCAGTTCTGTCCACCTGCTGACAAGTAGCAAGCATTCCTTTTTATTGCCCTGAATTGATAATTGGGACATTTCTAGAAAGGCACATTTGCCATTGGGAAGGGGGATAAATTCTGCAAACACTCATCTAACAGCTGTTGCTCCATTGCTCTTATGTGTGCAAATATAGATGCACAATGGGTTGCAATCTGCTGTAGGTTTCTGTAAGCTACAACACAACACTGTGAACTTGTTGGCGAAAGCTAAAAACAATATCCAAGAGAACGAAGGTTTATTGATTTGTTTTCTTGTAGACAATATTTTCTCCTGCCAGGTGACTCAGGAGCATGATTTGTTTTCATCTCTCACTTTTATGTGTCTATTGACAGAGCGAGAGAAAGAAAATTTGGAGTGAGGTTCTCTGATCCGTCATTGCTGTGTTTGCAACATTGTGGGCAATTCTAAATACTTAGCAGCTATGATTTAGGACTCATGGCTAGAAGAACATCAGGAAAACTCTCTTTAGGTAATCTGTTAAAGGTCTAATACTATCAAGGTAGTCATCTATAACAGGTTATTGCAATGCAGGGATGGAAGGATCTGTTCATTTCGGTTCTCTCACTTTCTCATTTTTCCAATCTTAAATTCAGTTCTCCACATTTCTACAGCAATTTTTGATATATATATTTTAAAAATCATCATCTATTTAGTCCTGATTTCACATAGTAAACACATTTTTGTTTGCAGTTTTGACTAATAGACCAGCTGGCTCAGCCAGAGATCTGCAACATCTCGCATCCCTTTGCCCCTTTGGCTGCAGTTTGGCTTGTGAATGTTTTTTATTTTTTGGAGGGAGAGCAAATTAGGCAGATTTGCGTTAAAATGCAAAGCAAACCAAATTTCTCTCCTATCCCCACTGAGAGTGGTGGAGGTTTTTTGGGGGGGTAAAACATGAGGTACACAAACCTTGATAGAAGGGCCATGGGTGCCAAGACAAAATATTTGTCATGAGCAGAAAAAAAGAGGTACCAGTGAATTCACAAAAAAAAGCACTGACTATTGCCACTACATCTATAAAGAAGACTCGTGACCCCAAGATTTATATTTATTGAACATATAACAGCTTTGGAGAACCTGCAGCCAATTAAACCAAATCAACCAAATTCAAATTATTTGGGCAGGTGAGGATTTTATTATTATTATTATTATTATTATTATTATTATTATTATTATTATATTCTGTCCTTCCTCCCAACAGGAGCCCAGGATTAAAAACCTATTTGGTAGGGAGGTTTCCCTCTGGTCCCTTGGGCATGTCAATCAGTCACTGGCTGTGACTCCCCAGCCAAGAATAGGAATGAACTTCTCCCCCCTTGCTAAAAGAGCCAAGGGTATGTATCCAACCTATGCAACCTGGTCCCACTGTGCACAAATCAGGCCCACAGGAACCCCCACCAGGCATGAAGCACTGCCAGTTCCCTACAGGGTGCCCTTGTCCCAAGAATGCCTCAGTATACCTGGTGTTTATCCCCCACCTTCCTCACTTGCCTGAAATCCATGCCAGCCAAGATAAGCTAACCCCACTGAGCCCAGAGCGAATCAAATAAACACAAGCTGTATGGAACAGGGAAAACTGAAGGGAGTCTGAAATCAAAATCCCTCCCCCCAAATATCCTACTCAGCCCCTAATTGGCAATTAACTATGCCTATACTGTCAATGGAGGGAGGCAGAGTGCAGCAAGACAAAAGAGGCAGATTTGCAGGAGGAGCTGGCTTTTAAGACCCTCATCCCTCTTCCTAATTGGCCAGATGGCCACCACCTGGTCCGCCCCACCCCTCCCTTCGGGAGTGAAATCCTGAATCTTCTTGGGAAAGGAAGGGGCGGAGGTAAATGCACCCCTGGAGAAAAACAGGAATGGGCTTAACATAACATGTAGATTTCCAATGTATGGTGGGCTGATATATTGACCCCAATAACATTTGTGTCTGTGGTGTCAGAAGAAGTGTGCTTGACAATACCCAAACATCAAGAGCAGAAAACACTTATTAAGAGGAGGTAGAATGTGTCTCTGTTGACTCCAGTGCTCTTTATTAATCCTTCCCTGACCATTTTTCAAAGAAAAAATGATGGGGTGTTTCTACTACCCCAATCCGTTAACGTTGCCGGGGTAGTAAATACACTCCAATGCGTTTCTGGGACATGTTATCCCCCAGGTGTTTTTTGGTTCCAGAAGGAAACTGGTAAGTGGTAACTGACTGAAATTTGGGGACGTTGTACAGATGACAATTTGTGAGAAAGTCCTAAAAAGACTACCTTATAGGTCTACTTGTGTGTAAATTGCACAATGAAAAATGTGCTGGGGGTATGGTTTTGTTCACTATCGGCGAGCTGAAGGTCCCAGGGTCATGTTGTGACTATTCACAATATGGAATAATGGTAGCACATTCAAAGGATACAATAGGCACATTCACGTTTCCTGGAATCAGGGGTCCAAAGCATGCCTTTCTTTATGCTGGACTGTGGCCAAAGAGACTAGGCTTATTTTATTTATTCATTCACTTTTATTTCAATGTAAATTAGGAAAAAATGTTGTCAACCCGCTCCTTAAAGAATTGTTTACGGGCTTTCGGAACTATGGTAGCTTGTATCCTTAATCTTCAAATCTTCCATCCTGTATGTTTGTTTTTTTATGTCTTTTTTATGGCTCTCTTTTAATATGTGGTCTGTGACCGTAATAAAATGATTCATTCATTCATTCATTCACTTTGACCCTGATGCTGTCAAGCCAAATCCAAAATGACAGCTGCTCTTTGAGTTAAGGATGGAAAAGCAAAAGACCTGCTCTGCAGTAAGGGTGGGGAAACGTTTCAGCCTGAGGGCCACATGCTATCATGCAGGGCCAGTGCCAGGTGTGAGTGGTCTATGTGCACCAACTCCCCTGCAGCCAGTGCAGGCTTAAATAGGCCAGCTGCCCCATCTCCTATGTGGTCATGTCAGCATGCTAGCCCACTGTGTGTGCATGTGCTGACATGGCAATGTTGGAGGTGGGGCAGCCAGGTCCATTTAAGCCCACACTCCCTGCATTGGGATGGGGGCTGTTTGGAAGGGTGGAGCTCTTTTTCTCTGATCCACACCATCATAGGCCATGCTTTGTACATCAACCCCTTACCCCATGCTTCAAATAACTCCTTATGACCTGATGCTGGTGGAGATTGTGGAGCTCCACCTTCCCAGCTCCAGACTATAGATTTAGGCAGGGGCTCTCTGGCCTGTGCCTGAACTGGCTGCCTGCTGGTGGGGCCAGCTATCATGCAGAACCTTCCAGGGGCCACATGATTTCTTCTTTAGCAACTACTTGTTTGTTTTTCCCCTCAGGCTTTCCTTCCTTCCTTCCTTCCTTCCTTCCTTCCTTCCTTCCTTCCTTCCTTCCTTCCTTCCTTCCTTCCTTCCTTCCTTCCTTCTACTCAGTCAGAAATAGTATCTGTGAGTGCAAGCCTCATGACTCTACAATGGCCACATGGTGATGAGGGCCTTCTATCAGTTTCAGCTTATGGCCCAGCTATGATGCTATCTGGACAGGAATAGCCTGATTTCTGTTGTCTACGGTCTGGTAACCTCTAAATTAGATTACCGCAATGTGTTATATGTGGGGCTGCCTTTGAAGACAGTTTGGAAACTACAGCTGGTGCAGAATTCAGCAGCCATACTGCTCACCAGGAGAAGACAGTTTGAGCACGTAACACCAATTCTGGTGTAACTGCACTGGCTACCAGTTAGTTTCTGGACTCAATTCAAAGTGCTGGTTTTAACCTATAAAGCTTATATGGCTCAGGACCCCTATACCTCAAGGACCGCCTCTCCTTATATGTACAAACCCAGACCCTGCGCTCAGCATTGGAGGCTCTTCTTCATGTCTCCCTCCAAAGGAGGTGCGGAGAGTGGCAACATGATGGGCCTTCTCAGTGGTGGCTCTCCATTTGTGGAACACTCTCCCCAGGGAGGTACGCCTAGCACCATCATCAATCCATCTTTAGTCACTAGGTGAAAACATTTCTATTCTCCCAGGCATTTGGTTCTTAATTTTGGAAGGCTTTTGGAGGGCTTCTATTGTGTAGCCTTCCTAAGAAGGATTGCTCCACCGCCTATGTAGTTTTTAAAAACTTTTTATTTCTGTGCTCTGCTGCTGTATATACCAAGTTGCAATAGTTATCAGCAGTTCAAAATATACCACCGGTAGCACTGTAATGTGCAGATTGTACACTACCTGAGTTCTACCCAACTGTGGTCTACACAGAGTAGACCCATTACAATTAATGGAACTACATTTATGTCTGAGTAGGACTAGCATTGGATACAACCCTTATTGTTCATGTGCATGTGAAGTAGAATCAAGATGCATCTACCACCATTCTTTGGGAGGAGGGGTGGAATAAAAACCCAATAAATCATCCCCATCCCTCAGTCAGAGATTTTAAGTGCTAGGTAGCCTGGGGTGGCAGGTAAACTCTGAAGAATAACTACAGCAATTTGCAATAACAATTTTTTTTTTAGCAAAGACCCCCCCCCCAAAAAAGGCAGGACGATGACTTCCTAGGGATAGACATCAGAATACAGGCAGTGTCCATGATAAATAGGTACAGGTAGAGCATATAGTTAAAGTAAATCAGACTATGCTTCTGAAATAGCTACCTTTGCTGACCCCCCCTCTTTTTTGCTAATTTCTCCCATGCTTTGCAATGATCAGAGAGGGCTATGATATACACCAATATGATCCATGCAAAGAAATAAAGAAAAATGAAATGAGGCAGTATTATATTTCAATTAAAAAACCATGAAAATTGTGGCTATGCTTTTTAATGGAATATCGTTAATTAAACTGTGTTCTCAGTATACCCAAGTCTCATAAACTGTCTTGGGAAAAGATGAAAAATAATAGTGGAAATAAAATTGGACTATTTATCTAGCAGGGGAATCAAAGGCCTCTTGTTTCCATTGTGCATTTAGATTTCCAGAACTAAATGAGTGTGAAGCAATTACTATATATATATATATATGTATATATATATATATATATTTTTTTTTTTCTGGCAGAAATACAATCATTTTTCATTGCAGCTGAATGCATGTGGCATTTCATTGTTATGTTGCTTCCCTCTTTGTGCTTCATCGCTTGCCATGCGCCTTCCTTGCAAAATGACAGGCCTTAATCTCTGATGGCCAGATTCCCATGTAATCCAACCAATTCCTTCAAGAAGCTGGTTTTTCATATATTTCCCAAAACACTTTTTTCAAGAGGTTGGTGATGTTACTTGGGAATAAGCTATCACTGTGAGCTTTTTTTTTTTTTTTAACCCCAGCACTAATATTAATGCCTGGAAATTTAGAAGGAACAGAAAGTTATGAAAGGTTACTATATGCTCTAAGTATTCACTGAATTTATCCATGTTCATGGCATTCAGAGGGCTGTAGATCAGAGGCAGAGCACATGCTTTGAATTCAAAAGGCCCCATGTTTAATTCCTGGTGCCTAGTGGAGATTGATGGCTCCAATGGCAGTGAAGCAGTGAATCCACTCCAGGTTTTAATTTGAACTTTCAAGGAACTGTCCAAGGTACTGAACCTATTGATCATGATGACTGACCCTGATGGGATTTGTAGTCTCAAACATCTATTGGGTACCTGGCTGGGAAAGGCTGATGTAGATGATACTAAGACAGATGGACCAGTAGTCTGACTTTGCAAGAGATTGGGGAGAAATTTGGTTTGGTTTGCACTCCTGTGTGAACCTACCTAATTCACACTTCCTGAAACAGGGTGCAAACTGAAATACAGCTATGTTTTGAAATTCACATTGAGTTGTATTCAACAAAGTCTTACTCAGAATAGATCCATTGAAATGAACAAACCTAAGTTTGTCATGCCCATTACCTTCAATGAGTCTTTGCTGAGTAGGGCTAGTGATGAATACTGCCCTCTGAATTTTGCAGTGCAGTTCTCTGACCAAATAAAGTGTGTATAAAAAGTGTGTTGGAGAAAGCTTATATAAAAATACATATATTTGTGAAAGTCGCACACAAAAATGCATCATATTAGAGAAGTTGCTTACTGAAATGTGTATATTCAGCACAAATGCATACATAATGTGTATATTAGGGAAATGTGCACTAAAATGTTGTTGAATTTTTGGAGCACTTTTCTCTTTTTTAAAAAAATTGCACGTTATGGAGCAATTGGGCCAGCTGAACACAGGAAGCAGTCTTATATCAAGTCAGACCATTGGGCCATCTCAATCACTATTGTCTACACTGATTGGCAGTGGCTCTCCAGGGTTTCAGACAGGGGTCTCTCCCATCCCTACCTGCCGATGTCCTCAGGAATTGAACCTGGGACTTTCCATGTGGACAGCAGATACTCTTCCACTGAGCTATGGCCCTTCCCCAACAAGAGTGTAAAAACAAGAAACTGTGAGAAACTGAAATGGACAGATGTGTCTGTTCCCAATCTCAGTATGGTAGCATGAAGCAGCTATCGGCTTATCTGAATTCTTACTTGTACTTAACCTTTCTGCCAGTTCATCACAAAGCCCTATTTATTGTAGGTATGGACAAATCAGTTTATTTCCACTCCATAATTATGTTCTGTCTGATTTTCACACTAATCTGTCAATTAAAAAAAAATCCACACAGAAATCCACATTTAGACACATTTTTAAATGTGTAAAGGTATTTTCTGAAGAGCTCTGGATTTTTTCCAGTAGAGCAATATAGGTTTTTTAATAAACTTAAATGAAGCTTTTAACTTTTTTTTTTAAAAAAAAATCCTCTGCTGCTGTGCTTTAACAAAAAGCAGCCCTGAGCTCTCCTGTGCCCAACAGACAGCATTGTGGACAGCCACAAAGCCCATGGGTTAGAGAAACAGATATATGTAGGAAAACATAGAGCCATATGAAACAGAAATACAGAAACAACAGGGTGATAGAGCAGCACAAAGCTTCATGGGGGCCCTGATCTGACTCGAGTATGCGTGTATTGACATTGCACTTTGAGTTAGGAAATAGCAGGTATTGTTCATTGGTACCCACACAGAGCGGATGCTCACATTTACTAGTGCACACTTACTAGGGGGAGTGGGAAAGCAAGCAGAGTAAATACACAGAGCAATCAAGGAATGAAATGTGGAAAATCTCTTCATCCTTCCCGATGACATTCTGCTAGCTCATGAAAGCATCTTTATTTTGAAAGGGCTCTGCCTGCAGTAAGTATGGATACTTCTGTTTTGGCTCAGCCTTCTGTGTCTCTTTATTGCTCCTAATATTAGGATTTAAGCTGCTGTTTTTTGCCACACTTTCATTACATGTAACTTGCTTGTATGTTGTGCTGCATTTTATGGCTGAATTTAGTCCCCCCCCTCTTTTTTTTGTAGCTTACAGTTTTACTATTTGACTGTTTGCTGTAACAGGAGTTTGTGTGGTTTTTTAACCACTGCTGAAGCTGGTTGCTGATTATGCTGTTAGGGATTTCTGGATTTTTCATGGTTCCTCGTACGTTGTATTGATTTGTAATTTAATTTTTAATGTTTTGCCTCGAGTGCCTTATGGTGGGGAAACAATAGACATTAGAAGTAAAAACATACATAAATAGTAAAGGAAGGAGCTTCACTCTGGAAATTACCCAGGCCCCACAACATTTCCTCTACCATTTCAAGTGTCTTAGGGAGCAATCCTGTATAAAGGAAGCTGGCATAACTTAAGGGAACAATCCTACAGGTTAATTTAAGGCATCTTAAAGTATGCCAGATCCTAACCTGTTCAGGACACTTTGGGAGGAGAGAACAACCAGCTGAGCTGGCAGAGCTTAACTTTTGCCAGGTCACATGACCCAGCTGAATGGAAGTAAGATATGGCATAAGACCCCCTCCCTTCGGTGTCACTCCCCACACTCCTGGAACACCCCTTTTTTGAGACTTACACCAGCTTAATTTACACTAGTCTCAGCTTACATTCGGGCGGCTGAGCCCAGTTGAGGGACTTATGGCAGTGTAGCCCAGCTAAGCCGGATCCAGCTGGCTCAGCCAGAGATCCACCACCCCCTCAGCTTGGTGTAAATGCTAGTAGGATTGCTCTCTATATCAGCTAGGGGTGGGGGAGAAATTCAAATCAGTTTACATGTAAAGCTATATCTATCAAATTTTCACTTTTTGAAACAATATGAAAAGCAAAAAGGCATTCTTTGAAATTCACACATCCAAATTTTGCAGTGCAGTTCTCCAACCAAGCAATGTTTACAAAAATGCATATATTAGGATAATTTGCTTGCAAAAATGTGCACATTGGTCAAAACTGCATGCAAAACTATTTTTATTAGGAGAAATTTACACTAAAATGCTGAAGGATTGCTGCAGAAATGTGGCGAACAAAATTTAAGATAAGAAAAATGAGAAACTGAGAGAATAAAAACTGACAGATCATTTCATCCTTAATCTCTGCCCTATCTGATGTAACAGCCCATTGAAAAGTGTTATCATGCCTCCCTCCCTGGGCCAGCACTAGGCATGCCGGGGCCCTTGGGCACTAGCCTGCCCTGGGCCTTGACATCTGCAGGCATGGCCCACCTACCTACTGACCTACCTACCTACCAGGCGGGCAAGCAGGTGGGTGGGCGACCGGGTGGGTGAGCAGACAGGGGGCGTGCAGGCAGGTGGGCAAGTGAGTGAGCAGGGGGGTGGGAGGGCAAGAGAGTGGGTGCAGGCGAGCCGGCGAGTGAGCGGGCAGGCAGATGGGCAGCTCCCTCCCTGCAATCCACAACAGGACCCTACTACTCCCCCACCCTAATGAGTGCTACTCCCCCATCCTAACGAGGGGCTCTTCCTTTGGCGCTGGCCCTGCTCCTTCCTCTGCCCAGTCTTCTGTGTTCCAGGATAAACACATCAAGCTCCTTCAAATGTACCTTAAAGGACTTCCTTTCCAAATCTCCAACCATAACAACATAAGAAGAGACCTGCTGGATCAGGTGAATGGCCTATCTAGTCCAACATCCTGTTCTCACAGTGGCCAATCGGATGCCTATGGGAAGCCTACAAGTAGGACCTAAATGCAGCAGCACTCTCCCCATTTGCAATTCCTAGCAACTGGTATTCAGAAGAATCTGGATAGTGGAGGTAGAGCTTAGCCATTGAGGACCAGTAGCAATTGATAGCTTTATTATCCACCCTGTTGTTGCAGAATGCTATTTCTTTAGTGGTTCCTTGTTCCTTCCTTCCTGGAAGACACTAGACATAAGGCTAGGAAGCATTGCTTCCTACTACCATTCTGATGATGCCAGAGATGCTTCTTGCATTCCAATGCAGCTGAAGGTTCATACATCATCATCATCACTGGATGATCACCATTTATGGCCTGTATCTTTCTTTCTTGAGCTCATGCTTGGATTTTGCATTGACATCATTAATCTGATTGTGACATTAGTATACCCATTGCTTGCGCATTCATTGCTTACATGATCGTTTTCCCCACCTCTCTCTCTTTTGATCCAATCAGTCATTTTGAAAACTATTTTTATCCCCCAGCCACTATTCCTCCTCCCTCCCTCCCCACCCACCCCTCCACCATCATTTCTGCAGCAAGAAGTACTTAGCTAAAGCCTTATACATCCACATTTCATCACGCTAAATCAATGTAGCATAAGAGGGAAGTTTAAAACCAATCTTTTATGCATCACCACTTACAGAGACGAGGACCATTACAAGTAAAACCAATCAATATAGCCTGTAACTCTAAAGTAACTCCTGAATTGAATCAATGATGCTTATGAAATAGAATGGAAGGCAGTCTGCGTGCATGGGGTAGGTGGTGAGTATATTAAAGCAAATAAAACCTTTTTGGAGTCCTTTCCATCTCCTTTAAGCTAATATATTCAGAATTCCTTCCCTGCATGTTTCAGGACAAATATTTCACTCCGTTTCAATGAAGTATTAGGAGGCAATGGAAAATGCATATATACATATTTGCAACTTAAGTCGCAAATATGGAGAATTGGGAATTTCTTAAAATGCCCCTTTGTCCCTTGTACCTCCCTGCCCCCTCCAGCTTCCATGCTCTTGATAAAAGTTCAGTCTTAGAGATATAAAATGTGATGATAGAACTAGTTTTGTTTCTTTAACCATTTTTTTGGGAAAAATCAATCAAGTGTTATTGCAAAGAAAACATATGTTGGCTGTGTACCTAATACTAGCTAAATCTTATTTTGATCTTTTGCAGCTAGCATGCCCTTGGTATGTGTGTTTTCACAAAAAGCGCTCAGGGAAATGTGATAGATTTTTAAAAAACTAAATGTCTTAATGAAATACAGACCTTCCATCATTTAGAGAGCCATCTGCCAGGATGGGATTTTAAAAAAAAACAATAAAAAGCAGAACAATAACTGTAATTCTGTTTTAGCCTAACCTGTTTAGTTTACAAACCACATGGCCACATCTATAGAACAATGAATAATTTTTCAGTTAATACCCTTTACTTTTTTCAAAATATCTGTTTAATTTGGCCCATTGTTTTAATTTTTACCTGCAAAGATAGTCCCTGCAAGCAAATTTTACTAGGGATACCCCATTCATTGTCACTGTTAAGCCTGAATTCATTTAATTGTTCATTCATTAAAATCACACTTGTTTCATAAGGTTGTTGTTGTTATGTGCCTTCAAGTCGATTACGACTTATGGCGACCCTATGAATCAGCAACCTCCAAGAGCATCTGTCATGAACCACCCTGTTCAGATCTTGTAAGTTCAGGGCTGTGGCTTCCTTTATGGAATCAAGCCATCTCTTGTTTGGCCTTCCTCTTTTTCTACTCCCTTCTGTTTTTCCCAGCATTATTGTCTTTTCTAGTGAATCCTGTCTTTTCATGATGTGTCCAAAGTATGATAACCTCAGTTTCATCATTTTAGCTGCTAGTGACAGTTCTGGTTTAATTTGTTCTAACACCCAATTATTGGTCTTTTTCGCAGTCCATGGTATGCGCAAAGCTCTCCTCCAGCACCACATTTCAAATGAGTTGATTTTTCTCTTATCCGCCTTTTTCACTGTCCAGCTATCACATCCATACAGAGATTGGGAATACCATGGTCTGAATGATCCTGACTTTGGTGTTCAGTGATACATCTTTGCATTTGAGGACCTTTTCTAGTTCTCTCACAGCTGCCCTACCCAGTCCTAGCCTTCTTCTGATTTCTTGACTCTTGTCTCCATTTCGGTTAATGACTGTGCCGAGGTATTGATAATCCTTGACAAGTTCAATGTCCTCATTATCAGCTTTGAAGTTACATAAATCTTCTGTTGTCATTACTTTAGTCTTTTTTATGTTTAGCTGTAGTCCTGGTTTTGTGCTTTCCTCTTTAACCTTCATCAGCATTCTTGTCAAATCATTACTGGTTTCTGCTATGAGTATGGTATCATCTGCATATCTTAAATTATTGATGTTTCTCCCTCCAATTTTCACAACTCCTTCATCTTGGTCCAATCCCGCTTTCCATATGATATGTTCTGCGTACAGATTAAATAAATAGGGTGATAAAATACACCCCTGTCCCACACCCTTTCCGATGGGGAACCAATCAGTTTCTCCATATTCTGTCCTTGCAGTACCCTCTTGTCCAGAGTATAGGTTGCGCATCAGGCCAATCAGATGCTGTGGCACCCCCATTTCTTTTAAAGCATTCCATAGTTTTTCATGATCTACACAGTCAAAGGCTCTGCTGTAGTCTATAAAGCACAGGGTGATTTTCTTCTGAAATTCCTTGGTCTGTTACATTATCCAATGTATGTTTGTGACATGATCTCTGGTGCCTCTTCCCTTTCTAAATCCAGCTTGGACATCTGGCATTTCTCGCTCCATATATGGTAAGAGCCTTTGTTGTAGAATCTTGAGCATTACTTTACTTGCATGGGATATTAAGGCAATAGTTCGATAATTACTGCATTCTCTGGGATTCCCTTTCTTTGAAAGTTTCCGGCGACAAGTAAAGACTGTTTTATTTCAATGGGCATTTGGGATAGAGAACAACCAGGATTAAGTGTCATAGGTTTGGTGATTACATTATATGATTTTATTATTTTAAATTGTCCGCTGTTTTTAACCTATATTTTATGGTTTTAATTTTTCTCATAGTTTAATTCTTTTTTAATAATATACTCTGTATGTTTTAATGGTGTTGTTTTTAGTTGTAAGCTGCTCTGAGTCCTATTGGAAAAAGGGCGGGGTAGAAATAAAGTTTATTATTATATTATTATTATTATAAAGTGGGATATATATTGAATGCTTCCAGTCTGTGGGCCATTGTTTAGTTTTCCATATATCCTGACAAATTTTTGTCAAACTTTGGACAGATTCATTCTCAGTAGCTTGTAGGAACTCTATTGGTATGCCATCTATTCCTGGTGATTTGTTTCTTCTAAGAATTTTAAAATCAGCTTTCACCTCGCATTCTAAAATTTCTGGTTCTTCATCGTATGGTTCCTCCGTGAATGAATCTGTCATCCTTGCATCTCTTTTATACAGTTCTTCAGTGTATTGCTTCCATCTTCCTTTTATTTCATCTCCGTCAGTCAGTGTGTTCCCCTGTTGATTATTCAACATCCCTACTCGTGGTTTAAATTTCCCTTTCATTTCTCTAATCTTTTGGAATAGGGCTCTTGTTCTTCCCATTTTGTTGTCCTTTTCTATTTCTATACAATAACTATTGTAATAGTTTTCTTTGTCGCTATGTACTAGTCATTGTATAGTTGCATTTAGGGTTCTGACCGTGTTTCTATCTCCTTTTGCTTTTGCTTTCCTTCTCTCTTTAACCATTTGAAGAGTTTCTTCAGTCATCCATTGAGGTCTTTCTCTCTTCTTAACCAGAGGTATTGTCTTTTTGCATTGTTCCCTGATAATGTCCCTGACTTCTGTCCATAGTTCTTCTGGTTCCCTGTCAACTAAGTTTAAAGCCTCAAACCTGTTCCTTATTTGATCTTTATATTCTTCTGGGATGTTATTTAAATTGTATTTTCGCATTATGAGTGCTTTGTTGTTCTTCTTTAGCTTTACTCTGATTTTCGATACGATCAGTTCATGATCTGTACTGCAGTCTGCTCCTGGTCTTGTTTTTGCAGAAAGTATGGAACTTCTCCATCTTCTGTTTCCAATTATATAATCAATTTGATTCCTATATTGACCATCTGGTGATGTCCACGTGTACAGTCGTCTTTTCGGTTGCTCAAAAAATGTGTTTGCAAGAAACAAATCATTGGCTTCACAGAATTCAATAAGTCTTTCTCCTGCTTCATTTCTGTCACCTAAGCCCCATTTCCCCACAATTCCTAGTTCTTCTCTGTTCCCTACATTTGCATTTCAGTCCCCCATGATTATCATCATATCCTGTTTTGGTGTGTGATCAATTTCCTCCTGTACTTCTGCATAAAATCTCTCCAATTCTTCTTCTTCTGCATTTGATGTTGGAGCGTAGACTTGGATGATGGTTATGTTAATAGGTTTCCCATTTAATCTCATTGATATAACTCACTCAGACCTTGCGTTGTAGCTCTTAATTGCTTTTGCTACACTTCGCACTATTAAAGCAACCCAGTTTCTTCTTAATTTCTCAATTCCTGTATTAAATATTTTGTAGTTGCCTGATTGAAAATGTCCCACTCCAGTCCATTTTAATTCCCTGATGCCAAGTATTGTAATGTTGATACGCTCCATTTCTTGCTTGACAATTTCTAACTTTCCCTGGTTCATGCTTCTCACATTGCATGCTCCTATTGTGTGCGTCGTACAACTCCGGATTCTCCTTTCACATCTATGTGCATCAGCCTCTGGGCTTCCTTTCGGCTTTGACCCAGCTGCGTCATTAGTCACAGCGCTACTCGTACTTGTCCTTTGTTCTTCCCCAGTAGCTAGGTGAGTGCCTTCTGACCTGGGGGTCTCATCTTCCAGCACTATCTCATGTTGCATTTTGGATACTCTGTTGATAGGTTTTTCGTGGTAAGAGGTATTCAGAGGTGGTTTACCATTGCCTTCCTCTGAGTCTGGATGCATCTTAGTCTGGTGTTTCAGCTTTGACCATTCCGCCATGGGTGTGTTGGCAGCGGTGTTTCGACTTCTTGTGCCCAGCAGGATAGAGCTATTTGAAAGTATACCCACACACAGGCCGTTAATTGTTGAGTCTTTTACTGACAGAATTTCGTACAGGAACAGTTACAATACAGATACGAATACTTTCCTTTACTCTCCTAACACCCCCACACCTTGTAGTTTCTTTTTCAAGGCTTTATAGACTGGGTTTGCTCTGTGCCAGCTGCAGCCTCTGCTGTGAGCTGTCCTTGAGCTGCTGCACACCTTAACCCTTTACTAGTCTTTCATTTCTGGCTTTCTGGAAAACTAGACAGATAGACGCCTCAGCAGCCTACAGCTCCCACCTTTTCCATAAAGACACAGTTAATGGCGTTTTATTATTTCCGTTTCACAATTACAGTCAGTACATACATACAGCTATGGCGATCTATATTTAACACATTCTAGGTACAATGTTTCACCATCATCCTTTTCTTTGCACCTGTTTGATCCTTGGCCTGTTACTGTGCCAATCTGAAACCTTTCAGGAGGTTTACCTAGATTCGCTCTTTCAGAGCGTCTCAATGTCACCTGAGGCTCTGTTTCCTCCCTCATCCACGCTAGCAAGAGGTCGTTCCTCTTCCTCCTGTTTTATCCCTTGTTCTATTTCATGTTCTGTGATTGCGTCATGTTCATGTGAATTGCCCAGTTCAACATACTCAATGTTATCCCAATCCTGTTCCTGAACTTTGATGCTCCTGCTAAGCACCACCCTTCTCTGATTCTGTATCCAGATACGGTAATAAGCGTTTTGGAATCCCAGTACATGCCCTTTTTGTGCTCTGGGAGCCAGTTTCCCATTCCATTTTCCTTTGGGAATGTGCACCCAGCACTTCGCCCCAAATCTCACAATATGCTGCAGTTTTGGTTTCTTTCCATTGAGTTTTTCATATGGTGACATTTCTATTGCCCTATGATACAGCCTGTTTTGAATGTAATTGGCGTATAACATACACTCTCTCCAAAAAGCATTCGGTAACTCAGAGTCCCTTAACATGGCTCTGGTTGCATCCTGTAGGGTTCTATTTTTTCTCTCCGCTATTCCGTTCTGAAACAGAGAAAATGGGGCTGTTAAAGTTTGTTCTATCCCTTTAACAAAAAATGCTCTAGCAATTTACCAGTGAATTCTCCCCCTTGGTCAGAGCGTATTCGTTGGATTGTTATACCGTGTTGCACCTCAATCTTTTTCACAAACAGTTTTAGTTTCTCCCCTGCTTCGTCTTTCGCACATAACAAATATATGGTGCAAAACCTGGTATAGTCGTCTACTATTACTAGAAAATACTTGGCACCACCTTGTGATCTTTGAAACGGTCCTGCAAGATCAATATGAATCATTTGATATGGTGCACTTGTGCTACTCTCTGCTTCTTTACATTTGGGAGCAACTGTGGCTTTGGTTTGATTACATATATCACATTCCACATACTGGTTACACTCTTTTAATGTTACATCCATACTATTACTAGGTGTTTTTATGATCGTACCGAAATTAGCATGGCCTAGTTTCCTGTGCCATAGGTGAATGCATCTATCATGAGGTTTCTTGTTTGCAATCATAGTAGCACGTCCTGTGGGGTTTAATTGTATGTAAAACAGCGAATTCCTAAGATACCCCTTCAAACAGAGTTTGTCCCCTTTCCTTATCTCACATGTCCCTTGTCTAAACGTGACAATATATCCCATTGAGTTCAGTTTCGTAACAGACATGATATTACTTTCTAAGCCTGGTACATATAATACGTCAGTCATTACAGTGTTAAGTACGCTAAACTTTACAGTTCCCCTCCCCAATACCTGTCTGTGCGTGCCATCCGCAAGCACAACATACTCTTTCGTGGGAAGTGTAGTTTTGAATAATGTTTTGTCCTTTATCATACTGTGGGTAGCGCCTGAGTCTACAACCCATACAGTGCAATCTCTGTCCTCCTTTCTTGAACCTGATACTCTGACTATGTGTACTTTCGAAGGCTTTCTTCCTTGTCCTTTCCGCTTCACTTCACAGTCTCTTTGTAGATGAGTATTAGAACCACAGACGTAGCAGGCCTTTAGTCCGAAAGATTGTGCTTCTGTGTCCTTAAAGTTTAGCTTTCTGCTTTCTCTTTTCTCATTTCGCTCCCTTCCTTTGGCTTCCTTTCATCTCTCCCACTCCTCTAGCAGTTTGCCCGATACGTACTTGACTGTCAGACCCTCGTCTGGCATAGCTTCCAATGAGCTTACGATCGGATCCCAGGATGAATTCTGGGATTCAAAATTGTTTATTCTGATGCTCTCAGTGCTAATTTTTAAATAGGATTATCCATCAACCCCCCCATATCTTCTTAAGAGAGGGTATAAAATATTTATTTATTTTTTAATTAATGTATTAAATTTATAACCCTCCCTTCCTCCTAGATGGAGCCCAGGGCAGCATCTGTGATGTATAAAGAAAAAGCCTTTCCAATATTCATCAGAAATGCTGGATGGAAATGATTTAAATTTAACCAAAAGGTCCTGTTGCCGAGACAGGCACCATCCTCTTAGAGAATTATGCACCGTCATCATATTTGCTATGAAAACTGGGGGGGGGGAAGTGTGAACCAAAATGAATGTATTAGTGAAAATAACATATATAAATGCATTATATAAAGAGAAATTGCTTGCCAAAATGTGTATGTCAGTCAAAACTGCACACAAAAGCATGCTAATTAGGAGACATTTGCACTAACATGCTGAAGAGTTTTCATGAGGATTGTTTTTTTAAAACAAATCTGCAAATTGCTGCAGAAATGTGGAGAACTGAATTTAAGTTTGGAAAAATGGGAAACTGAGACAACTGAAACTGACAGACCCTTCCAACCCTAATAGTTCCTGATGACATCGGGGTGAGAAAATCTATGTCTGTCTGTCTGTCTGTCTGTCTGTCTGTCTGTCTGTCTGTCCCATCCCAAGCTTCACAAAGCTCCTGATTGGCAGCTAAGTCTTGCTGAGACTCCAAAACCTAACCACCTCTTTCTTGTTTGTTATCCACAGTCCTCTCTTTGGAAACTGATTGGTTGAGTCTTGAATAAATATGCATCCCTGCATTGCTTAATGGCTTTCTCTTAGTTTTTCAACCAAGGATGATGCTAAATCATGAATAAGTCATGAGCAGCTCCAGTCTCAACCCCTTTTAAGTAAATCTGCCTTATTATGTGATGTACTGGCCAGGCCAATTGGAGTAACACTACCAGTAACGCTATGAGAGAGAGGGGGAGGGAGAGAGGGAGAGAGAGAGAGAGAGGGGTCAAGGACCATTTTTGCCCAGAATGATGACCCTTTAGAGATAAAGCATCCTATTCCACTATGCTTTTCCAGCCAGAGGACCACATTTCCCCATGGACAGCTTTCTGGGGGAATGCATACAGGGATGAGGAGGAAATTTGATTCAGTTCTCATTTAAAGCCAAATTTATCAGATGTCCACTTTCTGAAGCTGAAACACAGCCATCCTTTGAAAGCTATACTTTTATTTATTTATTTATTAAATTTACTGTATATCCCACCCTTCCACCAGGAATGTTTATGAAAATGCATCTATAAGGGGAAAGTGTGCATAAAAATGAACCCACCAGTGAAAATAACATACACAATTGTGCACATTAGTCCAACTGCCTTCAAGTCGATTCTGACTAATGGCGACCCTATGAATAGAGTTTTCATGAGGCTGAGAGACAGTGACTGGCCTAAGGTCACCCAGTGCGCTTCATGGCTATGTGGGGATTCGAACCCTGGTCTCCCAGGTTGTAGTCCAACACCTTAACCACTACACCACACTGAAATGTGTTTATTAGGAGAAATTCACACTAAAATGCTGAAGAATTTCCATGCGGATTTTTTTAAAAAAAATTGCAAATCTCTGCAGAAATGTGGAGAACCAAATTTAAGATGGAAAAATGAGAAACTGAGAGAACTGAAATGGACAGATCCTTTCATCCCTAGTTGCATGCCAGGGGTGGGTGAGGCTAGAGGCAAAAGAGTTTGGAGCAATTAGGTGTGACTCGTACCTTTGTACACTAGGCTACATTTCAACCACACAAAAGTCAAAGGTTTTCACACATACACACGCTCCATCCAGGCAAGCAATTACCATAGTAACTCAGAGCAGGGCTTTTAGCAGGGCTGCCCTTATTCTGTGGAATAGGGTTCCTGTTGAGATATGACAGGTGCTCAACACTTAAAGACATTTTTGTTCTAACAAGCTTTCCCAGCTGGACAAATAGGTCTCTGCCACGGATGCCAGCTTTGGATTGCTTTTAAAATGATCTGCTATTATTTTCTGTGTTGTTTTGATTTTATAAGCGGTTTTCATTTATTTTGTACATCACCTCGAGTCATGTGTGCAGAACTCGATTGATTCGTCGTCGTCATCATCATCATCATCACCACAGTTCAAGGGCACATTCCAGTTAGGCAAGAGGCTGTGGTCTATGAAGAGTCCAAGGGCCAGATGACAGCCGTATTCAGCTCCCTGGGCCTGAGGTTCCTCACCCTTGCACTATACTAAGAATTGCATGTGCTACAATAAAATCTGGGCTTGCAGAAAACTGCCATGGGAACAGCTGCCTGAGCTTACTCTGCATCCTAAAAGGGTTTACATTGATGGGCACAACCTGCTGGGGAAGCTACTGAAATTCTATTTATTTATGCATTCATTATTAATTGGGGGTTAGACCCAAACTTAGAAATCAGAGGCATTCCACTAGTTTCAACAAGTTTAAACTTAAGTCTGGATCTGTTAGATTTTTATCCAGCTTTTTCAATAAATGTTGCTCAAGGTTCGTAACAATAATTGCATAAAGACAGTAAAATATAATAAAGTTTAACAGAATAGCACTGTTTATTTATTTGTTTATTTTAAAACAGGGCAATCATCCATAAGAACAGTTGCACCCAATTCCAACACATTTACATTTTATTTATTTATTTATTAAATTTATTAGTCGCCCATCGGGCTGGCTGTCCAGCCACTCTGGGCAATGTACAAAATAAAAACATGCAAATACATTAAAACATTAAAAATCTCAACAATAATAATAAAACCTAACCCACCCCAAAAGGCTGCCTGAAGAGCCAGGTCTTCAAGGCCCGGCGGAAGCTCATCATAGAGGGGGCATGGTGGAGATCATTTGGGAGGGAATTCCACAAAGTGGGGGCAACAATTTAAAAAGCCCTCTCCCTAGTTCTCACCAGTCTAGCTGTTTTAACTGGTGGGATAGAGAGAAGGCATCAGTTTATGGGCCAAAAACCTGTCTAGGTTTTTTTATTTTTTAAAATCTATTTCCCTTCTGGCAGAGGATCATTAAATCATTATCCTGTCAGAGGATGATCATACTACTGATAAGAATTTCTTCCAAGATTTCCCCTGGGGTTGTTTATGAAATGGAAGAGATACATTAAGAATTCTCCATCGTTCATTTTTTTCAAAAACAAACAAAACAAACCCATTCTCTTTCGATCATGGATAGAAATCCAGTGGCCCTCCAGATGTTGTTGGACATCACCTCCCATCAGCCCCAGCCAACATCGCCAAAGGTAAGAGATGTAGGGAGCTGTAGTCTAACAACTTCTGGAGTTCCCCAGCCTTGCTCTTGAGTCCTATGTATGCTCAGTTTGCTGCAGCTTTTAGTACCCTAAAGGTATTTTTTTTGCTGCCTTTTCCCTCACTTCTGCATTACTGATGCCTGTGTGCCATTGAGATTTAGAGATGGGCAACCCTCATCCCTGTTTGCCTTGCATTAGATTGCTTTGGAAATAAGCCAACTCCCTATAATATTTGGAAATATCTCAGCTTTTTACTGACAAGTCATTTGTCATGACTTGACAAATAAGTTTCTATTGGGAGAACACCTTCTCTTCCACCCAGAGACAAAGCTCCTTCCTTCCCCCCCCCTCTACAAACCAATGATCCCCTTCCCTATTTCCAGCAGTGCTAACCCACGGGGAGAGGCAAACCTCCATTGCATGGAACACAGAGCTTGGCAAATTTACTTTTTTGAACTACAACTCCCATCAGCCCAATCCAGTGGCCATGCTGGCTGGGGCTGATGGGAGTTGTAGTTTAAAAAAGTAACTTTTCCAAGCTCTGATGGAACATTGTAGTGTCTGGGAAATGAGAGCCAGTGTAATGTAATGTTTAAAGTGTTGGCATATAACTGGAGAGACCTGAGTTCAAATAATTGGAGAATAGCATCTGAAGGGCCACAGATTCCTCATTCCTGCCCATAGCTCAGTCGTAGAACATCTGCCTTGCATGCAGAAGGCCCACATTCAATCCCTGGCATCTTCAGGCAGGGCTGGGAAAGACCCCTGTCTGAAACCCTGGAGAGCCTCTGCCAATAAGTATAAGCAATGTTTGTTGTTATATGCCTTCAAGTTGATTACAACTTATGGTGACCCTCTGAATCTTTTAAATGTATTCATAGGGTTTTCATGGTAAGAGGTTTTTAGAGCTGGTTTACCATTGCCTTCCTCTAAACCTATGGCACCCGGTATTCACAGGCGGTCTCCCATCCAAGTACTAACCAGGCCTGACCCTGTTTAGCTTCCGAGATCAGACAAGATCGGACATGTTTGGTAGAAGCAATACTGAGCTGGATAGAGCAATGGTCTGACTTGTTATAAGCAGCTTCCTATATTCATACCCTCACTCAGCCATGAAGCTCACCTCATCTTTCAACCTAACCTATTCACAACAAGTTTCTTGTGAGGATAACATTGGAGAAGGAATCCTAGGAACATAGGAAGCTGCCTTATATTGAGTCAGACCATTGGTCCGTATAGCTCAGTATTGCCAAATATGACTCACAGTGGTCCTCCAGGATTTCAGGCAGGAATGCCTCCCAGACCTATGTGGAGATGCCAGGGATGGAACCTGGGGTCTTCCACATGTAAAGCATGTGCTCTATATTACTGGGCTATGGGTCTTTCCCCAAAGAACTTACTTGGTCTATCTGGAGTGACAGAGTTGGAAGAGCACCTCCTGGATTAATATATGGATCAGAACTTGGTTAATCACCAGTGGCTACACTTCCTGTATGTCCAATACAGTGCTCAGCTAAAAAAAGTATCAAAATACATTTTTGATTTTTTTTAAAAAAGTATGTATTTCCATATTTAAATGAAGATTTTTATTCTAATTTTGTTTAAAATTGCAGTTTAATGAGGAAACAGGGCAGAACATATTTATGAGTGACAATCGCACACAAACCAGACCAGAAAAAGATGAATTGGCCATCTTTAGAACAAAGATTTTTATGGACAGGGCTACAACTAAGGGAGCAACCCACACTGAGGAATCCAGGATAACTTAAGGGCACAATTCTATAATTAAGCCAGTTTAAAGTATGCTAGATCCGAACTCTGTTCAGGAGCCCTTGGAAAGGAAGGACACCAGCTGAGCCAGCAGAGCTTTTTCCCAGCTTAATTTACACCAAGACTGGAGGTCACATGACCAAGCTAAATGGAAGTAGCATTTGGTGTAAGTCCCCCTCCTATTGGTTCTGCCCCTGCCCCACCCCCAGAAAGCCCCTTGTTTGGGACTTAACACCACCTTAACTCAGCGCTTGGAAAAGTTACTTTTTTGAACTACAACTCCCATCAGCCCAATCCAGTGGCCATGCTGGCTGGGGCTGGTGGGAGTTGTAGTTAAAAGTAACTTTTCCAAGCTCTGCCTTAACTTACCCTGGTCTTGGCTGGGCCAATATGGGCTGGCTGAGCCCTGGTTGAGCCAGGATGAGTGACTTTTTCCTCAGCTGAGCTGGACCCAGACAGCTCAGCCAGAAATCCACCACATCCTATATCCCCCTTGGCCCAGCATAAATACCAGTAGGTTTGGAAAGATTAAAAAAGGGAACTCAGTTATTTCTGTCTCTAATAGTGCAATCCTACTCATGCTTACTCAGAAGTAAAGCCCTGTTGAGATCAATGGGACTTATTCTCAGGTGTGTGTGCATAGGATTGCAGTGCAGCTTAGACATATATATATATATATATATATATATATATATATATATATATATATATATATATATGTATGCATGTATTTAGAAGTGACCTGCTCTTGGGGCAGAATATCCCTCCACCCCACCCCACCCCCATAAGTATTTCTGTCAATTTCAAATTGTTACCATGACAACTGTATTTTTGGTAGATCCACATTATTCATGCCAGGGGCTATAAAGTGATACAGGTAGTATCTGTAATAAAGTGCTGAGAGGCATTTGCAAAAGCCCCACTTAGCTTTTCTGGCTTTCAAAAGTCAACAACACCCCTGATGACCTAGGTGCAAACTTGAATATATTGCAATGCAAACCTCCATTTGCATATAATGATGCTGAATGGAGAAAATGCATTTAGCACAGGGTTGTTTTTCTTTTTTTTCCCTTTGGGAAAAAGCCTCACCAAGCATCAGTTGATATTCATGAAATCCTTGTTCTAGCATATAGATACATATACAATTTATACATTATTCTGCAGTCAGCAGAGAAGAGCTGCATTATGATTTTGCCTCTACCATCAATAACAACAAAAATAACAACTGCTACTACTATTAGGAGTTGCTGCCTCTTATTCTTCATGCACCAACCCCACCATGTGAGCCCTGGAACAGGAATCCCAGATACCTCACCCTCTTGCCAACCTCCTCAGGTGTTGGTCTTTCTTGGCAGGAAGAAGTATAAAGAGCTTCCTGTGTCAACTGAGCCTGAGTCCCTGCATCCTTGATTAGTCTTTGGTTCTTACTGGCTTGTCCCATGGTTTCTTATTCCAGTGCTCCTGGCTGACCTCAGGCTGCTGCCCATAGGACAGAAATATTGAAACTCTAATGGAAAATGCCAGGGATTTTCGGGAATACAGGAGCAGAGGAATGTAGAGGAAGAAACCCAAAGTCTTTCAGGAAGTGTTGGAAGAAAACCAAGACAGAGTGAGAACATAGATTAATTCAGCCATTTGGAAACAAAAGATAGAAAGGGAACTTGTGAACACAACTTGCTTCTCCAACAACAGTCAACCTAGCACAAGCTAATAAATGAAATTGTTGCATATCTCCCCATGGACACCCTTCCTCAAACACATTCACTTGATGGTTTCCCTTAGAGGGCTGTTTAGACATCACATAGGCATCCTTGATGGAAGAAGCTGGTACCATGAATAATGAAGTTCAGTTCTCCATATTGCTGCATTAGTTTTTATATTTTTTAAAAAAAGTCCTCATGAAAATTCATCAGGATCTTAGTGCAAATTTCTCCCAATATAAATGTTTTTGTACTATGCAGTTTTGCCTGATATATACATTTTTGTGAGCATTTTTCCTAACAGAATGCATTTTATGTTATTTTCACTAATATAGAGACATTTATGCACACTTCCTTCTCATGTGCATCTTCATACACATTGTTAGGAGAAATGTGTCATGAAATTCATAGAAGTTTGAATTTGAAAGCTGTGTTTTAGTTTGCATATTGTTTTGGAAAGTGCAAACTAGGTTTATTTTAAAATCCTAACTGAACCAAATTAGGATAAGAATATTGGAAATATCCCACACAAGTGGGCTTAGAATCATAAAGCCTTGTTTTGCTGAGATCTCTTTGAGTCTGTTCCTTCAAAGGGACAGTTTTGAAGACATGCTTAAGATTGCAATCCAACATCTACATCCTACAGATGTAACCCTCTTACATTTGAATAGTGCTGTTCAGAAGAACAGTTCCCATGTCCTTTCAATGCACGGGAGGGGGGAAGTGAGGCTGTCCTGACTAGCCCCGTCAAGACAGAGCACTCATCTACTAATTCTAGGTCTAGTAGGTGAGTGCTATGTTGGGGTAGGGCCTCCCTCCCTCCATTAACACTACGTTGGGGGTGTAGCTAGTCTCTCATGCAGAGGGATAAACAAATCTGTATTTTTGGCTTCTTTCAGTTTCTCATTTTCCAACCTTAAGTTCACTGCTCCAGATTTCCTCACCAGTTTCTGAAATTTTTTTTAAGACCTCATCAAAGTTCATCAGCATTTTGGTGCAAATTTCTCCTAATGTGCACATTTTAAAAATGAAATTTTGTCTAGGGCCTTTATTTTATTTATTTAGAAAACATTATCAACTGCTTAATCAAAAACATGTCTAAGTGGCGTACATAATATGTACATGTTTTGCAACCAGTTTCCATGAACATAATGCATTTTTGTATTATGTATTATTTTGTCTTTTTATCTTCATAAATATATGCATATCGGTGCACACTGTCTCCTAATATATGAATTTTTGGACTCATTATTTGGTTGCAGAACTGCATCACAAAAATTGAAACAGTCCAAATTTCGAAGGATAGCTGCACTTCACATATTGTTTCAGGAAGTGCAAATTAGGTAGGCTTGCATTTAAATGCAAACTGGATCAAATTTTTCTCCCATCCCTACTCACACATTGATTAAACATGTGATGCATTCATCCACATAGGACTAATGACCCTACTAATGTAGGTCCATGGGCACTCAAGTTTCCCGTTCCCATGTTCACGTCAAAGATGAGGATTCATCAAAGTCATTCAACATTCACATAAAACAGGCACTGTCATTTATTAGCCACTAAATAGCCCCCCTCTCTCTTTTTGGGCTATCCAGCTTGTCAATATTTACTGTCCTCCTGTCACTCATTTTGCTGCTGGTACATGGTATTCCTGGACTTTTAATATTCTAAGCCAAATGTCAGCGACACTGTCATTTAGTACTGTTGAAGAGATAAGTACAGAAAAGCTGTGGCACCAGGAAGCTGTAGCGACTCAAAGTTAGTTCTGAACTGGGGATAGGGAAACCTCAGGACTGGGGGCTGAATGTGACCCTCTCAGTCTCTCTGTCTGGCAGTGGAGACTAATGGCTCTGAGGTCAGTGAATCTGCTTTGGGTTTTAGCCCAAATTTTGAAGGATCTGTCCAGTGTGCTGAAACCTATTCCCCAATATAGGTTTGGTACACTGGAAAGTTGCTTGAAAGTTCAGACTAAAACCCAGAGCGGATTCACTGAGCAACTGACATCAGAGTCACCAATCTCCACTGTTATCTGGTCCTCAGGACTCTTCCCAGGTGACACATCCTCCTGAGGCATCCTCTGAACCCTCTTTGAGTACTTGTGCCCAGCTGGAACGTATCCCTCCACGGTGATCATTCTTGTTGCTTGCCTGGGTGGAGCATAGCAAGGAATGAATGAATGAATTTAACATTTGTTGCTCCACCCACTTTTACTTCTGGATCCAACCACCACTGGTAGGGTAGGTGGAGCCTCAGAAGGTTCCCTAGACATGAATGCAGCTCTTGGGCTGAGAACTGTTCCCCATCCCATTCTAAATGATCGTCTATTTCTTAGTTATTTGTTTGAGATATTTAGCATTTCTAAGCAGTGTACATACAAATGAACCATGCAGAAAATAAAGCTGTGAACACACTAGTGCACACACAAAGTGTTTCCATTAGCCACACCTGGAGGGAGAATGGGTTGATTTGCCGATCAGTTGCAAAATCTCATTGAAGCTGAATTTGCAAAAAAATGCACTCAAGCTGCTCCTATACGGTTTTACAGGAGAAAGGGGTGGGGTTTGACTAGTGTCATGTGCCCCCATTTTCAGAAGAGAGAGGTGAATATGCACTGGAACCAGCAGAACAGTGTGTTTCTACTCTAAAACAAAAATTGATCACAAAACCAAACACTACTTTAAAATGCCTGCTAGAACAAGAAAGTTTTAGTCATGCACCTGAGGTTCAGCAAGGAAGGTGCCTGTCTCATCTGAGATGGGAGGGAGTTCCATAGGCTTGAGCCCACAACACTGAATGAATAGCTTCTAGTGAAACAAAACTTGTCAGGCTGAGAATGGGCAGGTATCTCAGAGCAGGCAGGTTGAAGTCAAACAACAAACTACAAGGACAGAGACAGATGTTCAGGAAGTAGGTTGGCTAGGATCTGAAAGTCTGGATATGAACAGGAAGTACAAGAGTCCAGCCTGAACTGTTTGTATGAACTGACATCTCATAGTGCATGAACTATGGAAGTCGTTCCCACAAGAGGAAGTGATGGCTACCAACAAATGCATGGAGGATTAGGCAGTTGGTAGCTACTGGTGTATCACTTGGCTATTCATTTAATAGTAACATCAAGAATTAAATTAATAATTCACTAAATGAAAAATTGCTATATAATTTTGAGTAGAAGGCTAGCTAACAGCACAATCCTTGGTGTGCCTATTGAGAAGTAAGCCCTACTGAGTTCAAAGGGACTTCCTCTTCCATAAGTGTGTGCAAATGATTTTAGCTTAAAATCCCATTGAGTTTTGCTACTGATGAGATATTTATAGGATTGCACTATAAAGGTATCTTGGAAAACTTTGTACTGTACATGTTCAAGCTTATATGTCTTGCAAGACTTTGTGAAAACAGGGAAAGAGCAGATAGAATAGAATCATAGAATCATAGAGTTGGAAGGGGCCTTGTAGGCTATCGAGTCCAACCCCCTGCTCACAGCAGGAAATCCACAGCTAGAGCATCTCCCGCAGATAGCTGTCCAGCCTCTGCTTGAAGACATCCAGTGAAGGGGATCCCACCACCTCCCTAGGCAGTTGGTTCCATTGCCGAACCGCCCTTACTGTCAAGAAGTTCCTTCTCATGTCCAATCTGAATCTCCGCTCCTGCAACTTAAAACCATTAGACCTAGTCCTACCCTCTGGGGCAGCAGAGAACAAATCTGTACCCTCCTCTATGTGACAGCCCTTCAGGTACTTAAAGAGTGCAATCATGTCACCCCTCAGCCTTCTCTTCACCAGACTGAACATGCCAAGTTCCTTCAACCTTTCCTCATAAGACTTGTTCTCCATACCGGCTATCATCCTCGTCGCCCTCTTCTGGACCCGCTCTAACTTATCTATATCTTTCTTAAAATGAGGCGCCCAGAACTGAACGCAGCATTCCAGATGAGGCCTGACCAATGCAGAATTTAGTGGGACTATTACTTCCCTCGACCTGGAAACTATAGCTCTGTTTATGCAGCCCAAAACTGTGTTTGCCTTTTTTGCCACAGCATCACACTGCTGGGTCATGTTCAACTTGCGATCCACTACAATTCCAAGGTCCTTCTCACATGCACTACTGCTAAGCCAGGTATTTCCCATCCTGTACCCGTGCATTTTGTTTTTGTGGCCTAAATGCAGAATCCTGCATTTGTCTTTATTGAATGTCATTTTATTAATTTCAGCCCAATTTTCTAGTCTATCCAGGTCCCTTTGGATTTTATTCCTGTCTTCCATTGTGTTAGCTATCCCTCCCAGTTTCATATCATCTGCAAACTTCATAAGGCTTCCCTCCACCCCATCGTCTAAGTCATTGATAAAAATGTTGAAGAGTATCGGCCCCAGGACAGAACCCTGTGGCACTCCACTCAAGACCTCCTTCCAGTCTGAAGCAGAGCCACCGACGACCACTCTTTGAGTACGGTTTTCCAACCAGTTGTGAATCCACCTGACAGTATTTCCATGTAGTCTGCATTTGACTAGTTTGCTAATCAAAAGGTTGTGCAGGACTTTGTCAAACACTTCGCTGAAATCTAGATAGATGACATCTACAGAATTTCCACCATCTACTAAGCTAGTGACCCGATCAAAAAAAGAGATGAGATTAGTGTGACAGGATTTTTTCTTGACAAACCCATGCTGGCTCCTTCTAATCACAGCATTGTCATCTAGATAGTTGCCAATGGACTCTTTTATTATCCGTTCTAATATCTTTCCTGGTATTGAAGTCAGACTGACCGGCCTGTAATTCCCCGGATCTTCTTTTTTACCCTTTTTAAAGAGCAGGACGACGTTTGCCTGTCTCCAATCCTCTGGCAACTCTCCCGTTCTCCAGGATTTCTCAAAGATGATGGCAAGAGGTTCCGAGAGTACATCCGCTAGTTCCTTCAATACTCTGGGATGCAGTTCATCAGGCCCTGGAGATTTGAACTCATTTAGGTTAACTAGGTATTTCCTGACTATATCCTTATCAATCTCAAACTGCAGTCCTGACCCCTTACTGAAATTGCTACCGATGCAAGGTTGCACACTGTTCCCTTTTTGGGAGAAAACGGAGGCAAAATAGGTGTTGAGCAGTTCTGCCTTTTCCTCGTCATCTGTCAACATTTTGCCATCCTCATTGAGCAGCAGTCCCACCGTTTCCTTGGTCTTTCTCTTGCTTCGAACATATCTGAAAAACCCCTCCTTGTTGTTCTTCGCTTCCCTCGCCAGCCTCAGCTCATTCTGGGTTTTAGCTTTCCTTATGCTATTCCTGCAAGCCCGAGCCGCTCGTCGGTACTCTTCCTTGGTGATGCGTCCTTCCTTCCATTCTTTATACATGCTCTTTTTTACTTTTACCTCCTCCACCAGTCTTCCGTGTAGCCACATTGGCTTTTTCTGATGTCTTCCATTTTTCTTCCTCTTTGGAATTGTTTGCGATTGCGCTTTTTGTAATACGTTCTTCATGAACTCCCATGCTTCTTGGGCTCCTTTTTTTCTTTAGTCTATCTAGCCACGGGATCCTACCCATCATTTCCCTGAGCTTGCTAAAATCGGCTTTCCTGAAATCCAAGGTCCATGTTTGACTATATTCTTCTTTGGCTTTCCCCAGAATCATGAATTCCAGCATTACGTGGTCACTTTCCCCCAAGGTACCGAATGCTTTAATTCCCGTGACCAATTCGTCCGTGTTAGTTAAGATCAGGTCCAGGATTGCCAATCCCCTTGTTACTTCTTCTACTTTTTGAAAGAGGAAATTATCAGCAAGGCCCATCAGGAATTTGCTGGAGGCTTTGTGCTTCGCAGAGTTTGTCTCCCAGCAGATATCCAGGTAGTTGAAGTCCCCCATCACTACTACTTCTTGCCTTCTTGAGATTTCAGAGATTTGTTTGAGAAAGGCCTCGCCTACCACCTCTTCCTGGCCAGGGGGTCTGTAGTAGACACCTACTACCATGTCGGTTTTATTTGTTTCTCCATTTATTTTTACCCAAATGGTCTCTACCTGACCCCTTTGTTTGCTCTCTTGGATTTCCATAGAGGTGTATTTGTCTTTGACGCTACTCCCCCTCCTTTTCTGTTGCTTCTATTCTTTCTGTAGAGTTTATATCCTTGAATGGCTATATTCCAATCATGGGAGTCATCCCACCAAGTTTCTGTTATCCCTATGAAGTCATATTTGCCTTGATGCACTAAGACTTCAAGCTCCCCTTGCTTGTTTCCCAAGCTCCGTGCGTTGGTATATAGACAGCAGAAGTCTCTTTTGTCCCGATTGGATTCCTCCGTTAATATACAGTGAGCTTTGCCGTGCATCCCTTTCTCCCTCCCAGTGTCTGCTGTACCCTTCAAATCGTTGCGTTTACAACCCACTGTCTTTGGATCGGTATTTAAGCTATCATCTCCATCCCCCAGAGGCTTTAGTTTAAAAACAAGAAACACTTTACGCTACAGGAATAGATGTCTTAATTGGAATGTCCCTTTAACAATATTTAGATTAACATTCTAAATGTATTATCATATGTATGTATATATATATATACATATATATGGAAATAATTCAGTATTAGCTTTGTTACTTAAATAGCATTGGAAGGAAATGAATTTAAACACTATATGATAAATTGCATTACCAGTTGTGTACCTTTTACTATGGATGAAATGAATATATGATAAGTCCACACTGGAAGCTATGGCTGAACTGTATTTCATTATAAAATCATAATATTTTTTTTAAAAAATGAACATTAACTTTAGAGATGAATCCCAAGGGCAGACAAATTCCAAGGGCAAAGGCAATGTATGAGATTGAGTGGTCCTGCATTTGTAGAACATGTAGTAGAACTCTTCCTATGAAAACACTTATTTGTTGCATTATTATATCTCTATCCCACCCTTCCTCCAGGGAGCTCAGATATACATGGGTATACATGGTCTCCCTTCCTCTCCATTTGATCCTGACAGCAACCCCATGATGTAGGTTAGGCTGAGATAAAGTGGCTGTTTGAAGATCATGCAATGAGTTGCATACCTTAGTAGGAATTTGAACCCACATCTCTCCAGTCCTAAATCAACACTCTAATCCAGGGATAGCCAATGTAGTGCCCTCCACATGTCATTGGACTACAACTCCCACCATCTCTGATCAGGCTGGTGGGAGTTGTAGTCCAACAACATCTGGAAGTTATGACATTGACTGCCCCTGCATTATGCCTCATTGGAATTCTGATTGTACTGGTCCTTGTGACCAAACTGTTTGATCATTCAAAGAATGTAATGTGCATTTTCGCACCACATCCAATTTCACTCTGTAGGAACAGTAAAAATTGTCCAAACAAATATAGGTAGCCAACAAGAAGGAATATAGTTTGAGTTACACCACATAGCATGTCTTGTAAAGAGTCTCCTTTGTAGTTGACACCCTTTACCTGCAAGGTGACCTGCTTCTCATATGCCTGGGATCTTATCATGTCAGCTCCAGAGAAAATGTACAACCCTGCCTTGTCCTTTTCAGTATTTTGCAATTTGATTGATTGCCTCTTTTATTCCTTTGTGACAGATTAGTGAAGCTATAAACTGAAAGTAAATGGAAGAGACAGTGCTATTCAAAAAATGGAACAACAACATCCAAATATTGGAGAGATTGAAGCATCAAGCCTGGGAATGTGATTGTAAATCTCAGATTACTGGTGGCATTAAAACATGGAGACATTGTTCTTTTAGGAGATTATAATGAGAACAGTAAATGGCACACAATTAATCCCAGTTAATGACAAACCTATGAAATTCTGCAAGGGGCAGGAACAGCGCTTACCAAAAAATCTCCTCCTTTCATACTATCAGATAAATATCTTGGGAGTAGTAACATTACAATCTCATTGTCAGATCAATCAAAAACATATAAAAGCGCCCCCAAAGGCTAGGTGTGGCACAAAGGTAAAAGTAACTCAGGATTATGATATAATCATGACGGAGATAAAGAGAAGGAAAAGAGAAAGAAGAAGAAAACTAGAGGAGGAGATGCAAAACTTGGTAGCAAAACCATCAAGTATCAGCTAAGTAAAATAAATAAGAATATTTCAGGGGTGTCCCTTGCATTAGGCAAACTGAGGCACTTGTCTCATGACAGACAGGCTGGGAGGAATGGTGGACAGGCACCCCTACAGCTTGCCATGTGGTGGCCCTTAGTGCCTCACTCTTAGGAAGAGTCCAGACCCTGGAGGACTCCATTCAGCCCTGGGCCTGAGGGTCCCCACCTGACAATAAAAGGTGGACAGTGGACAGGTTAAAAGCATGCGCCCCTTTCCTAAGCATTCCGTTGTGGCATATAGCTGCACCCATTCACTTTTGTGTGGCAATAGCTGAGCAGGAATTGGTCCCCTCAAGAACAGTAGTGGCTGGCAGGGTGTGGTGTTGTTGCTTCCCTGACTTCCCTCCACAGAGGTCACCGCCAATAACTGAGGGGCAAGGTGATGGTATGTTTGGTGCGGTGCAGGTCCAGTGGCAGGAGCACTGGATTCTCTCCACTGCTGAGTCTGCACTGGGCCGACCTCCCTACCACCTCACTCCTCTTATTGGTTACAGGCAGCAGCCTCCACATTGTGCAGCTAAGTAGGGAGCACCACCCTGCTCTGCTCCAGCCCATTGGCCCCTACTTCTCTAGGACCAAATTCTTCAGGTTTTCTGTGGTGGAGCCAGTGCCTACTTCATTCCATATTGCTATAGAAATGTAGAAAGGGAAGTTGTATGGTGGTGGTGGGGGGAGGGTTCTGCTTGACCAAAGATTTCAAAACTAGTAGGATCTCCTAGGAATGGACATATCTGTCCATTTTGGATGGACAAATCTGTTCCAAAGAGGCCTCATATATCATATCAGTATATGAGGTGGCAGTGAGACCTCTGACCCCTACACAGCAGTCTTCTATTTCTATTAATTTTGCCTGCTGGTGTCTATGTGTTCAGCATGAATGTCAGAAGGGAGAGAGGCTTCATGAGAGTACACATGAGAGTAAGAATGGGCAAATCTGTCCCTTTTGGTTTCTCTCAGTTCCTCATTTTTCCAGTCTTAGTTCAGTTCTCTACATTTCCACATCAGTTTGCAAGTTGTTTTTTTTTTTAAAAAAAGGTCCTCACAAAAATCCATCAGTATTTGTGTGAATTTCTCCTTACATACACATATTTGCTAGCTGTTTCCCCTAATATAATGCATTTTGCATGCTATTTTCACCAATATATACATTTTTAATGCACAGTTGACCTAGTATATGCATTTTTGTATGCACTGCTTAGCTGGAGAACTACTCTACAAAATTTGGAGAAGTGTGAATTTTAAAAGAGGGCTGCATTTTGGTTTGTGCCTCGCTTCAGGAAGTACAAATTAGGTAGATTTGCATTTAAATGTGGAAGTGAATTGAATTTCTTTCCCATCTCTAGGGTCTTTGCAGCTAAATACATAGGACAGGATTAGTAGATTTGACAGACATCAGTTAGTTCATCAGAAGGCTCAGAGGGACAGAGAGAACCTCTGAGTATTGTCTGAGTCACATGCAGAGCCAAAGACTTGGGGACATGGATGAGAACAGGCTTCCCCAAGATACGTCAGGACAGTCTTTATCAACCTGGTGCTTTCCAGTTGTTATTGAGTTTCAGCTGTTGTTGGTTCCCATCAGCTCCAGCCAACATGGCCAATGGTCAGAGGTGAGGGAAACTGTAATCCAAAATAGCTGGAGGTCACAATGTTGGGGAAAAATTCTTTAGGAGATGTAGCTAGTAAGTGCCAGGACTTTTACTGCTCAGTGGCATTGAGTCAGGATAGAGTCAGGTACTGTGGCATTCACATGGGAGACGGGAAACACCTGATATCTGGAGATATCTGGAGAAGCTCACTCAATGGGGAGGAGTCACAGCAGTGTTACAAGTATTCATTGTTCATTGCATTTATTATTGTTACCCCACCTTTTCCTCCAGGGAAATCCGTGGAGTATATACGTGGTTCATCCCTCCAATTTTATCCTCACAACAAACCTGTGAGGTAAATTAGGCAGTGATTGGCCCTAGGTATCCCAGGAAGCTTCAGGGCTGAGTGGGGATTTGAACCCTGGTCTCCCAGGTCCTAGTCCAACACTCTAGCAGCCTCCTGGCAGCAGAGTCAGTGCTACTGCTTGCCAGGAGTGGGAGTGGGGAGGCAGCAGCAAGGTTGAAGCTGTGCAGGTGCACCAGTGAGAGTGGCAGATTGGTTGTGCCAGAGCATCCATGCAGGCCTCATCACTGCCTCACCCTACTCCCACTCAATAAGCAGCAGCAACTCCGCTGCTGGGAGGCTATTGATGCAGTTCTGCCCCACCAGACAAGTCACTGCCTCTTGACACTTTCAGAACATCAAGTATCCCCTATACAATGTTTGCAGGATGCTTCAATTTGTATTAATTTTCTTAACAATGCAATGCCATGCCAATGCAATATCTTTTATCAGTTTTAGGCAATCCACTTAATGAGAAATGAATGGGAGAAAAGAAACGAAAGGATTCATGCCTGCATTTTGATGAATTTGCCATTAACGCCACTTAGAAATGCATGGGCGTGCATTCATTTCATTGGCTATATTCCTTTTAAAAATGAGTGCACATCTCCAATCTCTAACCAGTAGCGGATCCTAGCAGCCTGTGTCTCTTTCCATGGTGTACTTGGGAGACAACAGCTCTGCAAAGCCATGCTCTATTTATGACTTGGCTTTTTAAGGATGAATGATCAAACTTTGCTTTTGGTACAACTCATTAGATTCTGAAGGATAAAATGTGCTCCATGGCGATGTGCATCAGACAGCAATTGCTTGACAGATCTTGCCATTTGAGATTCTGTCCTAGTTTCTTCAAGAAGCCAACAGATCAGCTGTTCCCTTGGTTTTCGTGTTTTTGAGCAAATAGAGCTAATACTGATGTTTCTAATTCCAACAGAATTGATGAGTTTCTAGTCCAGAGCCAAACTAATTTTCTTTTCCAGGAAAAGGCAGGCATATTTTCCCTAATGCGCCGGTGCCATATGGAGTAGGTATCATGCCAATGCTTCACACTAGATTAAAACTGGCACAGGGAAAAGGGAGGAAACACGCCCACAAATTTTAGAGCAAACTTTGTCAACAACCTCTAAGGGCTTTCAGCTGGGGCCTTCAGTGTGGGATCTCAGACACTGTCAAATCAATGCTCATGGACGCTTCATGCTGGAGAATGCCTTCGGCAATCAACTTGTCCAAAGTACTAGGCTTACTAGTATGATTGTAACAAACTATTGCAGTGTAGAGGGCTCCTGTTCTATGTTCCAATCAGTCAGCCAGACATGTTCCATTCCTTCTTCCTCTCAGTTTTCCATCCTCCCAATCAAGCCCATAGCCAGTCTAAACGTTCAGAGGGGGGCACCCAAAATGGGGGGTGGGTCCCTAAAATAATGTATCTTATTTGTTTGTAAAAATATTAGGGGGAAGAGCACCCTAGCATTCAGCCTCCGCTACAGGCCTGCAATAATTAGCATTCCATGCATTCACTGAGCATGCTCAGCCCTCACTAGGCTGTTTGGGTTTTTTGCCCCATAAAGGTATGCTTCTCTAAATATTATTTTTTACTTCTGCAAACCTTGGAGTTCCCCCAAGCATGCAGACTCCTGTCTTTTGCTTGTGAGTGATACCAGTTGGCTGCATAAGGTTAGGCACGGAGAATAATGCACATATATGTTCATATATGCATTGGTAGATATGATGCTGAAAAGCATTAAAGGAGTTTACTATGTTGCTCGCTTTTCAGTGATCTGGTGCTCTAGGAACATAAGAAGCTGTCTTATACCAGCTGTGGGAAACCTCTGGCCCTCCAGATGTTGCTGAACTACAACTCCCATAATCCCTGGCCATTGGCCATGCTTGCTGGAGCTGATCAGGGTTGTAGTTCAGCAACCTCTGGAAGGCCAAAGGTTCCTCACACCTGTTATACAGAATCAGACCATTGGTTCATCCAGTTCAGTATTGCCTATACCGACTGGGAAAAGCTATCCAAGATTTCAGACAGGGGACATTCCCAGCCCCACTTGGAGATGCTGGGTATTGTACCTGGGACCTTCTGCATGTGTGTCAGATGCTCTACCACTGAGCTACATCCTTTTTCTTTTTCTTTGGGAAAAAAAATTAGAGACAAGTAATGAGGAATCATTGCACTGTAGTAAGATGAATGGCAAATGACTAGAGCACAGATATATGTACAGAGGGAACCAACAACAAGTAGCTGTTTGAGTTCTGAGTCCTATAACCTGTTTTATTTAGTGGAACCTTATCCCTGAACAATCTACACCAGCATTCCCAAATCTGGTGCCCTCCAGATCATCTGCACTACAACTCCTGTCAGCCCCAGCCAGCATTAGGATTTAAAAACCTTATTAAATATGTCATTGGGAGGGAGGAAGGAGATCCAACATCTTCTTCCCCCAACCATCATAATAATAATAATCGTGATTATTTAGGGTTTAAAACCCCTAATTGGTCTGGGAGGGGAGGAGGAGATGCTACATTCAGTCCTACTCCATGGAACATCTGAGTAGATACATAGGATTGCACTTCACAGTGTTATGTCAAGGGCCTAATGGGAAAAGGTGAGTTTTGAAGGGAGAGATAAAATAAAACACAAGATGTAAGAGTAATGTAAAGGGAACCTAATTCAAATGGCAAAAGGGGGGGGAGGAAAATGGAGGAGGGGAAAACAAAATAACCCACCTGAAAGTTTGCATTAAAGTTCAAGATGAAAATCAAAAGGGTGAGAGCAACTATCAACAATAACAATCATCCCAAGAATGTGTTAATTGATATGTAACTCACAATGGACAAGTTTAGCCAACTATAAAATGGGAGGGGATGGAGGAAATCCTCCAAATGTTCCTTGCAAGGTTATTGTATTAATAAGATTGCTCATTTACTGGTTGTGTTATTCTGAGCTAATTGCATGGGTGCTGAAATGTATCTCTTCTCAATCTCAATTAAATGGCCTTTACAATCAATTCATATTTAATTAACATAACTGACTGATTAAATGTAAAGAGAGTGCTTATTAGACACAAAGAATTAATAGCCCCTTTACTCTTATCAGGTGCTTTAGAAAGGTAATAATTGACATTGATAGGCTAATATCTGACAGCTTTATAGTTTTTGAGTTTCTTGTGTGAACAGAAATTCGCTGCCCTCTAAAGCTCTTTCACTCTAAAATACCAACCACATGAAAGTTACAGTGGCTGTAGCAGGAACGGTTAAGCTGTGGCCCTCCAGATGTTGTTGGATTTCAACTCCATCAGGGATCATGAGAGATGTAGTTCATCAACATCTGATTCCCTGCCCCCCCAACTGGTGAGACTATGCCATTGAAACATGAATTTAGCCCCATTTATAACTCACATGTCCATAGTTTAGTCATTGTGGCTGTGCCTTGGCCTAGCATGCTTCCTCCACCTCATCCTGGGCTCCTGCTAGCAGGAAGGGCAGGATATAAACCAAATAATAAATAATAAATAAATAAATCCTCCTCTCCTTTCCATCATTTCTTGGACCAAAATAACCATATTTTTTTACATCCAGACCAGATAAACTATGGTTTGTGCCACTTGCAATGCAGCTGTTTCAAAGCCCCAAGCCACTTGTAGCCAGCCTGTTGCCATCTAGCTATTCTTAGACTACAGTTCCCATTTTCCTTATCCATTGGCTGAGCTGGCTGGGGTAACGGGCATTAGGAATCCAGCAATATCTGGAAAGCACCACATTGGCTACCCATGCCCTAAGGTTAATATAAATATTAATACTAAACTAAGCAGCTAATTGCACAGTGGGAGAGTACATTTAGGAGAGTCATTTCCTTATTTCACAGTGCAGCTAGGGCCTTGTCAGAGTTCCAGACATGACAGAAGGAAATTTCCCAAGAGAATGCATAAGAATGCATCAGTTGTGGGGAGTGGGCTATTCAAATAGATTAAGGGTGGATGTTCTGTGGCCCTCCAAAGGTTGTTGGACTACAGCTCCCATCATCCCTCATCACTGGAGCTAATTGGGAGATGAACTCCAACAACATCTGGAGGTCTACAGGTAAGCCAGCTCTGAAAGTGGTCTACTACTTATTTAATTTAAAAGTTTTCTATGCCAATCCTCAAGAGAAAACAGGTCAGAAGGGATCTTTGTACATATTGCTTAGTTGGGGTGCTTTTGGGAGGAAAGGTGGGATATTAAAATAAATAATCAAATATCATAGTTGGAGAACTGCATTGCAAAATTCAGAGAATTTCAAAGGATAGCTGTGGTTCAGTTCATGTATTGGTCTGAGAAGTATGAATTAGCTAGTTTCTCATTAAAATGCAAAGAAAACCAAATTTCTCCCCTATCCCTACCTCTGAGGCAAGGGTGTGGGACTGAATAGCTGGGCCTCCCTCAGCCCATGATGGAGGCAATTCTTCCATTATTGGCTGTTGCCAGGCAACAGCTTCGACTGAGGTCTTCTGAGGCAAGACAATTGGGCTGAATAGCTCTAACTTGCTACGCCCATGCCCATGGTGGAAGCAAGTCTTCCTTGACTGGCAGTTATTGGTGTATATGTAATCATAGAAAACAACATTAAAAGACTTCACTGAATGAATACCACCCTCCAGCTTTGCCTATGTGCAATACTTCTACAAGTTTCAATTACCCCATAAATATTTGGGCATCAGTTGCAAGCATTCGACTCTTGGGTGTGCTACTAGCTTGAAAATGCACCCAAATGGTGGTGGTGTGTTTCAGCTCTCACAATGGTTTCGTTATTGCTGACAACTCAGAATCAACATGTGCAGAGAAGCTCTCCTAATTCATACCAGCAGTGAGGAGGAGCGTCTCTCCACCCCCTCTATCTGTATTTCCTAGTCCCTGGTTATCTCATCTAATTAATACAAGAATAATCCATGTTTTGAAATTCCTTGCCTGGATTAGCCAGTGGCTGGAGTGCTTAGCTGATGTATACACAGGATCTCTCCAAGGGTTTACTTTCTAATATTTATGCTTGGGACTGTAACATACAGATAAGGGGAATGTATGGCATTGGAAATGCTGGAATAAATTTACATTTACTAAATCGTAAAAAAAAAAAAGCTACACTCAGCTGGCATTAATGTTCTGAACTACAGTCATTTAAAAGAGCAAGAAAATCCATAATAAAATGGTTTTAGACATCTCTCTGGCTTTAAATCAGCTCACTGCGATGGAATGCAATGGAACTGAATCTATCAGAGGGAGTGTCTGGCAGAACTATGCCCATGACGTCCAATTTTAGGAAAGCATATTCAAATGCAGACACTTCTGTAGACTTTTAAAGTGCTAGTTGAAATTATAAAGCCTTAGCCTAGGCACTTCTTTTGAGAAATAGTTCCTGCGTTGTAAGCATGTGGAAGTGTCTCTGGCCCATGGCTGGGGTAATTTTGTGTCGCCTGCTGGTGTGTTGGTGAGAGATGAGGTCTGGAATAGTGTACCACTTCAGGCTGCGGTGTGTGTGTGTGTGCGCATGCAATTTGTGTATGGTTTTGCCATTTTCCAAAGCTTTCTCAAAGTAAAATAAAAGCAAAGAGCATGGAAGGAAGGAAGGTTCTGGTCTAGCTAGCTTACTCTCTACTGTGCTAGTATTCTACTTGCATGGAATTTGTAAAGGAAGGTGCTCAAACATTTCCCCCTCCCATCCATAGCAGGCACCAGTTTAAGGGAAAGCCATAGCTTAGTGGTAGAGCACTTGTCTTGTGTATAGAAGGTTGCAGGTTCAATCCCTGGCATCTCCAGTTAAGTGGTCAGGTAGGAAATTATATCTGCCTGAGACCCTTGTGAACCACTGTCTTTCAAAGCAGACAGTACTAGATTAGACAGACCAATGGTCAGGCGAAGTAAAAGACATGTTCAAAATGAGCTGATTTTAAGATTGTCTCATCACTGATCATTGCAACTGTGGGGAACCTTAGGTCTGGGGCTGAATGTGGCCCTCCATGCTTCTCTATCTGGCCCTCAGGACTCTCCTCGTACCTCTTTTCCTGACCCTGTTTGGAACCCTCCTTGACTGTTTTTGCCTGCCTTGAATGTGTCTTTGAACTCTGATAATGCCTCTTTCTTGCCTGGATGGCTAGTAAGGAGTGTGCATGTGCAGAATCTTGCCTATTGTACAAAGGTAACATTTATATCAATTGTTCCACCTATTTGTGCCTCTAGCCCTGCCCATCACTGGCATGTGGCTACCATATGGTTGCCCAGAAGGGAACACTGCCTTCATGTTGAAAAAGGTTCCCCACCCCAGCTTTAACATATAACACTGGTAGCAATGCATACATTTTGTCACCTTTTCATGAAGCCATATGCATGTCTTAATGTCAGTCATGTTGAGCATGGATTCTTAAAAACCCTGCTGAATCTAGCCCAAGTCTTTAGGAACTGTTGGCATGAGTTAGTTAAATGGAAAGGTGGCATCCCTTGTTGGTCACAACACACAGGTACCGTGCAGGTATGGGGAAGGAAATATTAGGACCCATTGGTGAGCACCCTAAACCAAGAGTGGGGAAACTGTGGTCCTCCAAAAGTTGCTGGACTGTAGCTCCTGTCATCCCTGACCATTGACCATTCTGGCTGGGGCTGGTAAAGGCTAGTGTCCAACAACATCTGGAGGGCCCCAGCTTCCACATCCCTACCTTAAAGCATCCTAGTAAAGAAAGGAGGCTATCTGGAACTTAGAGGCTTGGGAAAACCTGAAATGGGTAGCACCATCCATGGGCTTCATTGACCCCTTCCAAATCTGAACAGCTCAGCACCTTGGAGGGTTTAGCAATGACGCACAAGGGTGAGGCTTATCTTCATCCATGGCTTGGAGTAGAATGGGGTCACCCAAGCAGGGATGACCTCCTTTTTAAAAAATGTACCCACTCTGTGGAAGAGAGAAGTGACTATCTCTGTATCTTAGTGCAGATTGTGTATTTATAAATAACATTTCATCCAGGAGCTTGCTACATTTTCTTCTTTACAGGCATAGGAGCACATTGCATCTTCGGCCTTTGTTTTGCTTCTTGTCTTGCAAGGCTCATTTATATACTGCTGTTCTGTACTTTCCCTCCCCTGCCTCTGGACTGGCAAACCTGAGAGGACATGGGGATTACCCAGGAAAATGAAACATTCAGAAACCACATGGACAAAAACATATTTTCACCTTGGTATTCTTTCTCAAGGATGTAAATCCTGGAGCAGCCTCTAAGAAACCATTGGAAAGATGGCATACCATTAACCAGCAGAGTTTATTTTATGGCTGAAACAAAAGAACTAATTACACACAGTGCGGTTATTTGAGATAAAGCACTGCTTTGCTTCAAACAGAGTGTCTGTTGGGTGTAAATGAGTAAAGCGCATATGCTGTCCAGGCTAAAGCCATTTTCTGATGACGTGCCTGTATTTAGTGAACCTGAAAAACACCCCCTTTGGCTTTATGCTCCAGCCTCTACTCATTTGACCACAATTCTGAAGAGAGTCTACATGTGGAGAAACTTCAAGCCTGGAGGCTGAATGTGACCCTCCAGGCCTCTCTGTCTGGCCCACAGAATTCTTTCGGGGCCACAACCCTCAGCCTTCACTGACGTTGCTTCACCCCCTGAGTGTTTTTGCCAGACTGGAAGGCATCCTTGACTGCCAATAATGCCACTTGTTTGTCAGGATGGAAGACAGGGAGGAGTGTGTGAATGTGTGTAGAAACTAGCCTACTAGAGGACGTTGACAAGGTGCTTGGACAGGTTCATGCAACCACTTCTGTGCTGGATCCTTGCCCTTCTTGGCTAATAAAAGCTAGCAGGGAAGGAACAGATGGCTGGGCCAGGGAAGTGATTAATGCCTCTCTGTGAGAGGGGGTGGTCCCTGGCTGCCTGAAAGAGGCAGTAGTGAGACCACTCCTGAAGAGACCCTCCCTGGACCCAGAAAATCTTAATAACTATAGGCCGGTAGCAAATGTTCCATTCCTGGGCAAGGTCCTGGAACGAGTGGTTGCTGGCCAGCTCCAGGCGCTGTTGGATGAAACCGATTATCTAGATCCATTTCAATCGGGTTTCAGGCCTGGTTTTGGCATGGAAACAGCCTTGGTCGCCCTGTATGATGACCTTTGTCGGGAGAGAGACAGGGGGAGTGTGACTGTTGATTCTCCTGGATCTCTCAGCGGCTTTCGATACCATCGACCATGGTATCTTTCTGGGGAGACTAGCTGAGTTGTGAGTGGGAGTTACTGTATTGCGGTGGTTCCACTCCTACTTGGCAGGTTGCCTCCAGAAGGTGGTGCTTGGGGAACATTACTCAGCACCCTGGACTCTTCAGTATGGGGTTCCACAGGGGTCAGTTCTGTCCCTCATGCTGTTCAACATCTACATGAAACCGTTGGGTGCGGTCATCCGGAGCTTTGGAGTGCATTGCCATCAGTATGCTGATGACACGCAGCTCTATTTCTCCTTTTCCTCTTCTTCAGGTGAGGCTGTCAATGTGCTGAACCGGTGCCTGGCTGCGACAATGGATTGGATGAGGGCTAATAAACTGAGGCTCAATCCAGTCAAGACTGAGATGCTGGTAGTGGGTGGTTCTTCTGACCGGATGGTGGATGTCCAGCCTGTCCTGGATGGGGTTGCACTCCCCCTGAAGGAGCAGGTTCATAGCTTGGGGGTTGTCCTAGAACCATCTCTGCCACTTGAGGCTCAGGTAGCCTCGGTGGCATGGAGTGCCTTCTACCAACTTCGGTTGGTGGCCCAACTACGTCCCTATCTGGACAGGGATAACCTGGCTTCAGTTGTCCATGCTCTGGTAACCTTCAAATTAGATTACTGCAATGCACTCTACATGGGGCTGCCTTTGAAGACGGTTTGGAAACTGCAGCTTGTGTAAAATGCAGCGGCCAGATTGGTAACAGGGACCAGACGGTCCAAACATATAAAACCGATTCTGGCCCGCTTGCATTGGCTGCCTGTATGTTTCTGAGCTCAATTCAAGGTGCTGGTTTTGACCTATAAAGCCTTACACGGCTTGGGACCACAATGCCTGATGGAACGCCTCTCCCGATATGAACCCACCTGTACACTACATTCAAGATCAAAGGCCCCCCTCCGGGTGCCTACTCCAAGGGAAGCTCGGAGGGTGGCAACAAGGGAGAGGGCCTTCTCAGTAGTGGCCCCTGTGATGTTCCTCTATTAGTGTATATATGGTAAGTGCTGTTTGTATAGGAGATACATGGTAAGTGGAATGAAAGAGGAGGGGGGAGTGAATGGGCAGTAGAATGCTAGATGATTGGCTAAATGTTTAAAATGGCTGACAGTATAAATGGAAGGATGACAGTTAAAGCTGGGTGGATGTGGTGTGGACGGTGAGCGTGAAGTGGGTTGTTTTGGTGGGTTTTTGAGAGGAGATTGGGTGGAGAGTGTGGAGTTCGGATTAATACTAAGACCAGTACCTCAGGAATAGATGTAACCATATGCTTAAGTGCCTTTATGAAGAAATCTTGTTATCTCTGTTCTTTAATAAATATATTTGGTTTACCAAAGGCCTGATCCTTGGCTGGGGTTTCACAGACCAGAAGGGAGGGTAAGGTAAATACCAAGGCTGAAGGGAAACTGTAACAAATGGTGGCAGCGGTGAAGGGGAGAATATAACACCACAAGTATTCAGAGCAAACCAGAATTATCTGCATTGATACGAAGGGAGTGGGACAGCTTGAGCACTCAGTCACAGAGGTAACCTGTTAGAGAGACTCAGGCAGAGTCTCTGGAAATATTGGTTATAGGACGTGACTGGTGGTGCTGCCTAGCAGGGGGATCTGTTGAGATCTGTGCTAGAGCGAGGAGAGAAACCATAAAAAGGGACAGTCCAGACTGGTGGAGTCCCTGGTGGTGCCTAGTGACAGGCGGTAACCACGAGCAGGTAGGAACCTGACAGGGAGAGCCAGGGAAGGGCGTCACAGCCCCCAAATTATGGAATGACCGTTTTGACGAGGTGTGCCTGGCGCCGACACTGTTATCTTTTCAGTGCCAGGTCAAGACTTTCCTCTTCTCCCAGGAATTTTAGCATGTGTTTTAAATTGTTTTTATATTGTTTTAAATTTTAAAATTGTGTTTTAAATTGTTTTTAAAATATGTGTTTTAAATTGTATATTTGTTTTAATGTTTTTGATTGTTGTAAACCACCCAGAGAGCTTCGGCTATGGGGTGGTATACAAGTGCAATAAATAATAAATAAAATAGTAATAATACTAATACTGTATGAGGGTAACATTTATATTAATTGTTCTGCCCACTTTTACCCCTGACCCCACCCACCACTGGCATGTGGCCCTCAGAAGGTTGCTCAGAATATAATGTGGCCCTCAGGCTAAGAAGAGTTTCCCACCCTTGCCGTATGCCCACAGGAACCTTACACTTTTACATATTACAGGGACCTTACCCTTTTTTTTATTGTATAGATAGTTCGTTGTGTGTACTTGAAAAACAACCACCTTATTTCAAATGTAATCTCCAAAATTTCCCATCAAAAATTTGGGGTTTTTTCTGGAGATATGCTAAATATTTCCTTTTTCAATCCTTCATTGGGTAGATGGCAGCAGAACAAAACACTCTCGGAAAATCCTGAGAGGGAAGAAAAAGAATTATCATTTTTTTGGGGGGGGGGAGTTGGTGTTACTGCTTACTTTACTTTAACTTAGGAGGAGTCCAAGATACTCCCAGAGATCTGGCAGGCATCCTAGCTGTTGACTTCTAGGCATCCCTTGAAGACCTTATGCCAACGAGCCTATGCAACTGTTTAAACATTATTGATTATTTTAACAATGATTTTGTAATGTTTTTATGGTGTTGTATGTTTTGTTGTACTTAGATGTATTGTTGCACACCACCTTTATATTTTATATGAGTTGGTGGCATACATATATTTTCATATATAAAAAATAAGAGTTTTCCAATTATTTCTTGCTTTTTAAAAATCTAAACAACTAAAAAGTCCCACATGGCTCACAGTGGTGCAAAGCTCTCTCTGTAGCTTCCCACTGGCTGCACTTGTCACATGGCATAGCTCCCAAGGCATTCTGGGAAGTATGGACAAAGGGAAGCAGCACAAAGCTCTCTCCACAGCTTCCTGTCATGGTGAGACTGGTAAGGTAAATGGCAACCCTCTTCTGAAAATGTCAAGAGGAATTTCTCTCTCCTCAAGAAAGCAAAAGAACCCTCTCCTATTTTTGCAATGGGAGAATATTCTTGGGAAACTGGAGGATGGAGGGGTTTGGCCCACCTTTAGTTTTTACTTTGCCTGAAGGTGCAGGAGTCAGGACAGCTGGAGCAACCTTGATGCCTCACCCAATGTATTCAGCAAATGTGATAAAGGGGCATAAGCAGTGGAGACTGGTGGCTCCGGTGGTAGTGGGGCAGTGAATCTGCTCTGGGTTTTAGTCCAAACTTTTCAATGATTCTCCTGAAACCTATTCCCAAAATAGGTTCAGTACCTTGGACAGCTCCTTGAAAGTTCAGACTAAAAATCCTAGTCTAGCATCTTGTTCTCACAGTGGCCAGCCGGATGCCTCTGGGAAGTTCGCAAGCAGGACGTGAGCACAACAGCACTCTACCCACTTGTGATTTCCAGCAACTGTCATTCAGAGACACACTGCCTCTAATCTCACAATGCCTCACATGAAACACAGAGTGCTGGTTCTGCAGCCACTTTGTTGGGAGGGAGTGAATGTAATGACAGCAAGGAAACAGGGAAGGAGGAGACAAAGTGGTGGGTGAGGAGGAAGCAGTGGAGGGAAGACAGCAAGGAGGAGGAGGTGATGGGTGATCCTCTCATCTGAGGTGGTGCATTGTGCTGGCCTGAACGATAAACCATAGTTGGACTACAATACCTATAATCCCACGCAGGATGTAGTCATCCAGTGTCTTGGGGGGGGGGCTTAGACCCCTTATGTTTTGGGAAGCAGGGTCTCTATGTCTCCAGCATCCTACAAGCCAATCAGCTTGAAAAGGGAGTGTGTTATCCAGTGAGAAGAGTCTTCTAACATGCTTCCTTGTCCTTTTCTGCTCTTTGGAGCCTATCAGAGGCCACAGTCACACCATACACTTATTCCACTATTATTCCACTTTAAACAGTCATGGCTTCCCATGAAGAATCCCAGGAAGGCACTTATTTCCTGTTCAAAACTACCATTGCCGGAGTTCTCTGAGAAGAGGGACTGGCTGTTAAACCGCTCTGGAAATTGTGTCTCTGTGAGGGGAATAGAGTTCTCCTAGCAGCGCTCAGCACCCTTCACAAACTATCCTTCCCAGGATTCTTTGGAGGAAGCCATGACTGTTTAAAGTGGAATCATTGTGGAAAAAAAATGTCTGGTGTGAATGTGACTGGAGTGAAAAGAAGTGAGTCAGTCACTGAGAAGTCTCTTCTCAGTAGCTAACACTCTCCCCTTTCATACTGATTGGCTTCTAGGGACATCTGTTGTTATGGGAGAAGGCATTAGCAAGGATCTCATTTTCAATTCAGCAGCAAAAAGGGGGAGGGGTGTGGCTGTGACTATCACGAAGGGACCCTCCACCTCTGAATTTGCTGCTACACTACTGATCCCATGGGTGGACAACAATGCCCGTCATCCCATGGTTGGATGACAACCACCATCATGATAAACCAAGATTTAACACCCAACCACAGCCAATGAACAGAGCATCCTTTAAGTTCCAGTTTGATTCAAGGGAAAGGGCTTACTTCATTTTGGATTGTTTCAAAATGGATCGTTGTGTTTGCTCTTGCCTGTAGCCATTGAATGCTTCCTAAGCCCATGCTGCTATCTTCATTAATTAACTGGCATGCGTTGCCCAAATCAGTGAAGCAGAGTAATGGTTTTGTTTAACAGAGTAATGATCTAAAAACATAGTTGTGGCTACAGGGTAGAAACGCCAATATATCATTGCATGCGCATCTGTCCATGCACACAAATATACTCCAATTATTAACTGTTTAGGTGTGAGCAATTAGCAGTGGGCACCCAGAAGCACTGAGCTGGGCAGCTGCCATGCATAATCTGCTGGCTTATACCAGTATTCACTCAGGTGTAAGGGAAAACAGACCCTGATGCCATGTGTGCCAATGGACAGTCCAATTCATCCTCCTTAAGACTTGACCAGAACAATGTGATGGCATGCTAAAGATGAAACAACAGTTCAGGGACAAGAGGGAGAGGAACTAAGCAATGTTACCCCCCTCCTGTGACTGTGTAACTGGGCTAAAACAGATTGCCATTCAGCCTCTGATTATATACCTACAGCTAAGGAGAGCCTATCACCTCCAGGGACGGTCTGTTCCATGGCTGAACAGCTCTCGCCATTAGATAGTTTCTTCCAATATTTATCCAACATCTGCTTCCCTGCAAGGTCCACTCATTAATTGCAGTCCTGGCCTAGAGCAACAGAGAACATGTCTGCTCCATCTTCTGCATGTTAGCCTAGGGTAGAGATGGGGAAGAAATTTGATTTGGTTCCCATTTAGAGCCAAAATTATCAAATTCACACTTTCCAAAGCAAACTAAAAACAGAAATACAGCCATCCTAAATCTGCACTCATCCAAATTTTGCGATGCAGTTTTCCAGTCAAACAATTTGTACCCCAATGGATGTATTAGGGAAAAGTGTGCAAAAACGCAAATATATTCGTGAAAATATACAAAAATATTCTATTAAGATAATTTGCTTGCAAAATTGTATACGTTATTCAAAACTGTATGCAAAAATTGTGTACATTAGTCAAAACTGTATACAAAATATGTTTATTAGCAAATATTCACTCTTTGTGTGGATCCTGGGACTCTGCCCAGTCTATGCACTCTGCAAAGTCATATCCTTCACCAGCCTTGCTTTGCACCTTCCTTGAGTGTTTCTTTTTGCCTGGCTGGAATGTGTCCTTCAATAATAATGCTGTTTGCTTGCCTGGATCAGGAACAGAGATGGGTGTGTGTGTGTAGAAACTAGCCTACAGTACAAAAGTAAACTTTGTATTGTTGCTCTGTCCAGTTTTGCCTTGGCATTGCCCAGTACTAGCATATAGACCCCAGAAGGTTGCCAATAAGGGAATATGGCCTTCTGGCTAAAAAAAAAAAATGGTTTCCCCATCCCTGTGCTAGTGTTTCATATATTTGAAGACCTTTTTGGATACCTAGGATGTTCCAGCCCAGGTGTGGAGAACCTGTGACCCTCCTGCAGGTTTTTGAATTACAACTCCCATCAGCCCCAGCCTGCTCACAAATGGGAGTCGTAATATAAAAAAAAAAATCTGGAGGACCAGAGGTTTACCACCCCTGCTCTAGTCTAACAAAGTCTGCAGAAAATCAATCCATTCTGACAAGCTGCACACTGGGGCTTTTCTATGATGCCCTTGAAACCCCCCCAACACACACACACATGCACACGCACACATGCACACACACACACACACACACACACTTTAATTTTTTAAAATTATTTTTGCTTCCAGCCTGATGAAGAGCTTTGATAAAAGCTTCCACATGTCTTTCACAAAACTGATGGAAAGTGGGAGATGAGAAATTAAAACTGACAAATTTGTCCATCTCTAGTAATTATCCTACTATTATATTTGCATTCTTTTTTAAAAAACTAATGGACCAACACAGCTAACTGCAACTGTATCAACAGAACAGTTTCTTTCTATGCACCTTCTTTGCCTCCCTCACACATTTTGTTGGCTTCAAAATAATAAAACAAGTAAATTAAAGTATATTATGATGGTGAAAAAATGTGACAGCCAGGTTTGCGGAAAGACTCATTTGCATTTCTAATGAGGAAAGGTGAGCAGTTGGTGTTGATACTCAGAGGAATGGTAGATAGTCTCCCACAGTATCATCTGTCATTTCTCTGTTCTTGGGTGGTAAATGGCATCCCAGGGAGAAAGAAATGCATTAATCAGAGCAGGTTACAATGCCTCAAGAGCAGGCGTGTAGAAACATGTATTTAATTGCATCTTAGGCTTTCCCCATAATGTTTCAGAAGCCTGCTTTATCTGGGCACACCGATTTTTTTTTCTTTTTGCAAAGGCAGTATTTTCTCTGTGAGTTTACAAACTTGCAAAAGACTGGCATGATAAGAAGGGCAAAGTCATGGCCTCAGTGCCTCCAGGTATGGGTGAGAAAATGCACCAGCAGTTCTTATGCACCCACTAATGCAGTGGTGTGGAAGGCTGGACTCCGGTCCCTCATTAATATATGGGAGATTAATAATCAATATGCTTATATCTGTCAATAAACCTAAAAAGGCTTTCCTTAAGCTCACATGTTAAGGTACTTTCTGCCTTTCTATAGAGGAAATGGGAAAATGGCTAGCTCCTAAAAAATGGAAGTTGTGATTAGAGAAAGATTTCAAATATGTTTAGGAACATTTTGAAAAACTGGTGTGAACTAGAATCAGTAAGGGTGAGTACATGCACTCATCACATGCTCTGAACCCCCCCATACCTATGTTAATCTCCATATATAGTAATCTTGCTAATGCCTTGCCATGCCTATATAACTGTGTCTGTGTCACAGGCAGAGAGACTTTCTTCTGTGTGCAGGTAACTCTCTTTCCTGATGTACATCAGTATTTTCTTTATTGCAATAAACTTGTCCAATTGACTGCTTCTCGTATATTTGATTGTGAAGTTATTTTCCTTTCACAGTGGTAAAACATAAGAAGGCTCAGGCCAAAGGCTCATCTAGTCCAGCATCCTCAGAGTGGCCAGCCGGATGCCTATGTGAAACCCTCAAGCAGGACCTGAGTGCAACAACACTCTCTCCACTTGTCATTCCCAAGAACTGGTATTCCATACAGCCTCTGACAGAGGAGGGAGAACACAGACATCATGGCTAGGAGCCATGGATACCCTTTTTCTCCATGAATTTGTCTAATCCTAATTTTATAAATTGGTGGCCATCACTGTATCTTGTGGGAGTGAATTTCCAGGTTTAACTATGCACTGCGTGAAGAAGCACTTTCTTTTGTCTTCATGCAGCTTCACCGGATGGTTCTGAGTTCTAGCATTATTATTACTACTCTTTCACCCGCAATGTTATCCTCATGTATTCTGGAATCGCCATGATCCCCTTCTGCCTAAACAGAATATTTTGCAAGTTAGCCACATAGTTCTGCTACCCCAGTTATGACAAAGTATTCAGATGTAAAGAAACTGACATCCCAATACTTAAAAGTATTATGTTGAAAGTAAGGATCAAATTACACCTTACATTGGTGTTCTGTGTCTGAAGCCCCCAACATAGTTTGTTTGCTTGCTTGCTTGCTTCTTTTTTTTGGTAGAAGCAGCTGTGGATCCCTGTTGGGTGAGGAGGTCTAAACCTTTCCCCCTACATCATGACCCCAATTTAGATCTGCTATTATTCGCTTAAGGCAAATGCTTCAAGTGTTCCCCTCTGTAGTTAATAGAGACTCAACGGGACTGGGATTCAGGGAATGGGGAGAGCAACCTGATGGCTGCATTGTGCAAAGAAGAGTTCTGTCCCTTTCCCTCCTTAACATGACCCTGATCCAAACTGGGGAACCCATACAAATGCTCTTACCAAAAAAAAAATGAAATGTGGAGCTCCAAATGTAATGTGTAGTTTGGCCCTGAGGCTGCAGCCTTCATTGCAGCTATCTTTCCTTCAACCTTTGCTGAATGGAAGTTTCAGGGGCTGCCTTAGTGGGCTCATCTTCTTTTGGATAAGAGAACACTGGTGACTTATGATATTTCTGCATTATTTCCTTTATTTACAAAGACAGGAAGAGAGCAGAAATGAAAGGATGGCACATAGCTTAGTGGCAAAGCATCTGCTTTGTATGCAGATAGTCCCAGGTTCAGTCACCTGCATCTCCAGGTGGATCTGGGAATGTCCATTTGCAGGTCACATGTTTTGGCTGCATGCTGCAGTTGTGTGATAAGAAAGCCCATGCACAAGGTCCTGCTCATAAGCAAGGGATCTGCATTGTCACCACAACCGCACAATCATGTGTCCCAGTGGTACAAGGCTGCTTCTCACAAGCTGGAGATTGCATGTTTGGCTTCCTTCTTACACAACAGCATATAGCATGCAGTTGTGTGTGTGTGTGTGGGGGAAAGAAATGTGATGCTGGGGTGAAGCTAAAAGAATTGCCCCACCCCTCTCTCTATACACTCATGCCCTGTACATAAGTAATGTGTGAACGGGGCTAAACTCACAGTTAGGGATGGGGAAGGAATTTGATTCAGTTTGCATTTAAAGCCAAATTGATCAAAGCTGCACTCTCTGAAATAATATGAGAACTAAAACAGAGCCATCCTTCAAAAATTCACACTTATCCAAAATTTTCAGCATCGTTCTTCACCAAACAATATTTACAAAAATGCACTTATTAGGGGGAAATGTGCATAAAAATGAATATATTAACATAACATAAAACAATGCATTCTATTAGGAGGAATTGCTTGGAAAAATGTGTACATTAGTCAAAACTGCATACAAAATATGTCAATTTGGAGAAATCCACATTAAAATGCTAAAGAATTTTCATGAGTTTTTTTTTTTAAAAAAAATACAAATTGCTGGAGAAGTGTGGAGAACTGAATTTGATATTGGAAAAATGAGAAATTGAGAGAACTGGAACTGACAGATTATTCCATCCCAATTCACAGTGAAAGTTGTTGTGGGGATATAAACAAATGGAAGTCCAGAAGGGGAGCAAATTAAAGTGATGCACTTGGACATTAATGTGGAACAAGCATATATATGTAAGACATTACACCATCAATATCATGATGTCATGCAGCATGATGTCAGGGGTGTGGTGTGGTGGCAGGGTGGCAAGGCACAAAGATGGCTGACCAGGTATAGGGTGTTTGGGATGGTGGCACAATAGCCAAGGCAAGCGGGTTGGAGTGGGGAGTGTGGGTGCCTGAAAGGGTGGTGGTGGTGAGGGGACAGGGTGGCGGGGCAGTAGCAAATGAGTGAGCAAATGAGCAGGCTGTGCAGTGGTGGCTACAAGCTGGGTGGGTTGGCCGCTGCTCTCACAACAGCTGAGGCAGGCAGGCTGGGGTGGGGAATGTGGTTGCCTGGGAGGGGATGAGGGGACAGAGAGGTGATGAGTGAGCAAATGAGCACTGTGCACTGCAGCATGGCAGAGGCAGGGGGGAGGAGACTGAGCAGACATCCACAAGAACACATAGGCAGCGGTACCCGGCAGTGGCCTGGTTGAACTGCTCAGTGGGAGCCCTCACAGTATGGATGAGGCCTCCCAGGAGCTGGTTCCACAGCTCACCCAGGCCACTGCCGCTGCTGTCCACTTGCTCGCCTCCACCCATCATTCATTTGATCTCCAGGCCATGTGGTCTAAATGTCTACAGAGGGGAGAGTGGGGGCTTAGCAAAGTCTAAAGGGGGGGAAAGGAGGGGGTCAGCAAAATCTAAAGGAGGAAAGGGAGAGTGCTTAATAAGATCTAAACTGATGAAGGGTGGGGGCTTAGCGAGATCTAAAGGGGGAAAGAGAGGGGGCTTAACAGTTTCAGGAGGTGAAAGGGGAGGATCTAAGGAGTTACCATGGGGTTGGTGAGGGGGGAGTTTGGTGAGGGTAGGCAGGATTGGTGAATGAAGCAAGCAGGGCAGTAGTCCCTAGTGTGTATGCATGTACACAAACACACACACGAAAAGCTGCTGTCCTGAATATTATGTTCTGCTGTTGTTTGCTTTGGTTGCTGGTAAATCTTGAAGTCCTCAAGAAAAATGCTCTGGGCCTATGCAGCATAGCCAACATAAGAGGTCACCGGCAACTGAACACTTGTATATCAGTTTCATGGGTTTTTTTGAAAGGCTCAAGAAGAAGCTGAAGCCTATTGACTGCAGAATCAGGTTCCTGCCTATTTCTGTTGAAATCTGAGTATTTACTGCCTGATTAATGATCTGTGCCCACCAGCTTTCAAGCCTCTCTCTCTCCCTCTCTCTCTCTGTGGTAACAGCCTGCCTCTAAACAAGGTGTAATGACTCTGCATGTTGAAGCCAATTGTGTTCTACACATATAAACAGTGCTGGATAAATAGTGCAAGAGGCTTGCAGCATAGTGTGTGTAACACTTGAAAGAGAATCACCGTCTGTGAGTTTGAGGCCAGGTGATTGCACATTAAACAAGCTACCCTGTCCCTCTGATGACCTTGCATTCACTCCCAGGAATGCACTGCCCAGGGTGACTACTACTATTCTGTTAGTACACTTTTACATTCATTGGAGGCCATCATCTCTATGCATAATAACCCTATGAAGTGGAGTTAGTAAATGACACCCTCATTCCCTAAACGTATAGTCAGATTCTAATCATGTTTTTCTGAAACATGTTCAGAGAAGGATGACCAGGAGGATGGTGAGGTCTCTGGAAACTGAGTCCCATGTGGATGGCTGAAATAACTAGAGGTAGTATTCAACTAAGTCATCCCATCAGTGCAAGCATTACCACTAGCACAACAGGATTTCCTCTCCTCTCCCACCAATCCCACATGCCCCATGTCTTCCCTAATTTTATCCAGAAGGTTTGGGGGGGAAAACTCAGAACAGGTTTAGGGAGCATGTGGGGTGAGAAGAAGGGGTAGAATCCCATTGTGCAAGCAGAAATCCTTGTGCTGTTGGGACCCTGGCTTAGTGCTACATTGGATACAACCCTTGGTATATTTAGCCTGGAGAAGAGAAGATGAAGAGGAGACATGATATCTGTCTTCAGATCTCTGAAGGCCTGTCATGCAGAGGTTGAAGCAAACCTATTCCCCCTTATTTCAAAGAGCAGTTATGGAACCAATGGGTGAAAAATTCAGGAAAGTAGATTTCCGCTAAACTTCCTAATGGTAAGAGCTGTTCAAGAGTGGCTCAGGAGGTGGTGGGCGCTCTTTCGCTGGAGATATTTATGCAGAGACTGGATTGTCATCTGTCAAGGATGATGCACTTCCAAGATTCCTGTACTGAGCAAGAGAGTTGGACTAGGTCAGTGTTCTTCAACCTTAGGGGTCCCCAGATGTTGTTGGACTACAACTCTCATCATCCTCAGACAGCTTAGCCAATGGTTAGAGACAATGGGAGTTGTAGTCCAACAATATCTGTCCCCCCATGGTTGAAGAACACTGGACTAGATTATCTCAATGGTTCCTTTCAACTTTATGACTCTATGATTATAGGATTCAAGGTAAGCACCCAGGAATACTGTGGGACTATTTTCCAGTTTAGAGATGCTTCTGGCATTCTTCTTGTCCAAATTTCTCCCAGAATTTTGGGGTACTGAATTACCTGACCTTGCTTGCAAAATGAATCTGATCCATTAGAAAATCTCAATTGTTCTGGGGGGTCAGATAAGTGGGTGTTTAATTTCTGGATACTGAACAGAGCAATCTGCATGCAAAGCTTGCTTGAGCTTTCAGTTCCTTCACTTCATCTGTGCCTTTTTCCCCAAATTGTCTGATGTATTCCACATGGGGCTGCCTTTGAAGAGAATGTCACCTGGTTCCAAATGCTGCAGTGAAATGGCTGATCAGGGCCAGTTGTAGTGCAAGTTCTGTGTTACAACAGCTTCACTGACTACCGAGTCTATTTCCAGGCACAATTCAAAGTGCTGGTTATGATCCATAAAGCCCTATATTACTTGCTTGCTACCTGATTATCTGAAAGACATATGCGCCTGTTCAGGTTTTAAGATCTTCAGCAAAGACTCTTCTTGGTGTCCCACCAACATCTGAAAGACATTTGGTTGGGACTCAAAAAAGGGATTTTTTGGTGGCTGCTCCCATGCTTTGGAGTTCCTCGCAAGAGAGGCCTACCCAGCTCCCTCTCTGATGAACCTCCATTAGCAAGCAAGATACTTTCATTCAGACAAGACTTTGACCTCATAAACTGACTGTTATGGCAACTATGTTGTTGTTGTTATTGACTGCCCTTTATTTTATGATCACAGGGCAGTATACAGCAATACATAAAATCTTGCATAAAATCAGAATAAATTCAATACAAACTTAAAAGATCATAAAACATATGATGGAGCCGACATCATCTCAGTAAATTCTGAACATCATATATGGTATGCTATATCAATTTATTCTGAATGAATAAATAAATGTGCTTTTTCAGGAGACAACAAAAAGACAACATTGAGTGGCCCCAATTGTATCTCAAACCACAGGGAGTTCCACACTTGGGGTACCACGATGAAGAAGACCCTGCACATTGTTGTGAGGTGGGCAGCTCCTATTGCAGGCACCACTAAGCAAGGGCTCTCCCATTGCTCTTAAAGCCTGGGCTGGGACATGCTGGGATAGGTGGTCCATCAAGTAGGAAGCTGGCTTATACTGAGTCAAACTGTTGGTTCATCTAGTTCAGTAATCTCTACACTGACTGGCAACAGCCCTTCAGGATTTCAGGTAGGCGTCTTTCCCAGCCCTACCTGGAGATGTTAAAAACGGAACCTGGGATTTTCTGCATGCAAAACTCTACCACTGAGCTGCTAGTAGTATTTCTGCTTGACTAACTGTTGGTTGTTTTCATTGCCTTTATTGATTTCATTGATGCTTCATCTATTTGTTTTAAAACATTGTTTGCTGTTTTCTACTTACACTGCTGTTAGCCACCTTGAGCCCCCATTTGATGGAAATGGGGGTGTTCTGAGCCCATGTTTCTGAAACACACTTTGTCAGACAGTCAACTCAATCAGGAACGATTTTATTAAACAAAAAAACAAATGGTGTACAGAATCTCCAAGAAAGCTTACAGCCTCTGGGGATAGTGAACTGAGGATGGTGATAGTGAAGTTTGATGCTGCTGACTGTAGGATTGTTGAGAAGGTAGATTCAATGGGAGAAATAGCCCTTTGAGAAATATGGGTTTTCAGATTGCTTGGTGGAAGAGATAGTTCTTGCAGAGAGATAGATGCTGAGAGAGAGAGGTAAAAAAAGGTGTGCTGTCCTCTGGAGCTACAAGGCCTGCTGCTGATGGCTGAAACAAACTGAGGCAGTTGTTGGAGGGAAAAACCACAGGAAACTAGTTAGAACTGACCAATAAAAAGGGAGATGATATCATCTGACAGGAAGTTACTTTATAGCTGCGGGAGCACAGAGCCAGACCCTTAGAGTACCATAGCACTAGCTTAATAAATACATTGACACAACAACTAGAGGGAATCTCCCTATGTACAATTCTAAACTCTGTGGAGGCAGCACAGTGGGATACCAATGTGACAAATCAGTAACAATTTCCACCTCTGCATTACCAGTGCATTTGTGGCCGTTGATAAAACACTGTGTGAAGAAATCTTGTTGGTTCAATTATGTTCTAATGGGTGTTGAGTAATGTATTCTGTCATTTGTATTATAATTCACTAATAGGCAAAAAACCCTTGTGGTTTAAGAACATACCTATAGCCAACATATATTTCTACCAAACTTTAAAAAGCAGGGAAATTGGGCAGCTATAGTGAATGCACCAGGGGAGCAGGAGGCCTGACCTCCTCTCTGAGATATTGTACTACCCTACAAATTTGTCAAAATGCAAACACAATTTAGGTTGGTCTTTCACAGTCCAATCCACTTCCTGTGTAGCTTAGAAGAATTTGGTGACATGGTGTGGGTGTGGGCCCCTGATTAGAAAGCCAAGCAGCTGTGAGTCTGTCTTTTAGAATACTGACTGTTGGTTCTTACTGAGCATGCATAGCATTATCACTGAGTTCAATGCTAAATTTCTTAAATTTATTAAAAATCAGCCAGGCATTTTTTAAACTTTTAAACTGCAGAAGATAAAGATCAGAGTATGGGGCAAGGTCAGTAAAAGGATTACAGGTACTCTGTGAGCATGGTTGATTTTCAATGAATTTCAACAGATTATGAGAACTCTGACAGAAAAAAGTCCAAAATGGGTATGGTTTCTCTCTCTCTCCTTTTACACTTTGAACTCCTGATCCCCTCTGACTGTTTTGTGTATTGCCATGAACATTTAGAGGGTTGTTAAGCAAGCATTTCTGAGTTCAGGACTATAAGTTTTGTTAGGTTTTGTTTTGAAATGAGCTTATGGGAAGCATCAGCCTGGCATGGGGGTATTTTCAATTTAACATTGCAGAATGCGAAAAATCCATGCTGACTAAAGTATACAGCCACTCTTGTAGCTGTATAATGCATGTTATAATGTGTTTGATGGGGGAAGCCTTCCATCTGCTCAGGCTAAAAGTCAGTTTAACTGTCACTGGGGGACCTTAATTGACAACTGAAGAGGAGTTTGGGGCAGAACTCTCAGTATGCACAAGAAGAATAGAACATATACATATTCTGATTGGTGGTTGCAGGTTTAGAATTCTTAGAAAGTGGGATTGAGTGGTGTAGGAGTAGAAGGGCCAGAAGAAGAGAATGTATGTCTGGGTGCTAATCAGTCAGGGTCAGTCTGTGTTGGTTAGTGCTTGGTGTTCATGGTGGCTAGCCAGAAGAAGAAGATAGCCAAGGATTGAGCAAGAAGAAAAAAGTCCTGAGAGGAAGGCAGAATGTCTTGGTGGTCTTTTTGGGGTAGCTGAATCACTGAAGAGACAAGGCAAGAACCTGTCTGCAGTGCTGAGGGAGAAGAAGTGAGAGGCAGTTTGGAATGCTAGGCTCTGCTGTCTGGTAGGAGAGCCAGAGGAAGATTCCAGGACAGTAGAGCAAAAACAGACCTGTGCTTCAATAGGAGTTGAAACAGAACCTTTACAAAAAGTTTTCACTTATAGGAGGCTTAACTGGGGTGGCGTAGACCCCAGGACAATCTGGCAAAAGAGTTTTAACAGGGTACCTAAAAGGGTTTAATAATAGTAGTGTAAAATAAGCTGCTGGTATTAAAAGTGACAACAACAAATATAATACCTATATCTGTTTGGCTTTGTATCACATCTATGTCCTACAGTTATCAGGGTCATTGGTAAGTGAAGGGTGCAAAGGGTATAAGCGATATTAAATGGTGGCAGGGATGCTGGTTTATGGAAACCATTGGGGTGAAAGTTGGGGTTTGTTAAGTAAAGAAATACCCTCCTATCCACACACTACTACTACTACTAAAAAAAAATCTTGGGAAAGCAGAAGCTGTGGCAAATTCTGCAATAGTAAACACAAAATGGAGGAGTAATGGACTGATGGCCGAGAACAATATTGGAATAGGTTAGGGGGAAACTTCTCATCTCTATTCCAGAGTGGTTTAACCATCATTCCCTCTTCCCAGGGAGCTCTGGAAAATTGTAGTTCTGCTAGAGGAACAGGAGTCTCTGCCACGGGCCCCATGGAGAGTTCATGGTGGCATGATCAGGAGGCCTTGTCACCCGAGCTGCTGCTTGTGTTTCCTCTAGAGGAGGAGGAGTTGGAGGCTCAATTAGAGGCAGTGTCCAAGGAGGATCTAGCTGAAGTGCCACCACCTCTGTCACCAAGGCTGAGCTGGCAGATGCTCAGGCATGAGCAGATAGTGCCAGCTTTTCAACTTCTTCATAGGAGTGCTAACTGGCTCCCACAGCCCCGTTTAGAGAAGCAATCCTCATGGGTATGTCTAATTGCTGCGACAACATCATAAATTGAGTAGTCATGCCTAGTTATGCTGTGTAGAGACATAGAGTCCTTCTGATCTGTAAACTGATCTATGAAATGTTCTAAACTGAGATGTTACATTAAACGTAATGGAGAAATACACACCAGTGACTCTGAGGTTGAATCCAACAAGGTTGGCCAGGATAGTCTCCTAATAACTCTCAGCACCCTTCACAAACTACAGTTCCCAGGATGCTTTGGGGGAAGCCATAACTGTTAAAGTGGCATCACAGTGCTTTTAAATGTAAGGTGTGAATGTGACCCAGGTAAGTGCACTAGGTTCTGCTAATATAGGAAGGGGCACTCAAAGGCATTTTGGTAAGGCCTCCCTTTCAAACCTGGAGCAAGCCCTGCCTGGTGTAAGGATAGGGGTGTTATGAGCTGACAAACATGTCCCTATGCTCATCTGTGAAGTATTGGTGGATATGGATTTTGAGTTGTTTTGCTTCACAGCCATGAGGATAAAGTGAGACAAGCCCATACATCCATTAAGAAAGGGTGGGATATGATTGTGACAAATAACTAAAACCACAAGCCAATCTCACTGGCAAATGGAAGCCTCCCTTTTTCTGAACCACTGAACATGAGGAAAAGCTAATTAGCCAATCATGTCTAAATGACTGTGTACACCTATCAACAGAAAACCATATGCCAATGGATTAACAATTAAACCATGTTAATTTATACATCCCAATGCAGTGGCATGGAAAAGGCTTCTCTTTACACATACTCCATTCTTTTTGCTTCCCCCAAGACAACCTTTGTGCATCAGATCTGAACATCTTGGAAATAACTATGGGGTTTTTAAAAAGCAAATAAATAAATGTCCTTGCACAACCTCCCGGCAGAGTCTGTGTTTTGAGCCTTGCCGCCTGCTGCCTCCTCCCACATTGATATGCAAAGCAGCATGTTGCATTGGAAGCTAGCATATGTTTCATTTAGGGAAGTAACCAAGTGCATTTACATTAAATTCCTGACCAAGTTTATGTAAAATTAATTGCATCACATGTTCAATGCATCTTTTAATTGCAAAAGCAATTAACGTTAAAATGTTCTGCATTGAAGTTCCCTTAATGTTTGGCATGGTTTTAGTTGGCTTTAGAGCATCCGTCTTTTGTTGAAACTGGGCACACAGCCATGCCTGGTTATCTCCTGCAAATCCAGCTTCCAATAGTTGAAATGCTGAAGTTATTTGGTGGGGAAAGAAGTGTCATTAGAGCCAGGCTGGAGTCCTTAAAGAAGAAACACAGTTTTTAGGATTTGATTCCCATCCCTCTGCAAACAATCAACACCATGTATTACCTAAAAATGGGTAACTCGTATAATCAAGGGTTGTATCCAACTATGGTTTACTCTGCCTATCAAGTCATATTCATTCATTTCAATGGGTCTCCTCTGAGAAGGACTAGCATTAGATACAACCAAAACAATTCCCATTAGATGTATTGGTTAAATTGGTACTTACATATTTATGTGTAACACATCTAAATTGATTCACTATTTCTATTTTATTATTTATTTATTAATGTGTGAGGGGTTTTTTTTCCTAGAAACAATAGCACATAGCAAGGTGACATTCAATCAGAATAGTTAAAAACCCAAATCTTCCCAAAAAGATATGAACTAAAACTAGTAGATAGGGAGGGGAAAGAAAGAACAGAAAACAATATTGAATATTTATTGATTTTATTGATTTGTGTATTGCCTTCTACATGTGTCAAGACAATTTACAAACATTGCATAAAACTGCTAAAACTAGTTCTAAAAATGGTGCAAAAATAACCAAAGATAGGTTTAAAAACAATACAAAATGAACATCTAAGGGATACCATTTGCGATAAGACAATCCATCATTCATCTAAGTCCGTACACTTGTTTAAATAACATTGTTTTCACTTGATATTAAAATGCCATCACAGAGGGTGGGGGTGGGGGGAGTGGATTTTTTGGGCCAGAGAATTCCAGACTCTGCATCCCTATGAATCAAACATCTGACCATGATGGGACATGGAGAAAGACCCTTCTTGCTGATGTGAATAGGCAGAGGTTTATAAGGGAGAAAAATGTCCTTTGGGAACTATGGTCCTAGGGATGGATCATTCTGTTTCCAGTCCATGACAGTTTCACATGTTTTTAGTCATAAGTCTGTCTTGTATCATTTCTGCATTAACCTGTGATTTTTTTTTTAAATAAACCTGTGAAAAACTTTGCATTTCTACAGGTATTTAAGTATATATTTTATCTCAATAGTACACATTTCTAGCTGTAGAAATATACAATTTTAACACTTTTTTTGTTCTTTGGGGTTTTTTTTAAGCTAGTAATTATATTTCAAAATTCTGAGAAGCACAAAATCTGAAGGATAAATCCTTGAGGTGTGGTTTAGGTTAATTTGCTTAAAAATGTGGATGAAAAAAAATTCTCCTCTGTTCCTACTTGGTCCTAAAATATTTGCCCTATTCAGTCAAGTAGATCCCCACTCCCCAGGCAGCTAACTATATAAAAGAAAAGAGATAAACACATATTACCAAGTGTTTAATAGCTAATCATATAAATTGTGAAGTCCCCCAGAATTAAGAACAAAGGTTTGCTTTGCCTTGGCAGCCTGACTTGGCAGCTTAGATGGTTAAATAGGCTTCAAAGGGCATGCATTCTAAGGTTTAGGCATCACAACCAAGAAGGCCCTGTCAATCAATGCTAAGCCAACAACGCAACTCCCCTTCTGCAACCTCCTTCTCAAGCTGTGAATGTGGGGCAGCATTTTTGGTGACACCCTAAGGTGGCAAGGAAATTCTAAAAATACAATTTAAAAAGCCTTGGAAGTGGACTTAATTCATGTGATGATGATGCTTATAGCAACCGAGCTGTAACTGACAGCCCCAGGGTGACGCCATACTCCCCTGCAATGCCTCTGTTTGAATCAGTGGTGGCTGGTACCATGAGGGCTGCTAGGACAGAATTCAGGGAGACCAACAGCCATTCTACTCGGGTAACACTGAACTGGTGGTAAGAAAGAAGGCAGGCGTGTGAGGGGCTTGCTGGGGACAGACTTTGTGTCATGACATAAAATCCTCCCATGGGCGTTACAGGAAAAAACCACCAACTATAAAAATATATACAAAACTATTTCATATGATAGCACTCTTCAAGTACTTGAAAGGTTGTCACACAGAGGAGGGCCAGGATCTCTTCTCCATTATCCCACAATGCAAGACATGGAATAATGGGCTCAAGGTACAAGAAGTCAGATTTCGGCTGAACATCAGAAAAAACTTCCTGTTAGAGTGGTACAACAATGGAACCAATTAACTAGGGAGTTCATGGGCTCTCCAACACTGGAGGCATTCAAGAGGCAGCTGGACAGCCACCTGTCGGGCATACTTTAATTTGGATTCCTGCATTGAGCAGCGGTTTGGACTCGATGGCCTTACAGGCCCCTTCCAACTCTACAATTCTATGATTCTATATCTAAGATTAAAACAATTTCAAATCCAATATATGCCTGTCTGTCTGTCTGTGTCTCTCACTCTGGAGTTTCTTATCCTGGTGAAAGTTTAGTGTTTTTTTGTTTTTACTTAAGGGATGTCTTTATATCTGTTCATACAATTTGTAATATTCTATTGAAAAGCAATCATACCGAAATAAAAATGAGAGTAAGTAAAGTACACATACTTAACCCACAGATTTGTTTTTGTTTTTTGGCTGAAATTCTCCCTTCCCTCACCAGTTTTTTTTTTTTTTTGAGGGAGATGTCTTCCTGCCTCTTCCCCACTCCCACAAGGGTGAAAAACAATCAGACAAAAATATTGGCTCAGTATAGTATATACTCTTGCACACTCTCCTCCCCTCTCCCTTGCACCTGTTTACACCTGCCGGGGACAAACATCCAGCATTAAGTGCCCCATGCTGTTTGCTGCTCACTCAAGGTACTCACTTCTGGAGCCAGGATCTGCAAGCCCCAATCCTAAAAAAGGAATAAGTGCTTTGCAGACTGCCAAGGTGGAAAGATAATGCATAAAAAGTGGCTACTGAGAGCAGCCAATCCCTCTGCTCATTTGAAAAATGGAATGAGAAGGAATGAGCTGTGTCAGCAAGCAAGAGAGAGAGACAGATGACTTCTTTTACCAGGATCTCTGGATAGGACTGTCAGTGAGAACTCTCCAGTTCCAATAGTTTTATTCAGTCCATGCTTCTTGGGTTATTTTCAGAGTCCTGCTTTGCAGAGCAGAGGGGAGAGATCAGGACTAAAAAAATCTGAGAGGTATTTTAAAAGATTGTATGGCTGAGGCTACAAAAAAGAACTGAAATGGGAAGGGGGAGTTCTAGGAGGGTGAAAATGTTCACAAAGCCATCAGTGACCAGTGCCGGATTTAGGAACAAGCCAAATAAGCCATGGCTTAGGGACCCACATTATGAGGGCCCTCTAAAGACATTGGAGATAACTTTGTTGTTGTTATGTGCCTTCAAGTTGATTACAACTTATGGCGGCCCTATGAATCAGCAACCGCCAATAGCATCTGTTATAAGAAGTTTATTCCAATTATAATCACTTTGGCTTAAATAACCTTTCATGTAAAATCTACCACCAAAATCCGGACCTCTGACCTCCCCATCCTAATCTAACCCAGTCCCATCAACTTCCCTCCAGAGCTGCAGGAGTACTTGCATCTGCCAGTTGCTCAAACTCACCTCAGACCTCAAGAGGAGACAATGGGAGCTTGCCTACCAACACAGTTTGAAGTCCCGTTCCACGCTAGGGATCATTTCTGCTAATTTCTGCTCATCACTTTCCCACCATTTTCTCTCTCTCATTTTTTATGGTATGGGGCCTCCGAATCTTGAGATGGCCTAGGGCCTCAGCATATCTTAATCCAGCCCTGCCAGTGACTCAATTTTTCCTCAGTTTCCACTGCCAGTTTCATGGACATGGAAGTGGAGATAATCCTACAGGCATGCTGATGGTGGTACCTCAACGAGATCCTCCTCCTCTAGAGGATGGGTGCATAGTGGTGGTGGCGGCGGCAGGGCCTTGGGCAGAGATGGGGGTGGAGGGCAGAAGGGACTGGCTTCTGGTCAGCCAAGCATTCCCTCTGTTGTAACTGGAGCTAAGGGTGAGGAGCTGTCACTGTGAAAATTGCTGAAGCCTGCTGTTTCAACACCTCCTTGTTGCAAGCCACTGGGAAGCTCTCACTGTCCAATTCTGTATCTTCCTCTTCTTCTCGATCACTCCAGGAACACTCCATGGGGCTCATGACTCATCCCAGTTGGATTATACACTTCTGCAGATTTTGCAATGCATTTTGGTGCCCAAAATGTGTGGACAAAAGTACAAAATGTGTGCACAGTCCTGTACTGCTCTTTGAGCCTCTGGTTTTGAGGAAATTTAAAGAGCTGTTTGCAAAACAAATTTCTAACAGACCAGTGCTACGCTGCGAAGTCCCAACAACTGGGCTTCAAAGCACAGCATCACCTGATATGCCATAGTGATATCCAGTGATTGAAAACTGGGTGCAGTTGTTGAAACGTGTCTGGCCAAAACACAAAAGGAGCAGTTTTTAAAATATGTATCGGTCTTATCAACTGGTGATATAAGTGCCTTTGGATTAAGTATTTCAAGTTTGCTTTTATTGTTTGATATATTAAAATTCTTACGTTTATGTATTATTTATCAACTCTTTTGTTCTAAACTGTTGCATTTGGTTAAGGACAAGTAACTTTTTTTTCTGTTTATGTACCCACTTTTGCCAAGAGAGATAGAGAGAGATGGAAGTACTTACCTTGTGTTGTCATCTGAGGCCCTTCTTTGTGTTCCCACTCCGAGGGAGGTGCAGAGGTGGTGTCATGAGAATAGGCCTTCTTGGTGGTGGCTCCCCATCTGTGGAATGCTCTCCCTAGGGAGGCACACCTGAGGCCACCATGGTCTGTCTTTAGGCTCTAGGTAAAACATTTTTATTCACCCAGGCCTGTTTGTCTTTAGTCAGGTGGGGAGAAGTTGGATTTTGTTTTTCTGTAGTTTGGGTATTTTATGATATTTTTTATTTTTGTTTTTCTATAATGTAAGCCACTTTGAGTTTTCAGTTTGGAAAGAAAAGCCACTAATAGATAACAACATGTTTTATACTTCCCTCCCCCCCTACAATTTCCCAGGAATGGGCTGTAGGTTATGGTATACACTTCCATGATAAAATGTTAAAAGTTTTTTTCTTTTAAAATTGTGTGGACAAGGAACTGTCCTAAGCAGCTTAAAATGATTCTAAGAAGTGAAAACGAAGAAAGAGGCAGTCCCTGGACATCCTTTTAAGTACAGTGCAGATCAGTGTGTAATTCATCGTTGAATATGTGGCTTAATCCGCAGATCAACCTTCTGATCTGCAAATAGGTTCAAGGGGGTGGGACAAAATGGGAAGGTTCACTCCAATATGCCAAGTGAACTGGAATCTTCCCCCCCCAACCTCGGAGGTAAAAGGGGAAGGTTTGACAAGTTCCTTCCTTCCTTCCTTCCTTCCTTCCTTCCTTCCTTCCTTCCTTCCTTCCTTCCTTCCTTCCTTCCTTCCTTCCTTCCTTCCTTCCTTCCTTCCTTCCTTCCTTCCTTCCTTCCTGTTCCCCACACCACCCAACAGTTTCATAGCAGTGGTAGTCCTTCCCAGGCTGGTAGTTATCATCCTTCCCCCAATGCTGTGGAATGATGTTACCAGTTGAGGCTGGTCCATCAGGGCAAAAGGGATACTGCCCCAGCAACCTCATTTTGAGCTCAGTCAGCCCCAACCTACCCGCCTTCTAACAACCAGTCTATGAGGTGGCTGTTGCTGTCACTTTCCTCCTCCTTAGTCTCATTGTTGCCTTTGTGGACCTCAACAGGGAAGAGAATGGGGACAAAACTAGAATTAATTGACTCTGTCATTGGCTCTGGCTCCACCCACAGCTGGGCTCCCTGAGTTCAGCCTTACCAGTTCCAATGGATACAAGCCAACACTGGATGCTGCATCATTAAATGGCTTTATTTCAAAAGGAATCCTGGGTAAACAAACCCATATATGGTGGCTGCTGACAATTCATCACCATTTTTTTTTTACCCACAGTTCACTTTGTCAGAATAAAGTGATGTGGAAAATGTAACATAGTTCCAGGAGCATTGTGAAGGAAAACGGCAGTCATCCATTGGCAGTTGCTGGTGTGGGGGATCATGGTGAGCTGTCCCTTCACCCCTCTGAAACCTCCTATACAAACAGTCAAAATGCCTCCCTCTTCAAATTCTACAGCCTGCAAGGCATGCTGAGATGTTGGGTTTTTTTAGCTGAGTCCTACTTAAAAATGCCAAAAATATTTAGACAGCTGCTTGCCTTTAGATACACCAATGGTGCAAAAATGAATAATTAAAAAATCTGTGGGATGTGAAAGTAGTTGACAGCCACACAATGTTAATAATAAGCAAAATCAGGTGCTTGATCCAGTCAGCAAACAGGTGGGCATGCACAGGAGCTCTATTAATGGAGCAGGAGAATCGCAGCCACCAGCAGGATGTGGGATGCTGCACATGTTTGTTCAAACAAATACAAAAGAAATCACACAAAGCTTAGAACCTATTGAAGGAGGTGCTAACTTGGATGCAAAGACACATAGATAACCATGGAATTGCCACGAATTGCTATTTATTTACTGTTCAAGATAAATATTCTAAGGTTGCCTTTCAGGGTTCCCCTCCCAAAATGGTGCACAATATTCAACAGCAGGCATTCAAATAACAAATTATGGCATGATAAAAACACAATCTAAAACACACTCACACCTCTAAAAGAGGGATAGCCAATGTGGTGTCCTCCAAAAGTTGTTGGACTCCAACTCCCATCAGCCCCAGCCGCCATAGTCAATAGTCAAGGATGATGGAAGTTGGAGTCCAGCAACATCTGGAGGGCAAGCACATTGGCTACCCTGATTTAAAATGTTATATCTAAAAGGTCATAGCAACAGCAGGTAAACCATTATCAACAGAATGGAAGAAAATACATATTAAAGATAGGCAGCAAGTAATAGAGGGAACGAAGGAATGTAGCTCAGTGGTAGGTAGAGCATCTGTGTTGCATGCAGATGGTCCCAGGTTCAATCCCTGGCACTTCCAGGTAGGACTGGGACAGAACTCTGCCTGAAACCCTGTGGATCCACTGCCAGTCAGTGTAGACAATACTAAGCTAGACGGACCAATGATCTGACTCAGTAGAAGGCAGCTTCCTATCTCTTAGAGTTGTTTTATTTGTTTTTATTTTCTTAAATAAAACACCTCCTTGCTGTTCCGTGCTGTTCCTCCATCTGCTGCCTGAGGCAACTGCCTTGCTCTTCTTAATGGTAGGGCCAGCCCTGATGAGGGGGAAGCAGCTGATCAATAATGCAAAACATGTGAGAAATAGCTGTTCCTAAAATAACCACAGAAAAAGAGCTCTGTCTTCAAGAATAGGAATCCCCCCCATCTAAAAGGTACTTTTAGTACTCCTCCATTTTGTTTGATTGATTTTCCTCTGCTTAGCACATACTATTCTGGGGGTGGGGTGTTTATTTATTTAATGCAGTTGTACCCCACATTTCAGGGCACACTGACTCATGCAAGGTGGCTTACAGAAAGTGTTCAAAACTTAGAAGACATCAAACACAGCAAGGCTATAAAATGCAACTTTGATGTTGAGAAAACCCATACGTTAATTACATGCTGTGCAAATGGCTTAAAAGCAAAGTAGCCAACAGCATTATTAGAACAAGAAAACAAACAAGAGTCGCATATGTGGCTACATGTTGCAGGGAGCTGCAAAAGTCTCACATGTTAAAGCAGAATAGTCATTCTCCCTTCAGTAATCTTAGACTCCAGTGCTAAATGGGAAGGAACAGAAACCAGTCTAGCCTGGCTAGGTCACACTTGATATAGCTGAGGCCTTTTCCAGCCTAAGGGCCACATTCCTTTCTGGGCAGCCTTTTGAATACCACATGCCAATGGTGGGTGGGGCCACAGGCAAAAGTAGAGGAGCAATAAAATTTACCTTTGTACAGCAGACTAATTTCTACCCACACTCACACACATCCCTCTCTATCCAGGCAAGCAACACACATTATCGGTGTTGAGAGGGGATGTGGCCTGAGGGGATTTCTGAGAGCCAGATAGGGAGGCCTGGAGGGCCCCTATGTTTTGCCCCCAGGCCTGAAGTTCTCATATCCCTGTTATATAGTCTGGTAACCAAGCTGAATCTGTCAAATGTGCACTTTCTGAAACAATATGAGGACAGAAATACAGCCATCCTTGGAAATTCACATTTATCCAAATTTTGCAACACAGTTCGCCAAGCAAACAATGTTTACAAAACGCATATGTTAAGGGAAAGTGAGCATAAAAACGAATATATGAGTGTAAATAACATACAAACATTCATTTAATGACGAGAAATTGCATGCAAAAATGTGGAGAACTGAATTTAAGACCAGAAGAGAACTGAAATTGACAAATCTTTCCATCCCTACTGGTAACAGGAGCATCAATCACTGTCCATGGCTGCACATAAAAGGATGCAGTCCTTTTAAAAAAGGAGAATATTTTACAAAGAAATGATTGAGACTTTCATGACTGACGAAGATAGGAAAACTTGTCAGCCCTTTCTTGCCTACCCTGTCCAGAAGTGTGAGATTAAGAGGGCAAGGTATGAAATTTACACTCAGTAAATTTAGAGCCAATAAAAACCCCATCCATTGTTTTGCTGTGCAGAGTCAGATGGTGTAATTCATTGCCACAGGGAATGGGGGGTGTCACAGAATCAAACACTATTAATAAATTTGTAGAGGGCTCGATTATTTTTAAAAGATGGACATGCAGTTGTAGTTGTTTGGGCTCTTCTCGGGATAATGAAATTGTGTATCTTGTGGCATCGCATAAGGACAAAAATCTCTCTGCTCAGCTCATAGTTAGTGGACCACCTACAGGGAGGATAGGGTGAATATGTCGATGCAGTTTCTGTCCGTTTCTCTTTTTCCCAGTCTTAAATTCAGTTTTCCACATTGGTTTCCAATCTTTTAAAAAAACAAAACCACTAAATTCTCATGAAAATTCAGTTGCATTTTAGTGCGAAGTTTGCCTAAAATACATATCTTTGCCAGACACATCTCTGTGGAGAGGGAATTCTACAAATAATATATATTGTTATTGTTATTATTCATTTATATTCTACCATTTTTCCAGAACTGGGACTCAAGGTGTCTTACAAAAATTAAAGCAAATACAACTGAAAACATGTAAGTAAAGCACACAGAAAGTTGTAATTAAAATGTAATTAAACTGTCTATAGGATTAAAACCATTTAAAACAGCAAAAATATAGCAGTTCAAAAACCCCACAAAATAAAAATCAGTAAAACAGCACCCTATTAATAGGCCTTGCAGTCAGTTCTCAAAAGCCTTAGGGGCTGTCACAGAGAATGGCCACTTATGGGCAGCTACTAGTACTACTTAAGCTTCTGAGGGTGACAGAACTACCAAAAGGGCCCCTGAACACCCAAGAGAGTCTGTAGGGAAGGTGGTGTCTTTCAGATATTTGGAGCCTAAGTCATTTAGGGCATTAAACACCAATGTTAGCACCTTGGATTGGGTCCAGAAACAAGCTGGCAACCAATACAGTGTTTTTAAACAGAGATTATATGAAATCTAAAAGCACCCCAGCAGGGCCACTGCCAGAGGGAGCCAGGTCAGGTCCTGGCTGAGGGCCCCTGAAGGGCCCCTTCTTAGGGTGGGTGAGTAGTGGTCCCTTCTGTGATCCATGGCAGTGTTGACTCCCAACCTGCAGGGGGTTGGACTTGATGGCCTTATAGGCTCCTTCCAATTCTACTATTCTATGATTCTATGGATCGCAGAGAGGAAGCTCCCAGGCACCCCCCTACTACCACGCAGGCTTGTGACGCCTACCTACATGCCCCACCTACCTCTCCCTCAAGGTATGCATGCATGTAACTCTCATGCATGCCATCAACCAAGATGGCAGCAGAGGCATCAGCCCCTTAGGAAAGCTTTGGCCACCCTATTGATCAATTGCAGGCATGTGCGCACAAGCACGGGCAGCATTCACTTCAAGGGAAAGGTAGGTAAGTGGGGCATGTGGGTGGGTGCCAGGGCCCGGGGAAGGCTGGTGCCCAAGGGCCCCGGCATGCCTGGCGTCTGCCCTGCACCCCAGCCAGTAATCTGGCTGCTGCATTTTGGACTAGTTGAAATTTCCAAGACATCTTCAAGGGCAGCCCCACATAGAATGCATTGCAATAATCCAGTATGGAAGTTACTGGAGAATGGAGTACTGAGACCAAGTCATCACTGTCCAAAAGGGGTCGAAGCTGGCAAACCAGCTAGAGCTGGAAAAAGGCACTCCTTATAATGCATTTTCATATGCTGTTTCCACATATATATGCATTTGTAGGCATACTTTACCCTATTATATGCATGTTTGCACACATTACTTGGCTGGGGAACTGCATTGCACATTTCAAAGGATGGCTGTGTTTCTGTTTGTGTATTGCTTCAGGAAGTGCCAATTAGGAAGATTCACCTGTACATTGAATTTCTCCCCCATCTCTACCTACAGGGTCAGAATTCTTTCAACAGGCTGGATGCTCAGCAAAGCCGGGTGGGGTGGGAGGTGGAAATCAGTGGGCTTGATGTTGTAGCTGTAAGGCCTGCATTTAGTCACAGTCTTAAAATGGAGCGTAGAAGGATTATTGGATTCGTTTTAGTGGGGACCGTGCAGTTTTCAGGTTACTGCAGGTTTCACCTAAACGCAAAAAATAAAAAAATAAATCATAAGCCTTGAAGTTTCTGAGAAGGAAACAGGGGAGTGTTCTCTCTCTCTCTGACTTATCTTTGCAAATGAAAGATGAGAACTGGATGCAAAAAAAGATCAGCTTCAATGAATACAATTAAAGTCTCTGAAGATAAATGGAAGGAGTCAAACTGGACAATCTAGTTAAACAAAAGAAGTGATTATGAAATGAGAAGAACAACTCATCAAATGTGTACTGCAAAATGAATTAAGAACACAGAAAGCAGCCTTATATTGAGATAGACCATTTGGTCCATCTGGCTCAGTACTGTTGTCACTGACTGGCAGCAGGCTCACCCAGTCCTATCTGGAAATGTTGAGGATTGAACCTGGAACCTTCTGCACGCAAAAGAGATGCTCTGCCACTTCCCAAGCCTGTTACGGGAGGAGGCACACATGAGGTCAGATGTAGAAATTCACTGATGGGATGCTTCTGCTGCAAGAAGGGGAGAGAGGTGATTTTCTACTGCAGCCCTTTGTCTCCCCCCTCACCCCAATCTGCTCCAGAGAATTAAGGAACCTGCTGGAACAGCGTGAGAGGGGGCATGAGGGGCTGCCGAAGGAAAGCATCAAAAATCACTCCTCTCCCTCCAATCCCATCCACAAATAGCATCAGTCTGGAAGCGCCCATACTGCCTTTGCTTAGGTAGCCAGAATGGCAACAACCACAGACAAGAGGGAAGGAAAAACAGGCTTGGGGTAACCCCAAGGACTGAAGAACTAGAACAAAAAATAGAAATTAATGTAGGGGGGAAAACCCAAAAACATTGCAATGAACACTGTTCATATTCAGTGTTTATGGACTGTTGACATACTGAAGAGAGAGAGAGAGAGAACTGAAAACCAGGTGGGAGATGGTATAGAATGGAGTGGCTAGAAAAGGAAAATGGAAGAACACACTTCCCATTCCCAAGCACTTACCCCATTCATTCTGTAGTCTGTTAAGGGTTCTGAGAGTTGTAAAGAAGCCCCTATTCCCCTCACAGACCTACAATTCCCAGAGTTCCCTAGGAAGAGGGATTGATTATTAAACTACTCTGGGAAGTCTAGCCTTCTGATAGGAATAGAGGGCTCTTAGCAACTTTCATCACCCTTAACAAACTACATTGCCCAGGATTCTTTGGGGGAAGCTTAAAGTGGTATGATACTGCTTTAAAGGTATAGTACAGATGAGGCCTCAGTCTCCTAGCTGGCCCTCACCCCAAGACCATAGACCAGCCTTTCCCAACCAGTGTGCCTCCAGATGTTGTTGGACCACAACTCCCATCTTTCCAGACCATTGGCAATGCTGGCTGAGGCTGATGGGAGTTGTGGTCCAACAACATCTGGAAGCATACTGGTTGGGAAAGGCTGCCATAGACAGAGGACTCAGATGCAACATGGCTGTCCTCTTCACACCACTCCCATTTAATACTGCCTCTGAATTATTGGCGGTATTTAGTCCATTATTCAGATGATTACTGGAGAGAATAAAGAAGACTTTACAAACTCCATGCCCACAATATCATGCTGTTAAGAGCTCTTGATAATGAGAAACCCATTTACAGTGCACAACATCAACAACGTCATTTGTTCTGCAGACCTGTGAGCAGAGCTTTGCACATTTTATGTGACTTGCTAGATGTGTTCACCTCCTTTTATAATCATTCATTAACAATAAAAATGATCCTGACAACTTTTGTTAGACAGTAAGACTTCAAGAATTAATATAGTTTCCCTTCATGCATCCTTCTAAATCCAGCATTCTGTATATAAGGTTTTTAACTTTGAAAGGGGTGGTGGTGAAACCACCTTATAACATTTGTTGTGTTCAATGTCAGAACAACTTCAGGCTAAACTTGCTATTATTCCTGTTTTACAGCAGGGGAACTGAGACTGAGAGATTACTTGTACAAGATCAGAAGAACAAAGGCGAGAGTAATTGGTTATAGAGATAGGGGTCTCTCCTACTTATCTCTGGATACACCAGGGACTAAACCTGGGATCTTCTGCATACAAGGCAGATGCTCCATGACTGAGGTACGGCCCTTCCTCTAACACTGCAAAGATAGCACGGGTTTTTTTTTCATTTTCATTTGCAAATTTAACAATGCAAGCAAAGAAAAAGAAAGTAAAGAAAAATAATGAAAAAAAGGGAAGTACTGAAGGTACAAAAATAGAAAATAAATTAAAGAAAAATATATGAAAAATGGAAATGCACTGCCTTCAAGTTGATCTCGACTTATGGCGACCCTATGAACAGGATTTTCATGGTAAGCAGTATTCAGAGGTGGTTTACCATTGCCTTCCTCTGAGGCTGAGAGGCAGTGACTGGCCCAAGGTCACCCAGTGAGCTTCATGGCTGTGTTGGGATTCAAACCCTGGTCTCCCAAGTTGTAGTCCAACACTCTAACCACTACGCCACAGTGGTAAATGCTAATAATAATAACAATAAACCTGCTTCAGTTTACATTACCCATCAGTACATGCATCTTAAGTTAGCCCTCCAGATGTCAATACAGGTATCCACTTGAAATTGGTGTCCATATGAAATATTTTCAAATGTAGCCAGAGCAGTGCGGTCTTCAGTCCACTGAGTAACAGACAGTGGGTATTTATCCTGCCAGGATCTTAGATCTTAGAGCTCACTTCTGAATAGGACAGTTGGTGAGATTGTGTTTCCAGCTGGGGAGAGGCGGGCAGGAGCAGCTGCTGCAGAAGTCCCTAAGACTCCTCACCTCCTACAGCTGCTGTTATTTGACAAAGAAGTTACTCCAGCCAGCTTTATGTAAGGCAGCCACCTCCAACCTGGTGCCCTCAAAATGTTTTGAACTCCAACTCCCATCATCCCTGATCAAAGGCCAAGCCGGCTGTGGCTGATGGCCACTGGAGTCCAAAACATCTAAAGAGTACCAGGTTGGGAGAGGCTGCTTTAAGGCGGAGTGATAGAGTTTGACATGAGACTGTTATGACACAGCTGTATGTAGATTCACTCTCAGAAGCTACTGGATTTGGACCCCCCCCTACTGTTAAATTTTAAGCAGGAGTAGTAGCAATATCTCAACTACATTATTTATTGCTATGGCTTTCAAGAGTGTTCATTCCACTTCAAGGCTGTCAGCATTTTATTTTATTTTTATATCATTATTTCATTGCATTGTAACAGTTTTAAGATTTTCCTTACCTATCTATTGTACTTTGAGCTGTTAGATAGGGGGTACTTGCAGATTTATTTGGTAATGTTACTGGAAGGAAGAAATAGTTTTTTTTAGTTCCTGCCATTCAATCAGCAACTGCGTAAGAATCTTTCCAAACTGATGCTAAGGGCTGATTCAAATATTGGCTGTCTGTGGTGTCCCAGAGCTCTCAGGCGGGATTGTACAATTTGGAATACCTATGGAGAGTCATCAGCTAGAAATGTCCCTGTATCAAACATTAACAATTCAGAATGAGGAATCTAAATTAGGCAAGATAGACCCTGTACAATGAAAAAATAAATAAATTAGGGATGGACAAATCACTCTATTTCCAGTGTGTATCACTTTAGTATGTGTTGATTCTTAAGTCCACTTGTTTTTGCATTAACCTGAAAATTTTTAAGCATGTACACACACACACACAGAGAGAGAGAGAGAGAGAGAGAGGGAGAGAGGAGAGAGAGAGAGAGAGAGAGAGAGAGAGAGAGAGAGAGGGAGAGAGGGGGAGAGAGAGAGAGAGAGAGAGAGAGAGAGAGAGAGAGGGAGGGAGAGAGGGAGAGAGAGAGAGAGAGAGAGAGGGCTGCTGCTCATATAATCTACTTGCGGGTTTACCATAGGAATCTGGTTGGACCCTTTTGGAAACAATATGATGGACTAGATAGAACTGCAGTCGGATCGAACAAGGTTCTTCTTATGTTCATTCATTATCCAGTGAGATAGCATTTTGAGGTCACAGATAATGTCCCCAAACTAAGAAGCCTAGAGAGCAGAAGGAAACGGAACATTCCATGCTGTATGCAGAGGACTGCTTTCATAAGAACAAAAGAAGAACCAAGATGGATCAAGCCAAAGGCCCATCTAGTGTGGTATCCTGTTCTCCCAGTGGCCAACCAGATGCCTCTGGGAAGCCCACAAGCAGGAAATGAGTGTGATGCCACTCTCCTGTCTTATGTTCCACAGCAATAGCTCATGTTCCAAAAGTGCAAACAATACGTAGGGATCATGGCTAGTAGTCATTGATAGCCTTCTCTTCATGAATTTGAATTTCCTCTCTCTTAACAGGTCTGTTTTTTCCCAGTGTGCATCCAGTTTGGGGAGATGGCTCTTCTATATGTGTTTAACTCTGCAAGAAGCAACTATTTCCCTACCCTTCTCATCTTTTTTTTTTTTTTGAGAGTGATCATTCTTTGATGACAGAATTATTGACCTGGGTTGTACTATATAGCTGCAGAGACAAGAGCAAAACAATAAGATTATAACCAATTATGAATATTGAGCATCATGAAAATTCATGCTCATCCTAGTAAAACATGTGGGGAAGAAGGCAATTAAGTTTAATCACTTGAGGGTATGAAGGGGGAAGTTATGAGGGACCGTTTATCACAAAGGTCCTGACTGAAATACAAAAATGAAATGATAGTCATGCCCCCATAAGAGCTGGGAGCTTTCTGTTTGTTTGTTATTAAATCACCCATCCTAAACCTTATTCATTCCTCAGCCATGATGTTGATGGATTACGATCCATAAATTGATATCCGAGATGCTGTGAAATTATTCTTGGTTCCTCCAACTATAGTAGCATTCACTTCATAGAGTTAGGTTCCTCACCAATGGTCAAGTCCTCTCTCTTTTCTGGATTTACTCAGATGTCATTCAGAGAAATGTTTTATGAACTTGCACTCTAATAAGAGGTGAATTGAAATGATGAATTTATAGCTTGAGTGAGGGTCACATTCCCTTGTGGGCAACCTCCTGGGGGCCGCATGCCAGTGGTGGATGTGGCAAAAATGGGTATGACTAGACACACACCCCTCTCCATCCTTCATCCAGGGATGCAAGGGGTATTATCACAGTTCAAGGACACATTTCAGCCAAATAAAATCACTAGAGGGTGCAGCACAGGACCAGTGATGGGCGTGATGGGGTGTTTGGTCTGGGCAGAGTCTCGAGGGCCAGACAGAGAGGCCTGAAGGGCCTGAAGTTCCTCACACCTGATATACAGTATAGTTTGTACTTACCTTTCATTTAGTTTGCGACACAGATTGTTTCCCACAGATACCTTCTATGCTTTGGGAAACATTTGTAGCTCTGCTATTAGAAGAGGATGGCAGGGCCAAGTATCAATAATGTGAATTGTGAACTGAATCCATGCTTTGAACTTGCATGAGTTTATCCGTGGCTTGGGGGTGAAGGTAACATCAGAGCTGTGCACAGCTATCCTGATCTGATTTGGGGGGCAATTCACTGCTTCAGAGGGGCCCTATGACCCAGGATATTCTGGGGCCAACCCAAATCCAGGCCCCTTGCACCATCTTTAATTGGGGCTTAAGCCCCTCAATAAACATGTGGGTGGGGTACATCTCCTTCCCCTTCCCTTTCACAGCCCTGGATGGCTCCAGATTCACCTGATCCAACCTGAGGTGATCCAGGGCTGCCTTAACCCACTCCAGCCAAATCCTTGGTCAACCCAAATCAGCTTGGTTTGGTTCAGTATCCAGGATTCAGCCAGAACTGGTGCACGGACCTAGTGAAAATACCAACCATATTGGCAGAATTGCATGTACTGTACAGTAGGGCCCCACTCATATGGTGGGTTACGTTCCAGACCCCCGCCTAAAAGCAAAACCCACCGAAAAGCGGAACTCATTCAATAGAATGGCACCCAATGCCCCCAAAACACTGTAAAAGCAGAACAAGCGCCGTATGAGTGGAGCCTTACTCTAATTGAAAGCCACTGTATTAGTGGAATGCTGAAAAGCGGGCTGCCGAAAAGTGGGGCCCTACTGTACAGGTTATTTCAAATGATTGTGGTTGTTGTTCACGATTATGCCTTACCGATTTCTTCTTCTACTACTACTACTTCTTCTTTTTCTTCTTCCAGAATTTCCATTTGTCCCAAGCTCTGTTTGTGTCTCTCTAATAGCAAGAAGACATTTTGAAAACATTCTAAATCCCTAAACAGAAATGAGATTACTCCCTAGAGCTGCAATAGTGATTTGATGAGAACAGCTGTTAGCTATCTCCTTGAAAGGAAGCTGCATTCCTCCATCCTGCAATTAATGCCCGAGACATTTCTTGATGCAAGAACCAAGCCAAAGAATCACTCAAAGGGTCTGGAGCGTTGCAAGATTTTTTTAAAAATAATCTTTATCTGAATATTCCTGAATTTCATTTTTTTCCCTTGTGTTCAAATTTCACGTAGGTGAAAAGTTTCTCAGGGCATACAAGTACACCTGCATGGATCACTATGTATTTGGTGAGGTGAGCAGAGACTGGCCTCTGTTCTGATCGAGCAGGACTCTTCTTATGTTATATCTGTATGCATTTCTCACCTTTCCAAACAACAGTATCTGGAGGGCACTAAGTTGCTGTGGGGCGCTGAACTATACCGGACTTCAGTTTCATTTTTGTTTTTGCATCAGATAGTCCATTTAGACGGTGATGATGAATTCTTGCATCACTTCCCCATTTCACAGTTGAGACAGCTAAGGTATGTGCATAGTGCATGAGAAGTCCACGGAGGAGTTGGCCTTCTTGGGCCTTCATCTTATGGATCGCTGTGTTTAGTGCAGTGCTGGTGTTTGATAATGGGGAAGGGCCAGAGCTCAGTGGTAGAGCATCTGCGTTGTATGCAGAAGGTCCCAGGTTCAATCCCCAGCATCTCCAGGTAGGGCCAGGAGTGTCTCCTGCCTGAAACCCTGGAGAATCACTGCCAGTCACTACAGACAATATTAACATAGATGGACCAATGATCTGAGTCAGTATAAGGCAGCTTCATATGTCCAAAACCACGTCACTGTTTTGCTCTGTTGTTCACTTTGATAACAAGAACAACAACATTATTTTAGTGTATTTTGTCTCCAATCCTACGCACACATCCTTGTAATCTAGTTGTCTAGAGATTTTTTTGGGCAACAATGCATAATTTGTGCTATTTGTTCTGTTTGCCCACTTGAATGCTCAGTTAGAATGGAAAAGCAGGGTAAATGAAATTAGTAAAACAATCAGGGAACTAAACAGTAGAAATCCTAGTCTCCATAAGACTATTCAGTCACAGAACACTAAGGAACAAGAACCCTGTCAGAACAGACTTGGGGGAACACTAAACTCGGGGGCAATTCCATCCTTGAACTCCATTTCATTCTCTTCACTGCTGCTTTCTGTTCAGTATTGTTACTCTTATTTTTACAAGGACTTCTTTTTTATCTCTTGATGTACTGCATTTTTAAAGATTGCTCTAAGCATCCAAGCATCATGAAGTTCCAAAAGCTCCTACATTCATTGCATTTAAACCTCATCTCAAATGGAAAATGACTGCCCAGAAGGAAATCCATTTTGCCTCACCAGAAATGGAAGGTGCAGCATGCAAAATGCAAGCAAATGTGACAGCTCCAAGAGGGAAGCAATTGTAAGAAGGAGACAAGGGAACAAAATGACTATTTGTAGAATTAAAAGTTATAGTCCAATATAATTAGATGTATAAAATGTATGAGTATATCTACAATTACTAAATCAATCACTCTCTATATATCCATAGTTGGGATGGGTGAATCTGGCAGTTTCAGTTTCTTCCAGTTTCTCTTTCTCTCTGTTTAATCTTATGTTCTGTTCTCTATATTTCCATATCAGTTTACATTTTTTTCAAAAGGCATCATGAGAATTCATCAGCATTTTAGGGCAAATTTACCCTAATATTTACATTTTTATATATAGTTTTGCCTAATGCAGACATTTTTGAAAGCAATTTCCCCCAATATAATGCATTTTGTAGGCTATTTTCACTAACATATACATTTTCTGCACACTTTAGTATGTGCATTTTTGTACATATTACTTTGCTGAAGAACCGCTTTACAAAATCCAGAGGAGTGTGCAGTTTGAAACACGCCAGTGCTTCGGTTCACATATTGTTTTGGAAATTGTGAATTAGGTAGGTTCCTTTGTAATGCAAATGGAATCAAATTTCTTCCCTATCCCTAATATACACATATAGAAACCCACCTTCCTCCTATTTTATTGGTGAATATTATTTATTATGAGGTGCGCCTGGCACCGACGCTGCTATCTTTTCGGTGCCAGGTGAAAACCTTTTTATATTCCCAGGCATTTTAATGCGTTTTATTATATGTATTGTTGTATTTTGCTGCTGTTTGATTATTTTTGTTTACCTTTGTTGGCTTGATTTTATTGTATTATTGTATTTATATATTCTTGACTGTTTTATTTTATGTACACTGCACAGAGAGCCCTTGGGCTTAGGGCGGTATATAAATAAAATAAAATAAATAAATAAATAAATAATTGGAAATGGATCACCAATTAGAAGTATTTGTAGAGAACACTAAAAAAAATACTACCTTTTCCTGAGATTTCAGAATTGATCTAATAGTTGTTGTAACAGGTTCAGATCTCACCTTACTTTTTTTGTCTAAATTCAGTGCACTAACCTCAGCTCATTCAAGGCTGTAGAACAGGGGTCCTAAGGAATATTTAGAAAACTGTTCTGGGCATCACAACATATCCATTTCACAGATGAAGAAAGTGGTGGTGCTCAGCGCTCCTAAACAAACAAACAAAACAACTACAGCCTCCCCCCCAAAAAGAAACACAGAAAAAAAGCAGACACCACCCTTCTCAAAACAGGCAGAACACTGTCCCCATCAAACAATAACAAACCCAGGGAAAACACACCCCAAACAAAAGAAAAGTTTCTAGGATCTTTTCCTTGATAATCTTCTCTCTAGCAAGTCTGTTCTGTTGGCTGAACATTAGCTGCAGGTATCTGGATGGCAATTTTGTCCAGTACATCACAACATGTCAAGAATGAGTGTGACAAATATGCCCTCTGATGATGACTCCTGGGAAATTTCTACACGAACAAAAAGTGATTACCTGATTGGAATTTAGCCAGGAAGCTTGGACAACCATTTCTCTATTTGCACTCTCCTCTTTGCAAAAGGAATTGCTAGTCCTTTCTCTTCTCATGACTGTAACATTCCTGCAAAGATGAAATCGCTGACTATTATGTACTGGAGCAACATCAGGCTTTTCCCTTAAAATGCAGATGCCTACCATAGCTAAGGATGGGTGAGAAATTTCATCCAGTTTGCATTTCAAGCTGAATATCAAATTTGCACTTTCTGAAAAAACATGAGAGCCAATACACAGCCATCCTTGGACATTTGCACATTCAAATACTGTGATGCAATTCTCCAACCAAACAATGTTTCCAGGAATGCATATGTTAGGGGAAGTGAGCATAAACATGAATATATTAGTGAAAATAAGATAGAAAAATGCATTATATTAGGAGAAATTGCTAGCAAAAATGGGTGCATGAGTCAAAACTTCCGAAAAAGTGTGTTTATCAGGAGAAATATGCACTAAAATGCTGGACAATTTTCATGAGGATTTTTTTTTCCAATCTCAAATTGCTGCAGAAATTGCTGGAAAAATGAGAAATGGAGAGAATGGAAATGGACAGATGTTTCCATCCCTAACCACTGCCATACAGTTATTTAACATTTCCATAGCTTCAGACTTTCTCTTCTGTCAACAAATCCTATGCACATGTTGCGATTATGATGATGACGATGACGTTTGTATCCCACCTTTCTTCCAAGGAGCTCAAGGTAGCATTCAGACATGACTCTCCCCATCCCAACTGTATCCTCACAGCAACCCTGTGAAGTAGGTTAGGCTGAGAGACAGTGACTGGACCAAGTCACCCAGTGAGCAATAACAGAATATTGGTGGACAGTAAAAGAAGTTTAAAGATGTTCTTAAAGCAAATCTAAAAAAAAGTAACATGAGTATCAAGAACTGGGAAGTTTTGGCCCAATGAATGTCCCAAATGGAGGTTGGCTATTACCAAAGGCACTATGGACTTCGAAGAAGCACGAATACAGGGCGAACGGGACAGATGAGCTAAGTGGAAGGCACATCAAACAAATCCTCACTGCGACCATCTTCCATCTGGAAACTTACGTCCTCACTGTGGGAGGCTGTGTGGATCCAGAAGTGGCCTCCACAGTCACTTATGGACCCACTGTTAAAAACCTTATCTTGGAAGACTACTAGCCACAACGGCTATGTTCTGCTTCCACTGTCAGAAGCAGTATACTTCTGAATAATTAAAATTAAAGTTGCTGGAAATCACAAGTGGGGAAGAATACTGTTGCACTCAGGTCCTGCTTGCGGACTTCCTATGGGGGCATCTGGTTGGCCACTGTGAGAACAACCTTCCCACTGTAGATGAGGGCGGGTTTGCCCTCACCCTTACCTCTTGACAAAGAGGACTCAGAAGGGTGAATTCTGAAGGGATGAGCAAGGGGGGGCATGTGATGTTCCCCAGGTAATGAGGAGTGGGTTGGATCAGTGTTTAAAGGCCTGCTGCACCCAATTGGACTTCCTCCCTATGACTCTTTTTGTGCCCTCCTGCCCTCCCCTGCTGTATGGGTGATGGGTGATGCTGGTCGCCTATATGGGGGCAAGTAAGATTTTTTTGTTAGGCCCCTCTTCTTGTTTTGCCTACTTCATGCTGCTTGGTTTAATTCATTTGGCATTAGAGATGTGTGGCCAGAGCTTGGAAAAGTTGCTTTTTTGAACTACAACTCCCATCAGCCCCAGCCAGCATGGCCACTGGATTGGGCTGTTGGGAGTTGTAGTTCAAAAAAGTAACTTTTCCAAGCTCTGTGTGTGGCTGCCTACCTGTTATGGCATTGAGTACAGGCAGGTGAGGAACTTGAGGGGGGAATTAAGGTATACTGAGGCATTATGGGGTAAGGACACCCTTTAGCGATCTGCCAGGCCTTTAGGTCTGGGGGAACTAGGGGTGCCCCTTGTGGCCTGTCATGTGCATTGGGGTAGGCAGCACGGCCAGGGTGCGCACGTGGGCTCCACACCCAATGGTCTCCCAGCAAGGAGGAAGTGAATTATTCTACATCATTGGCTGGGGAGCCACAGCTAGTGGCTGGTGTACATGCCCAGGGGTCAGGAGGGATGTCTCCCTCCCAGAATTAATGGAATGTCTCACCTTCCTTTAAGTTTTAATTTGGTTAATTGGAGATGTTTTGTTTCAGATTGGCAATTTGTTATATATTAATAAATATAAATTTTAAACCAATGTTATGTCTCACTAGTCTTCTTTGGGGGGGTGCGGGCAACAGGAAGCTGGATCAGATGGGCCTTTGGCTTGATCCAATCGACTCTTCTTATTATCTTATGATTCTTAAGCAGCAGACAAAAATATTTGTATACAGACTAGATTTTGCCACTATTTGTTTCAGTGCTGTTGCTGACTAGCAATTTTATCTATCTAATCTTATCTGTTGCCTGCAGCCATGCTACCCTGAACATGCCTGATCTCGTCTGATCTCGGAAGTTAAGCAGGGTCAGGCCTGGTTAGTACTTGGATGGGAGACCACTGGGCAATACTGGGTGCCGTAGGCTTAGAGGAAGGCAATGGTAAACCACCTCTGAATACCTCTTACCATAAAAACCCTATGAATATATAAAAAATAGATTCATAGGGTCAGCATAAGTCATAATAAGTCAAAAGAGGAAAAAAGAAAGCTGAAAAACAAAGTCCAGAGGGTCACATCACTCGAAAATGCTTGGAAGTTGTTTAAAAACACTATATTAGAAGCTCAACTGGAGTGCATATCGCAGATCAGAAAAGGTACCGCCAGGGCCAAGAAGATGCCAGCATGGTTAACGAGCAAAGTCAAGGAAGCTCTTAGAGGCAAAAAGTCTTCCTTCAAAAAATGGAAGTCTTGTCCAAATGAAGAAAATAAAAAAGAACACAAACTCTGGCAAAAGAAATGCAAGAAGACAATAAGGGATGCTAAAAAAGAATTTGAGGAGCACATTGCTAAGAACATAAAAACCAACAACAAAAAATTCTATAAATACATTCAAAGCAGGAGACCATCTAGGGAGACGATTGGACCCTTGGATGATAAGGGAGTCAAAGGTGTACTAAAGAACAATAAGGAGATTGCAGAGAAGCTAAATGAATTCTTTGCATCTGTCTTCACAGTGGAAGATATAGGGCAGATCCCTGAACCTGAACTAACATTTGCAGGAAGCGATTCTGAGGAACTGAGACAAATACTGGTAACGAGAGAGGAAGTTCTAAGCTTAATGGACAATATAAAAACTGACAAATCACCGGGCCCGGATGGCATCCACCCGAGAGTTCTCAAAGAACTCAAAGGTGAAATTGCTGATCTGCTAACTAAAATATGTAACTTGTCCCTCAGGTCTTCCTCCGTGCCTGAGGACTGGAAAGTGGCAAATGTAACGCCAATCTTCAAAAAGGGATCCAGAGGGGATCCCGGAAATTACAGGCCAGTTAGCTTAACTTCTGTCCCTGGAAAACTGGTAGAAAGTAGTATTAAAGCTAGATTAACTAAGCACATAGAAGAACAAGCCTTGCTGAAGCAGAGCCAGCATGGCTTCTGCAAGGGAAAGTCCTGTCTCAGTAACCTATTAGAATTCTTTGAGAGCGTCAACAAGCATATAGATAGAGGTGATCCAGTGGACATAGTGTACTTAGACTTTCAAAAAGCGTTTGACAAGGTACCTCACCAAAGGCTTCTGAGGAAGCTTCGCAGTCATGGAATAAGAGGAGAGGTCCTCTTGTGGATAAGAAATTGGTTAAGAAGCAGAAAGCAGAGAGTAGGAATAAATGGACAGTTCTCCCAATGGAGGGCTGTAGAAAGTGGAGTCCCTCAAGGATCAGTATTGGGATCTGTACTTTTCAACTTGTTCATTAATGACCTAGAATTAGGAGTGAGCAGTGAAGTGGCCAAGTTTGCTGACGACACTAAATTGTTCAGGGTTGTTAAAACAAAAAGGGATTGCGAAGAGCTCCAAAAAGACCTCTCCAAACTGAGTGAATGGGCGGAAAAATGGCAAATGCAATTCAATATAAACAAGTGTAAAATTATGCATATTGGAGCAAAAAATCTTAATTTCACATATACGCTCATGGGGTCTGAACTGGCGGTGACCGACCAGGAGAGAGACCTCGGGGTTGTAGTGGACAGCACGATGAAAATGTCGACCCAGTGTGCGGCAGCTGTGAAAAAGGCAAATTCCATGCTAGCGATAATTAGAAAAGGTATTGAAAATAAAACAGCCGATATCATAATGCCATTGTATAAATCTATGGTGCGGCCGCATTTGGAATACTGTGTACAGTTCTGGTCGCCTCATCTCAAAAAGGATATTCTAGAGTTGGAAAAGGTTCAGAAGAGGGCAACCAGAATGATCAAGGGGATGGAGCAACTCCCTTACGAGGCAAGGTTGCAGCATTTGGGGCTTTTTAGTTTAGAGAAAAGGCGGTTCAGAGGAGACATGATAGAAGTGTATAAAATTATGCATGGCATTGAGAAAGTGGATAGAGAAAAGTTCTTCTCCCTCTCTCATCATACTAGAACTCGTGGACATTCAAAGAAGCTGAATGTTGGAAGATTCAGGACAGACAAAAGGAAGTACTTCTTTACTCAGCGCATAGTTAAACTATGGAATTTGCTCCCACAAGATGCAGTAATGGCCACCAGCTTGGACGGCTTTAAAAGAAGATTAGACAAATTCATGGAGGACAGGGCTATCAATGGCTACTAGCCATGATGGCTGTGCTGTGCCACCCTAGTCAGAGGCAGCATGCTTCTGAAAACCAGTTGCCGGAAGCCTCAGGAGGGGAGAGTGTTCTTGCACTCGGGTCCTGCTTGCGGGCTTCCCCCAGGCACCTGGTTGGCCACTGTGAGAACAGGATGCTGGATTAGATGGGCCACTGGCCTGATCCAGCAGGCTCTTCTTATGTTCTTATGTTCTTATGTTCTTATAATCGACTCGAAGGCATGTAACAACAATAATCTTATCTGTTAGATTTTACTCTGGATTTTATTCTTGTTTTCATGTATGCCATGGAGCTCTTCCACAAGATGTGCTTTAAATGGGGTTAGACAAATTCATGCAAGAAATGCAACCAAAGGTGACTTCCGGGAAGGGTGACTTAGCCTGTGCCTGCTTTTGAGACGGGCTCCTGCCTCAAAAGAAGCTTATTCAGATATATCAGTCAGTTTTTTCTTTTTTTTTGACTGATTAAACTTCTCCCGGGTAGGGAGAAACGAAGAGATTAACCTCAAAGCCTATTTTTGTTGGGACGACCAGATCTCATTAATTTATGGGACGAGGTCCAGCCGACGAAGGTGGGACGGATTTTCAACAGCAAGCTCTATCTGTTAAAGCGAACGTTCATCTTATCTTCTAAGAGAGAACGCACTAACAGGCAAGCACCCTTCTTTCTATATTTTTCTTTTACTTAACTTAAATTGTTGCTGTTTAAAAGAGATTTGCCAGATTGATCAGTTTTTGACATCTCACTGGGGAGCCATAACTTCTCTCTGCTACGCACTAATTAATAGCTTATCTCTGTTTTTGTTGCAAAAAGCTGTCCTGGATTTGCATTCTAAAGATATACACAGAAGAGGGATTTCTATTCCAGATTTTTATTTTGAAAAATATTATACTGTTTTGAGACTACTCTCTTTTTGGTCTATTTTATTTTGACGAATCTGTTTCTTGACGATTGCCATTAATTGTTTCGATCCTGGGAACTGCATTTTGTTTACTTAACTATTGGAGAGATAAGGCTGTCTGCTCTGTTTATACTGTGATGTCACCAAGTTTGGAGAATTAACCCAATTGTTGCTGAAATAAGAAGTGGTTTTCCTATATTTTTCTTTTAAAATGGCAATTAAGAAAGTGGCTGAAAATCTGGAAATAACTATGTTTCAGAAAATAATGGATGAGATTGAGATAATGAAAATTGAATTGAGTAAAATGAAGCAGGAGATTAAAGATATAAGGGTCCCTGTGAGAGAGGTGACCCTGGAAGGGGTCCCTGTGAGAGAGGAGACCCCGGAGATTGGAACAGGGGTCCCTGTGAGAGAGGAGACCCTAGAGACTGGAATAGGGGTCCCTGTGAGAGAGGAGATCCCGGAGATTGGAACCAACGTGGAACAGGAACAAGATTTGGAGTCTATGGACTTTAGAAATAAAATCTATTGTTTGGAACTCAATGTTATCTCTGAAGAAATGAATGAAGATTCTAGAGATAAAGTTATCAATGGCATGGATAATCTTCTGGACTGGAATGATGTGATGGAGCCCAATATAGAGAAAATCTATGGAATTAACTGCAGCCATGTGACAATGGAAAAACTTTTAAGAGATGACCCAGTGTATTTTGAAAAAAAGAACAGAGATATGATTTTACAGCAGTATTTCAGCAACCTATTCAGAATGGATGGCAAGAAAATATTTGGGATAGAGGTAATTCCCATCAGACTCTTACTATATGACTATGGCTTTGACAGCAAGATTATTATGGAATACTGATAATGGAAGATTGGATATTGAAATTACTGGACTTAACAAGACTACTGAAGATGGAAGATGGAAAATGGAACTAATAGAGATAATAGAACAATGGCTACTGAAATTATTGAACCTAACAGATTCTGATGTGATGGATTAATTGAAATGTTTATTTTGACTATGGTTATGACAATAAGATTATCATAATTAGTAATGAGATGGATTAATCGATATGCTTATCTGGAAAAAAAAATTGATAGATATATTTCTTAAAGAATTGAAACCTCTCTTTGACTTTTTGTGGAAAGAATAAAGTAATGTTTATGAGATTTGATGATTAAGTAAGATAACTACTGGAGGAAAGTGATTTTATAATATGACTTAAGAGACAGGATTGTTATATATTATAGACTTATAACTGATTTGATCTTTGACAAATGGGAAGTCAATATTTTACTCTTTATTTTTTATTTTTGTTTTTTTTTCTTTTTTTCTTTTTGTTTAACTATTTTTGATTTTGTTTTTTGTCTTTGAATGTTTTATGATTTTGTCTTGTATGTTTTATGAAAATCTGAATAAAAATTATTGAAAAAAAAAAAAAAAAGAAATGCAACCAAAGGTTACTAATCACAATACTCATATTTTGCCTCCAGTACCAGCATGTGTCTGAATACCAGTTTCTGGGGAGCATGAGCAGACATAGGAACATAGGAAGATGCTTTGTAATGAGTCAGACCATTGGTCCATCTAGGTCAGTACTGTCTACATTGACTGGCAGTGGCTCTCCGGAATTTCAGGTAGGAGTCTCTCCTAGCCCTACCTCCAAGCCCTACCTGGATTTGCCAGGGATTGAACCTGGGACCTTCTGCATGCAAGGCAGACACTCTGCCACTGATCTACGGCACTTCCCTGTGTGCTGTTGTGTGCATGTGCTGCCTGTGAGTTTCCCACATAGGTACGTGGTTGGCCACTGTCATAATAGGATGCTGACTAAATAGGTTTTCGGTCTAATTCAGCAGGGCTCTTCTTATGTTCCTAAAGCTGCTTTCGCAAGAGCAAATGGGAAGGGTTGGCCGTCAGCTTTTAAAATCTTTTGGGACTATATCAAAGGGGAAGAGAGAGAGAAAGGGGGAGGAAGAAAGAGAGAGATAGTTTGGCGGTTATAACAAGTTAACCAGTGTAGCAAAACTACAGCGAAATCAATAGATAACAGCTGAACACAGAAATGTTAGGACATAAAGAATTCCCACCTAAGCAGAATTATTAACTGCAATTAACACTTGTTAGCATAGGAGAATGTTGGGTAGCAATTTAACAAGTAAGTTAACAAAAACAGGGCATTGGATGAACTGCAGTTTCTGGTATGTTTCACTCAAAATTTCTTAAATGTTGTAGGTAAGGAAATCAATGTTATATGCTGCTATATTATTATTATTATTATTATTATTAACCCACCCTTCACTCTAAGATCCTAGGGCAGGTCACAGCAATTTAAAATACAACATTAAAAATAGTGTAACACAATAATTACAAAAATAGGGTGAGTCTTAAAATTGAACTCGAGTGTCAAAGGCCAGGGTAAAGAGGTGAATATTCAGCCTTAAAAAAAAACCCTGTATCATTATTAACACTAGGCCACTCAATAGTCAAGAGTTTCTCAAAGTCAGTTTTACATTCTCTAGTGAGATTGGCAAAATGAAACACTAGTATTGTGATTGCCCTGATGAACTCTTGGTGGAGATGAACTGTTATGGGGGGTGTCATTGGAGGAGAGGAGATAAGTAGTTTCAGCAGTATGTACTGGTCCCATCTGAACCTATCCCATCATTAAGTTCTGCATTAGAGGCCATGAGTTAGGTGTCACCACCTTTAGAAGTGGGTGGAGACTGGATATAGGGTCTTTTTAGTGGTGGTGCCTCAATTAGGCAATCCCCCAGAACACTTGACTATAGCCTACTGTGGTTATTTTAATGCCAGACAGAGATGACTTTAATCCCCCAGGTTTCAAATGGATAATTTCTAATATGTCTTGGTTTTATTGTTGCTCTGCTTTATCTGCTGTTCTTGCAACAGGTGAGGAGTTTAAATGATAATGATGTTAACAAATGGGACCTGCAGCAGAATGTTGCAGTGCAGAGTGCTCTTGTTCATGGTTCCAAGGGACCAGAAATACCCTTTTGCTCTACAGCTGTGACTTCCAATTTGCTCCTCAACTAATTCATTGCTGGTTTGATTTTTGGCTCTGAAGGATCCAACAGTCCTAGCTCCTGGCTGCTGTATGAATCTGACTGCCAGCCACAGCCCAACTGTGACATACACAGGTAAATGTATGGGACACATGTGAAAAGGGTGGTTGTTACCTGGTTTCCTATGTGAATGCAGCAGTTATGGCAACATGTTCATCCATCCTTGCGGAAACTGGCCTTGTTGGAACTGTGTTCAGAAAAGGGCACCTGAAATGATCTAGAGGATAGAGTAACTCCCCTATGAGGACAGGTTATGACATTTGGGGCTTTTTAGTTTAGAGAGAAGGCGAGTAAGAGGAGATAGGGCAGAGGTGTATACAATTATGCATGGTGTGGAACAAGTGGACAGAGATATGTTTTTCTCTCTTTCTCATAATACTAGAACCCAGGGACCTCCATGAAGCTGAATGTTGGAAGATTCAGGACAGGCAAGAGGAAATACTTCTTCACACAGTGCACAGTTGAAATCTGGAATTATTTCCCACGAGAGGTAGTGATGGCCATCAACTTGGATGGCTACCAGCCCTATTGACTATTTTCTACTTCCACTGTTGGAGCCAATATGCCTCTAAATGCCAGTTGCTGGGAATCACAAGTGGGGAAAATGCTATTGAGCTCAGATCTTGCTTTCAAGCTTCCTGTAGGCATCTTGTTGGCCACTGTTAGAATAGAATGCTGGACTAGATGGGCCATTGGCCTGATCCAGCACACTCTTTTGTTCTTATGTGTTGCAATGTGTCAGTTTCCCTTTAATGAATAAAAGAATGCCAGCTTTATAATCAAACCATCAAATACTTTAATATCCCACCCCCCATATACATACATCCGCAATTCATCCTCACTGGCTTCACTTTCGCTAGCACTTAAAGGCATGCTGGCATCCCTATACACAGTCGTCCCCCCCCCTCTCCAAAAGGTTCTTCCTATAATCACTTGCACAGCTGCTCCGATTTGTATATGAAGGCACTGCATTTTGTGCATCTAATGTCCTTTGAGAGAAAGAGAATGAACCATTTGGATTGATGAAACCATTATTGCACGGATTGGTGTTTCAGTGCATTGTAATACAGAACATAATCTTTTATTTGATTCCATAGTTAGCAGAAAATCACAGAAATCACTTACAGTTAACTGCAGAAAGAGAGCTGCTGGATAGCACTCCAGTCATTGCACGCACACACACACACACACACACGAGAGAGAGAGAGAGAGAGAGGGAGAGAGAGAGGGAGAGAGAGAGGGGGGAGGGGGACGGGGAGGGGGAGAGGGAGGGGGAGGGGGAGAGGGAGGGGGAGAGGGAGAGGGAGGGGGAGAGGGAGAGGGAGAGAGAGCAACAAAAGCCAGTCATCAGATGGTTTCCAAGTAATATGCCAAGGCATATGCTCCTAATTTTGGTATGCTGAATATGTTTGCTTATTATACTAAATTATGCAGGAAATGTATCTTATAAAAACACAAATATATCAAATTATGTTCATACTTATGCAAAACAAAAGTGAATCAAGAGCAACATAAAGAATATAAATGGCACAGTTTAAATATAATGAGCAATCAAAATGATACAATATATATATTATGTATTCCTTTCTAGCAAATAAAAGGGGGGATGCTTGTCCCACTCACAGGGGTATATTTAAATATTCAAAATAGACCCCTTTAAATTAATGGACTTAAGTTAGTCATGCACCTGTATTTAAATGGACCTTGGTTATTACTCCAAGTATAATGCAGGACATCAGCACAATAGCTGTCTTCTCACTTGAGATTCCCAGCAGCTGATACTCAGAGACATACTGCCTCTGACAATGGAGGTAGAACCTAGCCCTTGTTGCTAGTAGCCACTGATAGCCTTCTCCTCCACAATTTTTTTGTATCTCTTTTAAAGCCGTCCAAGTTGGTGGCTATCAGTGTCAGTACCTTTGTCGGGAGAGGGACAGAGGGAGTGTGACTCTGTTGATTCTCCTTGATCTCTCAGCGGCGTTTGATACCATCGACCATGGTATCCTTCTGGGGAGACTCGCGGAGTTGGGAGTTGGAGGCACTGCTTGGCAGTGGTTCCGCTCCTACTTGGCGGATCGTCACCAGAAGGTAGTACTTGGGGAACATTGCTCAACTCCTTGGACTCTCCATTGTGGAGTCCCTCAGGGGTCGGTTTTGTCCCCCATGCTTTTTAACATCTACATGCAGCCTCTGGGTGCCGTCATCAGGAGTTTTGGAGTGCGTTGCCACCAGTACGCTGATGACACGCAGCTCTATTTCTCCTTTTCATCTTCTACAGGTGAGTCTGTGGATGTGCTGAATCACTGCCTGACCGCGATAATGGACTGGATGAGAGCTAATAAACTGAGACTCAATCCAGACAAGACTGAGACACTGTTGGTGAATGCCTTCCCTGCCCAGATGGTGGATGCTTACCCTGTTCTAGATGGGGTTACACTCCCCTTGAAGGAACAGGTTCGTAGTCTTGGGGTTCTTTTCGATCCTTCCTTGTCTCTGGAGGCGCAAGTGGCCACGGTGGCAAGGAATGCATTCTACCACCTTCGGTTGGTAGCCCAGCTACGCCCCTATCTGGACAGGGATGACCTCGCCTCAGTTGTTCATGCTCTGGTAACTTCTAGGTTGGATTACTGTAATGCGCTCTACGTAGGGCTGCCCTTGAAGACAGTTCGGAAGCTTCAGCTAGTGCAAAACGCAGCAGCCAGACTGCTGACGAGGACCAGCCGGTCAGCGCATATAACACCTGTTCTGGCCTGTTTGCACTGGCTACCTATTTGCTTCCGAGCCAGATTCAAGGTGCTGGTTTTGACCTATAAAGCCTTACACGGCGTGGGACCGCAGTATCTTGTGGAACGCCTCTCCCGCTATGAACCGACCCGGTCACTTCGCTCAGCGTCTAAGGCCCTCCTCCGGGTACCAACCCATCGGGAAGCCCGGAGGACAGTTACTCGATCTAGGGCCTTTTCTGTAGTGGCCCCCGAATTGTGGAATAGCCTCCCCGAAGAAATACGCCTGGCGCCGACGCTTCTATCTTTTCAGCGCCAGGTTAAGACCTGGCTATGCTCCCAGGCATTTTAAAGCGTTTAATGTTACAATTTTAAATCTCTTTGTTTCAGTTTATTTATTGTGATATTTTGTATTTCTGTACTTTTAATCTTTTGTACACCGCCCAGAGAGCTATTTGCTATGGGCGGTTTAAAAATGAAATTAAATAAATAAATAAATAAAAATATCACTGCCTCCAGTGGGAACGAATTCCATTGTTTAACTAAGCGCTGTACCAAGGAGCACTTTGTTTCGTTTGTCCTGAATCTTTCAACATTCAGCTACATTGGATGATCATAATACTGTGAGAACCAAGATCCTCTGTGGCGCAGAGTGGTAAGTGGCGGTAATACAGCCAAAAGTTCTGCTCACGGCCAGAGTTCAATTCCAACAGAAGGAGGAAGTCGAATCTCCGGTAAAAGGGGTCGAGGTCCACTCAGCCTTCCATCCATCCGTGGTCGGTAAAATGAGTACCCGGCATGTGCTGGGGAGTAATGAAAGGCCGGGGAAGGAACTGGCAATCCCACCCCATATATACGGTCTGCCTAGTAAATGTCACAAGACGTCACCCTTAGAGTCGGAAACGACTCGCACTGCAAGTGCGGGGACACCTTTACCTTTAATACTGTGAGAAAGGGGAAAAAATCTTCCTATTCACTTTCCCTGTCCTTCTTCTTGCTATCCACCATTGTCAGCAGTATGCTAACGATACCCAGCTCTATTTCTTTGCAACATCTGAATCGGGGGAAGCTGTGCAAGCCCTGGATTGATGCCTGGACTCAGTGGTGGACTGAATGAGGCCCAACAAACTGATTCTTTATCCAGGCAAGATGGAGGCACTATAGGTGGGTGGCTCCTGAGGTCGGATAATTGGTCAATTACCTACTTTGGATGGGATTGTACACCCCCGGAAGAGCAGTTTCATAGTCTGAGGTGTGTCTGGATCCATTTTTGTTGCTAGAGGCCAGGTAACCTCAGTAGCTTTTATCAACTTTGGCTGGTAAGACAGCTATGTCTGTTTCTGGACCAGGATAGCCTGACCACTGTTACCCATGCACTGACAATTTACAGACTGGATTACTGCAATGAACTCTACATGGGGCCACCCTTGAGGTTGATTCAGAAGCTGCAGGTGGTGCAAAATGTGGCAGCTTAACTGTTCACTGGGGCAGGATATCACCAACATGTTATTCTGCTGCTGAAAGAATTGTACTGATTGCCAGTTAGCTGCAAGGCTAAGCTTAAGGTGCTGGTTTGGGTGTATAAAGCCCTAGACAACTTGAGAACAGGATACCTGCAAGATTGTCTGATCCCTTATATACCCAATTGATCATTGTGCTTTGCAGTTGAGGGCCTCCTGCAGATACCATGTTATCAGGAGGTCTACCCAGCACAATACAGGAATAGGGCCATTAGTGTTGTGGCACCTATGCTTTGGAATCCCCTCCCCTTAAATATTAGACAGGTGCCATCTCTGTTGTCTTTTTTATGCCTAGTGAAGACGCTTGCGGACTGTGTGGTGGCAACCACCCCAGTTCTTCCTGTCAGCGTGCCAGGCAGGCTCGCCAGGGTACAGGGGAACACCAGCAGCCTAAACGCGGCTCTGGCAATAGCGGCGGTACGTCGCAAGGCCAGTAGCCCTGTTAAATTAATACCCTTGGCTCGCTGGTTGGCAGGTTACCCTAATAGGTCTGCTGCTAGTTTCCTGTTAGCAGGTTTTACTGAAGGTTTTCATATACCCTTTCAGGGCCCCAGGGTTGCTACTTCGTTAAAGAATCAGCCCTCTCTCATGCCTATGGCATCGGTAGTGTTGGCCAAACTCCGCAAGGAGATCAGTGCCGATCGTATTTCAGGCCCATTCATTTCTCCTCCTTTGGAGAATTTGAGAATTTCGCCTTTGGGCATTGTTCCTAAGAAACAGCCGGGCGAATATCGCCTTATACACAATTTGTCATTCCCCAAAGGTGCTTCTGTTAATGACGGCATTTCTCCACGTCATGCATCAGTTAGGTATACATCCTTTGATGAGGCGGTGAGAGTAGTCCGTAGGGCTGGTAGGGGTGCTTTATTAGCGAAATGTGATATAAAATCTGTGTTTCGTCTCTTACCTGTGCATCCCGATGACATTGATTTATTGGGTTTCAAATTTCAAGGCCAATTTTATATTGATAGGGCCATGTCCATGGGTTGTTCCGTGTCTTGTGCTGCTTTTGAAGCATTTAGCACATTTTTAGAGTGGGCGCTGCGATGGAGGACTTCTTCTTCCCTCTCAGTTCATTATCTCGATGATTTTTTGTTCATAGGGCCGGCTGGGTCTTCACATTGCCTATATTTGATGCAATCCTTCGAGGCCCTAACCACTGAATTAGGTGTTCCCTTAGCTCCCGAAAAGTCTGAGGGCCCTGCTACTTCACTTACCTTTTTGGGTATCAAATTAGATACGATTGTCCAGTCCTGTTTGCCACAGGACAAGTTGCTTGCTTTGCGGCAACGTCTCCGGGATGTACTTGCCTTAAAAAAGATTACATTAGCTCAATTGCAGGAACTTGTGGGACACCTGGTCTTTGCCTCTAAAGTCATTTCCCCAGGGCGGGCATTTCTCAGGCGTCTTTGTGATGCCATGAAAGGTGTGCACTCTCGTTCCTATTTCATTCGCGTTTCTGCTGGTATGAGAGCAGATTTAAGTATGTGGCTTACGTTTTTGGAGGACTTTAATGGTCTTTCTTTCTGGCGCGAAGAATTGCTTTTGGAGGCCGAATTACAGGTACATTCCAATGCTGCTGGGGGAATAGGCTTCGGTGTAATGTTCCGGTCGCAATGGTGCGCTGATAGATGGCCTAATACATGGCAGGCCTCTGGGACCACTGGAGATATGACTTTTTTGGAATTTTTCCCAATAGTTGTGGCAGTTCATGTTTGGCCAAAGGCGTTCAAAAACCGAACAGTGCGTTTTTGGTGCGATAATTTGTCCACTGTGTGTGTTATCAATGCCCAGACTTCCAAATCTCCTCGTGTCATGCGTCTAGTGCGCATCTTTGTACTGCAATGTTTGCGATTTAATATTCTTTTCGTTGCTCGGCATGTTCCAGGTGTACAAAACAGCATTGCTGATGCTCTTTCCCGATTACAGATGGTGCGTTTTCGGGAGCTTACACCTGGAGCGGCTTTGGACCCTGTCCCGGTCCCGCCTTTCTTATGGAACCTTGGCGCTTAGAAGTTGGAGCCGCTATTGCGTCTGCTCTTGCTCCCAGTACTCAGAAAGCGTATCAGCGTTCCTTTGCGAAGTTCCAGGCCTTCAGAATCAGTGCTGATTTACCTATGGCGTGGCCTATTCCTGTGGATCAATTGTTACAGTATATGTTGCATTTGAAAGGGCAAGGCTCTTCTGTTTCCACCATCGCTGGGCACCTCTCTGCGCTGGCCTGTATCTCTAAGGCATGGGGACTGCCGGATCATTCTGTAGATTTTAGGGTCAGAAAGGTCCTTGAGGGTTGGTTGCGTTCCGCTCCCAGGTCCGCTGACCGGAGGAAGCCAATCACGCCCGATGTCCTGCTCCAGATCCTGGCATTGTTTTGTTCTTTATGCTCATCCCTGTATGAGGCGCACCTTTTCGCCGCAGTAAGTCTGACAATGTTCTATGGTGCTTTTTGCCCTAGTGAAGTGTTAGTCCTCTCTAAGCGCGATGTGTCTTATAGGGCCTTATGCTCTGGCGATTGCACGTTAGGTACTGATATGGTTAGGTTTTCCCTGCGAGTCTCTAAGACTGATCAGAAGGGCCGTGGCAGTCTTGTGTCTTTACGCAGCTGCCAGGTTTTGGAATTATGCCCTGTGTATGCAATGCGTCAATTCTTGCTTCTAAGGCCAGCGGGCCTGCGTTATCTCTTTATACATGCGGATGGCTCTGCCCTGACTCAGTTCCAATTTCGGGCCGTTGTTTGGTGGGCCTTGTTGGCCACTGGTCGCGATGCTGGAGTCTATGGGCTGCATTCATTTCGGATTGGAGCGGCCACGGGCGCTGCCCTCGTGGGCATGAGCGTTGGTGACATCCAGGCGATCGGCAGGTGGCGTTCCTCCGCTTTTCAGTCTTATATCCAGTATTAATGTTGTATTTATTTTGTTTTTCTTTAGGTGTTTTAAGTCTTCCAGTCCCTGTGCGGATCGTTCTGTGCGGCCATTCCATCTTGTTCTGGGCGCATCGGAGGGCCTCTTCGTCGTTTGCCGGGACGCAATTGCAGCTTTCTGCATCAGCAATAGTTAGCTGGGAGGCGCGGAGGGGCATGTTATGGGACGCTTTGTTGCCACTGGTGTGCCGAATCATGGCGTCAGTGGCTCAGCCGCATATTTTGTTAATTCATTTGGGGGAGAATGACCTTGTGCAGCGCCCTGGTATGGACTTGCTTCTCAAGGTCACTCATGATCTCACGTGGCTTAGGCGCTCTTATCCTACTTTAATTTTGGTGTGGTCAGAGATGCTCGTGAGACGAGTATGGAGGGGTGCTCTGCACCCAAATAAGATTGATAGGTTGCGCAAATGGGTGAATAGGAAGGTCAGGGATTTGGTTTTATCCCTTGGGGGGGCGTGCATAACTCATGACAGGATAAGGTTTTATTCTCCTCAATTGTTTAGGGATGATGGTGTCCACCTGTCAGAGTTGGGATGTGATTTGTTCCTAGAAGATTTGAGGTTGGGTTTAGGGAGTTTGTTTCCCTCTATGGGTTGAGGGGACCAAGCTTGAGCTGATCCCCTCTTGTGGCATGGAATTCGGGCAGGTGAGGTATATTGGGTTATGTGGAGGCGGTTAAGGTATACAGGTAAGGGGCACTCCCCAGGGAACCATCAAAGCTTAATGCCTGGTGGTGAACTGAGGAGTGTCCTTGTGGGACCTGCTTGCGCATCAGGGTGAACGCCTGTACGGCGGGGCCATGGTGCGGAGGTTGGGACCACAGATGACTTCAGCAGCAAGGAGGGGGGTTTTCCCCCATGTCCTTGACTATGGAGTTAAGGTCTGAAGAGAGTATTTGCCTTTAGAAGGCGTGGGAGTATTCCCACATAGGTAGGAGGCCTCACCTGCCCGAAGCAATTTAATCTGATGAATTGGCTTATCTGCATTTGATGTAGAATGTTATATTTAATAAATATAACATTATTCCAGCTTGTGTCACGAGTCTTCTTGGGTGTGGGGGCAATGCTAAATTCTTTGGCACAGCATTTTCCTTGTGACAACAAGGTCCATAGTTCAGCTTGTCTTATGTTCAGTACAGGCTTTAGCTCAGATCCCCTTTTTAGGTAGAATTTGCTGATCCAGAGGCTCTAAGTACAGAGATGTTACATTGACTTCCTTCTCTAGAAGCTCCCCTATCTTATCACATTCTTTTTTATTCCCTGTTGGCGTCTTTGTGCTTGAATATCTCAGGCTGGCACTTGCATATAATATAATTTAGTAAATCTAGACCTATTGAAATTAATGGGCCTAAGTTAGTCATGTCCATCAATCTGAATCTATTCTATTTGAGTAGAACTAGCATTAGATACAATTCTATGTCTCTTCCCCCTCCCAACAAATTGTGCTATAATTTGCCATCATGAAATCTAGATCTTTGAACACCATAGTATATGGGTACACCAATGTGGCATCCTCCAGATATTATGGACAACAACACCCATAATCCCTGACCGTGGGCTAAGATGGTTGGGGCTGATGGAAGGTGGGGTCCAACAACATCTGAAAGGCACTACATTGGGTATCCCTGCATCTGGTTTGGCCTTTGCAAATTGGGCTCAGCCATTTGTCTTAGGCTGGAAGATCAATGTACGTCTTTCAGTGTGTTGCTCATCCTGATTTTATTTGAGGCTGAAAGGTTTTAAAAAACGTTGATCACAAACAGAAGGAAGAAAATTTATTTCCTGCTAATAAGACAGCAATTTGAAAACCATTCTTTGATCTTCATATATTTGGTGGTATAAATTCCCGAAGTGATTTGTGAAGATTTAGAACTAATTTTACACAGAAGACATAATCAACTCCCAGACATTTTTAACACCCTTAGGGAAAGAAATAGATTTCTGATGGCATAAGCCCATAGCTTAGAGATGGATCTCAACTTTTCTCCAAGGAGATCAGTGAATAATAAAAGTAATTCTGCAAGATCTGGATGCTCAGCTTTGCTGTATAGCAAGGATGGCTAGTGTTTTTTCTGCCCAAAGGTTGCATTGCCCTCCAAGAAACCATCCTCATGTATGGAAGTGGCCCAAAAAAAAACTGTATGGGGGGCGAACCAGCTACCCCATATTTTTCACTCACTCACTCACTCACTCATATACACACACACACACACACACACCAGATCATATAAATACAACGCTGGGGATGGGATTTGAACCCATGGTCCTAGCTCTCAATCACACGACAGTTTTCTACTGGACACAATTTCCCCCACATCCTCTTTTTCCCCTATGCAGCAGCAACCTTATCATCATGCACCAACAGAGTTCCAGTATGGCTGATGGGAAAAGGAATTGTGCCACTGCTGCCACCAAATTCTTTGGAGGATTTGGGAGCCATAGGAAATTGCTTGAGGAGCCAGATTAGATGTTAGCGACCCCTGTTCTAGAGCTATCCTTTCAAATGCCCACTTCTCTTAAATTTGTGAAGCAGTTGTCTAACAAAAAAAGTGTACTAAAATGCAAACATTAGAGGAAAGTGTGCACAAGAATGCAAATAGTTATGAAAATAAGATGCAAAGTTGCACTATAGTAGATAAAATTTCATGCAAAATAGTATATTGGGTGAAATTGCATGTAAGGTGCAATTTGCATATAAGGAATTTGCATATAAGGAAGGTGCCTGCTGAAGTTCTCTCGGAGGGGCCCTAAAATGGACTGGGAGCCAGGTCCAACATCAAGGGTCAGCATAGCCAGGTATATGGAGAGGGCTCACACGCTAACAGAGATCCATGGCCAAGAGTTCTCGAGGGCCTGCTCCTACTCTTCACCATTGCAACCTGCTTGTTCACCCACCTTTCACTCTGGCCCATACAGTGGAGGTGGTATACAGACTGGTACATTAAGGCTGGAAGGATAAACACCCACTATCTATTATGCAATGGTGTGAAGTTCTTACTGCTCTTTCTACACTGAAATACAGGAGGTTCACTCTTTACTGGCATTCTGCCCGTTTCTGAAAACACATCTGTTTAGACAAGCAGTCCCCTGCCTTGCATTTTCATTTTTTTTGCTGTTTCAATTGTTTTTAACTGGTTTGTTTTATTGTATATTTTAATTATGGAAGCATTATGTATGTGTTTTATAATTGATTTTGTGCTATAAATAGCTTAAAAGCTATTTTGGAATATAAGTGGCACATAAATAAATAATAACAATAACAACAATAATTTGAAAGTATAACCTATAATCACCAGTCTCATTTGGATATCTATTTGGACATATGGATAGTTGATATTACTGTATGTGTACATGTGTTATGTACATTCAAGTTGATTACGACATGGCGATCCTATGAATCAGATCTTGTATGGATCTTGTATTGAATGGATCTTGTAAGATCTTGTAAGTTCAGGTCTGTGGCTTCCTTTATGGAATCAATCCATCTGTTGTTTGGTCTTCCTCTTTTTGTACTCCCTTCTGTTTTTCCCAGCATTACTGTCTTTTCGAGTGAATCATGTCTTCTCATTATATGTCAAAGTATATTAACCTCAGTTTCATTATTTTAGCTTCTAATGATAGTTCTGGTTTAATTTGTTCTAACAGTCAATTATTTGTCTTTTTCACAGTCAATGGTATCCTCAAAGCTCTCCTCCAACACCACGTTTCAAATGAGTTGATTTTTCTCTTATCCACTTTTTTCACTGTCCAACTTTCACATCCATACATAGAGTTTGGGAATAACATTTAAATAAATGTTGTTCTTATTGCTAATGCGAACTGACATCATTTCTTTCTTTCTGTTATGTTTGCAGTAACCTAAATCACCAACACAATGGTGGTGGTGAGGGGGAGGCACTGTAAATATTGCACCTTGCTTGCTGACTAGCTCCCTGCCTGGCAAGCAAGCAACTGGTAGCAATGATGAGGAAGATGTAGCAACTGATGGCAGCGAGGAGGTAGACTCATTGAGGGAGTCAGGCCCATGATGGATTTTCCCCCCCAAAGGTCTACAAAACCTGGAGCTGGCACTGCTGGGACCCACTGCAGTCTGATTCCACTGTTGCAGGGATGGGAGACCTCAGGTCCTCCAGGCCTCTGTATCTGGCCCTTGGGACTGTCCCTGGACCATACCCCTCACTGGTTCTGCTCCACATCCTCTTTAACTGTTTTTGACTGGCAGGAATGTGTCCTTCAACTCCAATAATGCATCTCACTTGCCTGATGGGGGATAGACATGGGGGTGTGACTGTGTGTAGAAACTAGACTACTGCAGAAAGGCAAAATGTGCATGAATCATTCTGCCCACTTTTGCTTATAGTATAGACCCATCTACCACTGGCATGTGACCCCAAGAAAATTGCCCATAAAGGAATGTGGTCCTTGAACTGGGGGAAGAAAAGGTTCCCTGCTCCTGTGCTATGACAACAAAACTGAACAATTCAGACCTCCAAAATTTAGGGAGAACTTTGGAAGGGGGGAGATTTGGAAGGAAAGTGAATAGCTCCCAAGACCTATTCCCTCATCTTCAATCACCTTGATCAGCAAAGCTCTAGCACTTAATTGATGCTAACACTTTGCCATTCCCAAAAGGCTGAATGTCATATACAATTTGGCAGTGAGGCATTATTGTTTGCATTGTTGCGTTGTGATCTCCTGTGGTAATGTGTAGATTTTGTCTCTCCTAGTCTGCGAAGAACAGAATGAGCCTCTCTATTATATTTAAAGAGAAAGCAGGAGGCTTGTTCCCCTTCGATCTGCAGCTCTGTGAGAGCGTTGTCAAACCTACCATGTTCCTGCCATCTTCCCTGTCAGAATTAGCTGGCCCCTCCACTTTAAGAGACTTCTCGGGCTTTTTCATTGGCCTTGTATTGCAGTAATGTGTGTCAGCATGTAGAAGGAGGTGAGTTTAAATGTAAATTTCACAGGCAGACTTTCACATTGGGAATGGGGTCAAAGCATAATACAGGGATCAGTCTTAATGCACCAACACCTGAGATGCCATAGCACACTCCTGTGGTTTTTGTGTAACAATTAACACCCCATAGATAGACTCTCGTGATATCTAGATATCCCTGGACCGCACTATTTCATCTTCTTGTGATGTTGACTAATTAGGTATGGGTGAATCTGAATTTAGGTTTCTCTTAGTTTCTCATTTTCTAATCTGAAGTTCAGTTCTCCACATTTTCACATTTGTTTGCAATTATTTTTAAAGTCCTTATGAAAATGCACCAGTATTTTAGGGTGAATTTCTCCTAATTTACACAGTTTTGCAAAGCGTTTCCCCTAACATGACACATTTTATGTTATTTGCACAAATATATGCATTTTATGTACACTTTAGCATATGCAATTTTGCATAGTACAAGGAGCTGTCCAGGTGCTGAAACCTATTCCTAAAATAGTTTCAGCTTGTTGGACAGCTCCTTGAAAGTTCACATTAAAATTCACTGCCCCACTGACCTCGGAGCCACCAGATGCAATGCAGCCTTGTTTTTCTTCCTCAAGGGATTGAAGCAAACATACACACACACCACCTGAAACAGGGGAAGCATCACCATTCGCATTTGTAACATCCTATATTAAAGTTTTAGGGAAATCATCAGTCCTAATGGAATGATCTCTTAAGGCCACAGGCCTCCATGTTAATTGTTTATCCAGCCCTATACAGAACACTTGCCTTACTTCCTTTAAAATCTCTCTGGAGTAGGAATGGGCTGACCAGCTAATTTCATCCTGTTTCAGTGCGATGGCACATGTCACAGGTCCATTCTGTCGTATTGTATATCATTCTGTCCTGTTGTACATATTTAGTATTGTGTGCACTTTTATGTAAAACACACTCTTTTAAAATACAAAATACATATGTTTCAATGCTTTTCAATACATTCCTTAGCAAAAATGCATTTTGGTTTGTAAAAAAAATGGAAATCAGGACTGATACCAACTTTTAATGAATGGAGAGAGAAAATGTGAGGGTTGCCTCAATGGCCAAGTTAATTCATTATGTCAGATTTAAAGAGAAAAGAAAAGGATACATTGGCAACAAATTGGCAGGCATTTATTAAACATAGCAAGGATTTATGCTTAATTAAATATATTATGGTTTTTCACTTTTTTGAAGAGAGGTTTGGCAAGGGTGGTTACATTTTTGTATGCTGTTTTGACTAATATATACATTTTTGCAAGCAATGTACCCTAGTATCATGCATTTTAATATAATTTTTCACTCACGTATGGATTTTTATGCATACATGCCCCTAATGAGTGTTTTCTTGGTAAAAAAATGAGCTGCTGGTACTTATATCTTGATAAAAGCACCGTGGATGCCAGCACAAAATAGCTACTATAGGCGGCAAAAAAAGAAGTGCTCGGACTCTGTACCAGTGAGTATTGTCACAAAAAAATATGTTTTTTGTACACATTGGTTGGAGAACTGCATCGCACAATTTGGAGAAGTGTAAAGGTCAAAAGATACCTGTGTTGTGGTTTGCATATTGGTTCAAGAAGTGCAAATTAAGTAGCTTCTCATTAAAATGCAAATGAAATCTATATGATAATACAATACAAATGTTATTATATATTCACAGATCTAAGAAACAAAATCAAATTTCTCCCCATCTCTAATGATAGCTGAAGTTCTCTTGAAGTGAGTGCCCTGGCTAGCCAAGAAAGAGTTTTGATATTCTGTACTACTAATTAAATCAGAAAAACAACTGAGAAGACAGAAGTGCAGAGTTTGTTGCAGCCTGTTAACATGAAGTGTGTCTTAAAAAAATAATCTGGGCATTGTTAAACAGCACTTTTTTCAAGCTTGTTGTGTTTCAGGGTCCTGGGGAATGGCTATCATTGGTGTGATTGATGTTTTTTCCTTGTAAAGACCACTCAAAGACAGATACTTGAGAAGGAAACTAAGAATATCTCCAGAAGATCATCACGTCATTAGTAGGCTGAAGAATGTCATTTTTTCATTTATTTATTTTTTTAGCAAAGATAAATGTCTGTTTAGGAGACATTTGAAAAAACAAGTTGTCAAGGGGCACTGAGTGGAATGATGAGTGCTACAGAAAAATTGAAGACCAGCTTTGTAATGGCCTAGGGGGACAAAGCATCAGATGCTCCCCTTTCTCACAGTTCATAATTTTGCCTTCTCCTGCCTCTGAGGCAGTCACTATCAGGAGACATGGAAATATTGGAGACAACTCTTACTTTGGGAAAGTCAAGTGGTTCTTTCACAACGGAAACTAATTTATCCCTCTTACAGCACAATCCAAGCATAACTATTCAGGAAAAAGTCCTACTGTATTCAGTGGGGATTACTCCTTAGTACATGTAGTTAGGATCATAGCCTTAGGCTACTTATATACACCACGAGCTGAGAACCTAGTGAGGGAATTTAATTTTTGGAGATTTTGAATTAGATACCAGCATTTTTAATCTAGCTCATATAAACATCTTTATTTTTATCTGGTCCTTGTAGCCTATTCACCCACTGAACCCCCCTTCATATAGTTAAGACACTTGGGTTATCGTTTTTCAAAAGCTTTATTTGAAACAAACACACACAGCTTCACACAAGCAGGAGAAGAGAAAATGAAACACAGTCAAACAAAATATTAAGAACAATACTTTTAGCAATATTTCCTTTCACTGATTGATATTTCCTTTCAAAATATTGCTATTAATATAAAAACGGATTGGTTTTTCAAAGCAGTGGCTAGCAGACAAAGAACATTAGAATGTTAGATTGATGGAATGCTTTCAAACCAGCACTGGCCAATGGATCCCATCCTTGCTTCTTACTGGGATGAGGGAATCTGTCAGTTTTGGTTTTTCTGTTTCTTATTTTTTTCAGACTTACATTCATTTCTCCACATTTCCACATGTCCTCATGTAAATTCATCAGTATTTTAGGGTAAACTTCTCTAACTATGCACATGTTCTGCCCAAACACATTTCCCCCAAAAAGCTATTTTCACTAATATATGCATTTACATGCACACTTTACCCTTGTATGTTCATCTCTGTACACATTATTTGACTGGAGAACCACATTGCAAAACTTGGAGAAGAGTGGATTTTGAAGAATGGCTATGTGCTTAGTTCACTTATTGTTTTGGAAAGTCCAGATTAGTCAGGTTTGCCTAAATTTCTCCTCCATCCCTATTTCTTATATTCTCAGGGTAACAGAGATTAGAAGTAGCAGTGGTGACCTGTCGGCCCAAGTTCCCTTATGTGCCTAGTCCATATGGGGGGGCAGGACTCTGGGTCGAACAGAATCACCTTCTGTCCATCATTCATTCTTAAAGCAATGAGATACATGTAAGGTAAAGTGCCTTATTCCAATCATTCCATTGGTTCTCTAACTATCCTCCTTTGTCCGTTTGTGACTTTGGACTATACCCCAGAAGTCACAGACATGGATTGTCTATGAGTCATACATCTGAGCAAGTCACCAGGTGTTTACTTAACATTTCTGTGTGCAAACATGTCACCGAATAGAGTGTCTTCTCACCCATGTGGGCTGTCATAGGCAGTAGGCTTCTGAATACCGGTTGCTGGAAACTGCAGGAAAGGAGAGTGCTATTGCATTCAGATCCTGCTTGAGGATTTCCCATAGGTATCTCATTGGCCATTGTGAGAACAGGATGCTGGACTAGATAGGCCACTGACCTGATCCAGCAAGTTCTTACAGTCATAATGTTTTTCTTTTTCATTCTGGCTCAAGCTTAACCGCACCTGCATTTCCTCATTTGTGTTGTTGAAATAGGACTGATGCTAAGCTCCAGTGTCATGCAAGAGAAATAAAGTTATGGGTCTACATTTCTCCTACGCTAATGCCCTCCAGATGTTGTTGGACTGCAAAGTTGCCACCCTGGGCTCTTGCTGGGAGGAAGTGTGGGATATAAATCAAATAATAAATAAATAAATAAAGTTGTTGTTTACTAGCTGGGTGGGCTAGTAGAGTAGGGATGGAGAGTGTGGCCCCTCCTGTAAAAGCCCACTGGATTTCTATGATGGGCACAGAAGAGTGACAGAGTGCAGTCCCTCCTCTGCCAGCCAATTCACTTGCCTGCATGCAATGCCATGTCATTTATGCCTACCAGGCAATGCATAAAACTAAAAGAGATGGGGGAAAATTTTTGTTTAGTACACATTTTAATGTAGGAGTGGGGAAACTTTCTCAGTCTGACGTTCACATTCCCTTCTCGGCAATCTTCCAGGGGCCACATGCAAGTGGTGGGCAGAGTCAAAGGCAAAAGTTGGCCAAGCAACAAATGACCATTTCACCTTTGCACAGTAGGCTAATTCCTATTCACACTCTCACACCCCTCTCCATCCTTCATCCAGGCAAACAAGAGGCACTGTCAGATTTCAAGGACACATTCCAGCCAGGGTGAAAAGGAAAGTGTGAAGCAGAGCTGGTGGGGAGTATGGCTGGTGAGGGGGTGTGGCCTGGAGAGAGTCACAAGGGTCAGACAGAAAGGCCTGGAGGGCCACATTTAGACCCTGCATCTGAGGTTCCCCACCTGTTTTTATGCAAATCTGCCCTATTCACACTTCCAAAATAATACCTAAAGCAAAATGTAGCTATCCTTTGATCTTCACAGTTCTCTGAATTTTGCAATGCAGTTCTCCAATCAAGAGAATGTTTACAAAAATGTGTGTTCAGAGAAAGCCAGTACAAAAATACATAGCAAAAATAACATACAAAAATGCATTATATTAGGGGAAATAGCTTTAAAAATGGGAATATTAGGCAATATTTGCACACATGTATATTAATGTATATTAGCAGAAATGCACACTAAATGCACCTTAAATTTTAAACTGATGGAGAAATATGGCAAACTGAAGACTGGAAAAAAATGAGAAACTGAGAGCAACTGAAATCGAGATATTTGCCCATCCCTAAATACAAGGTTGGCATAATTGCTATATACTTTATTTGACATGCAGGTACTTTTGGCATGGTGTATCTACTAGATTCATTTATGTAGAACGCTATGTGTATCTATTCTATACATTCTACGAATCAAAGTCAATAAAACAAAGAATTAAAGCAGTGTGTGTGTATGCACACACTTCCAAGAACAACACAAAACAACATTTAGCATCAACAACAATAACATGTCCATTTATATATTGGAAGTTTCTGTTTTTTACTTGTTGTGTGCCATTCTTTGGCTAATATTAGAGGGATGAAGAAACTGGGCATTTTCTAGCCAATTGCTGCAGATGGCCGACCCTGCTGAGCAATGCAAATAATAGTCTGAAATGATTTGAGTGCCTTTAGCAATCGTCAATGAAAACTCATGGAGGTTGGAAGAAAGTTCAAATCGTATCTAATGCGATGTTCTATTTTTAAAAAGGAGGGACAAAAAAAATCCAGGGAGCTGCAGATCACTCATTTCAGTGCCATTAAAAGGGATTGGAACAAAATGGAATTCCAGTGAAAGAACATAAAGAGACCCAATGGTGGATCAGAGGCCCACCTAGTCCATCATCCTACTTCCCACAGTGGTCATTCAGATACCTATGGTACATGAGCCTAGCAGGACATGAGCACAATAGTCCTCATTGTTCTCCAGTGACTGATAGTCAAAGGCTTTTGATCCTAGAGGTAGTATACAGATATCTTGACTACTAGCTATTGATTATCTTATCCTCCATGATTTTGTCTAATAGGAACACAGTATACTGAGTCAGACCATTGGTCTATCTACCCTAACTGGCTCCTCCAGAATTTCAAACATGGTTCTCTTCTAGCTCTACCTGGAGATACCGGGGATTGAACCTGGGACTTTCTGTATGCAAAGCAGATGCTCTACCACGGAGCTATAGACCTTCCTACCTAATCACAAAGGCCAGGGAGACCAGGGCAGCCCTGTAGCCAGGGTGGGACAAATGGGTGCACCATCCCTTAGAGCTGTGTTTCCCCCCCCCCCAGGATTTTTGGGGAAATGACATGACATTTGTGACATGACTATGACAACCTCCATTTAAAGAATGACAGCTTGTTTTAAGAACAGGATCAATTTAAGAATAGGAGCCTCTGAAAAATTCAGTGAGTAAGGCAGGGTGAGTGTGCAACAAAAGCCCTTTCTGGAAGAGCCCCCCCCCCAGTCTGCTAACTCAAAATTTTCCCTCACCGAGGGTGGATTTTTTTATTATCACAATCACCCTGTAATTACTTTAGTGATCCTGAAAGACACAGCTTGTTTGGTAACATGACCCTTGAAGAGTTAAACTTAGAACTTTGTATTATGAGCTAGGGTTAGACTTCACCCCTTGGACTTCCCTTTGCTCTGTTTTTCAGTTTCAGTATTGTTCTCTACCTAGCCAGCAATAAAGAAGCATGTTTGTTTGCCTGCAGTAAGAAATACAAGTTTGTTTATTCTGCAGTTATTATGATAGGTAGAACATGATAGGGCGCTTATTGCTAAAGGGTGAAATAAAGAGGTAACTTGAAGTTACCTGAAAAAAAAGTCTGTCCTAAGTTACCCTTTACTCTGTTAAAGCACTCGCTGTACTCACAATCATAGTGGCTATTTTTCTTCTTGATTACTTGAGTACTTGATGAGAAAAGATGAAAACAGCCCTAGGGGAATAGAAACACTCCTATGCACATTACAGTTAGCTGGTTGGCTGGCCACCTATGCTGTAACTGAGGCCATTTCTGGGCTTAATTTAAGGTGCTCATGCTAATATTTAAAGCCCTAAATGACTCAGGTTCCAAATATCTTAGAGACCATCTACTTCCCTACAGACCCTCTCGGGTGTTAAGATTAGCAGAGGGGACCTTCTTGTACTTCTGCCACCTTCAGAAGTTCAGGGGTTGGTTGCCTGGGAAAGGACTTTGTGGCAGCCCCTAAGTTGTGGAATTCCCCCCTACAGAGGTGTGTCTGGCACATTATTCATACAGCTTTCAACGAATGCTAAAGACACACCTCTTTACCCTGGTGTTTGTCACTTGGGATACATATAACATGTCACTTGTATTTTTTTTAAAAAAAATGTAACCTGCCCTGGGACCTGTGGGTAAAGGGTGGGCTGTTGTTGTTTTTGATTTCTCCAGTGTGCAAAGCTCAGCATGAGACCTTTTCAGGGCTTCCAGGCAGAAAAACCAACCCAGCAACCAGTAAAAAGTAAAAAAAATCCAATTGCTTTCCACAATTAGTTCAAATCATTTAGTCCTTTATGTAGTAACCAGTTAGACAGTTTTCCTTTGATTGTCCAACAGGAATTAAAATCTAAAGGTCAGGAAGAAGACTAGAAGAAGACAAGATGCTCAAATGAGTTAAAACATTAAAGCATTTATTTTCTCTCTGCCCTTCCCTAAACTTGTAACATGGACAAGTTTGTTTTTCAGGTGCCTAAAACTGAGATACCTAATCCATCATCAAATGAAAGCTCAGGAGCTCACTGTCATTGCTAAACTAGTTTAGTTCATGAAGAATCAGGACAGAGCACTGTCCACTGTCCACTGAAAGAGGACTGTAGCCATAGGCAAAGTAAAGTTTTTGAGTCTGGTATCCCTGGGGATCTCTCAAAAAGGGTGACAATTCAACAGATCAAACACAATCACTGCATGGAGGAGGAGTATAGGGGAAGGTCAGTGCCTTTCCCTTCCCCTGACCTGACCCTCACATCCTCTCTACCAGTGTGGTGGTGGGAGATTGCTATGTACCTCCCCCCAAAAAATGTCCCCTGTGGAAATGTGGCTGCCCCACTAATAAAGTAGGATGCATATAGGGCTGGACCAGGGCATGTGAGACAAAGAAAAAGCTCACTGGCTGATGTTGAGCTGGTCACTACCTCTCAGACTAACCTATATCACAAGACTGTTGTAACAATAAACTATGTGGGTTAGTGGGGAATCACACACCCTGTCCTTAGCTCCATGGGGAAAGAGTGGGATAGAAAAGTAATAATAATTGACTTCTTACAGTGCTTTTGGGGATGGTGAGCAGAAACATCTCACAGGCTCAAAGAGCTGTTCTAGACTCACATTAGAATAAGGTCGTAAAATCCTGAGATGGTAAAGTTGACTACATCACTGCAGGTTATGTGATTTTTTAATTCCTCCCCCCACCTAAAAAAAAAGTGAAAAACTGTCTTCAGGTCTAACATTAGTACATCAGGGACATTACGAAACATTTCCTTTACGGGGCGGCATTCATAGATGTGCATCCATCTCCAGTCTAAAGCAGTGTAGTCATTTTTTACCAGCTCTGGACTCTTCAAACTCATTCCACTACTTTTAGAAGTCAGCCCCCAGCCAAGGGGATGATTTAATTCAGATGTGAGGTGTACCCTCCACCCTCAATTTCCCTCCTGTTTAGCAGCATATTAGAAAGGAGGCTGGGAATGCACTCTTCTTTACTTCTCCCATACTTCTTTGGGATCCATAAATATAAGCAACAACAAGAAAAATAGGACTGGCAGAAACCGCAACTTAAATCTCGAGAGTGTCTTATGATCAAGGCATCTCCCCTGCCAGTTCGGTATCTTGAGAGTGTCTCAACAGTTTGTTCTGCACTCCCAAGCTTGTCTCTGCTCTAACAAAGCCATGTGATCTTAGGACATGTTCCCAAGTTACCATTTTTCCAAGAAAGAGTTGAGAAGTGTCACATCATTTAAGAGAATATCTCCAAAGTACAAACTATCAACACACACATGCATACAGTGGCCATAGATCCTCCTTTGCAAATAATAGCCCTATATTTGAAATTTCAGAAGGGAGAGTAGGTGCCTTGAAGTTGCCCATCAACAGCACTGAACATTACCAGGCACACAGCTCACCTGGTCACAGTCTTCCTCCACTATGCTAAAGTATTTCACATTTCTATTTAAATTATAGTAATTATTTCTAAATTTTGCATCTGAACTAGACATTAGCATGCACAAATTTTATGCTCATGTGTCATTTGTCCTCTTTTTCAGTGATATATAAGTGGTTACTCTAACACACATGTGCAAATTGGAATAGCTGCAATGTACTTCCTTTAGAAGGATCATAGCTCAGTGGTAGAGCACATGTGCTGTATGCGGAAGTTCCCAGGTTCAATCCCTAGGATCTACAGGTAGGTTAGAGAGAGACCCCTGCCTGAAACCCCAGAAAACCAGTGCCAGTCGACAGTACTGAGCTAGATGGATCAACAGTTTGATTCAGTACATGGGACCTTCTTACCCATGTTCTATGATTTTCAGGGTCAAACTTCTATAGAGAGGCTGCATCTTCTTATGCCAAGTATGCTACCATAGGCTGTTGGCTGCTTTCAACCCACTCCCCTATCCAAAGAAGCTTATTCATCCAATTGCAGAGAACTTGTTTCTATGTGCAAAACACATTTGGGGGGTGTGAGTAATTCTAGCTATCTATAGATCTCACTTGAAAGCACCTTCAGGAAATTTGACTTGTCCAAATAACACTCTAAAGAAAGCCAAGGGAAATGATAGGGAAGCGAGAGCATAGCAATTCTTAATAAGCTTTCGAGCACAATCAGACACTAGCCTCAGAATAAACATGCACACGCCTCATGTACCCTTGTCTCTCGTGTAGTGTTTTGAATGGGTGGATCAGATGTACAATGGTGGTTCTTTTTGTTTGCAGGGAAGAACGGTTGAAGAGCACCACCCAACACCGCACATCAAAGCGTGGAAAAGAGACAAATCCACTAGGCTTTAATCTACCCATTGTATTCTGTGCACTAACATTGATTGATCTGATCGTATACCTTGTCTGCCTGTTCATCTTGTAGTTACTTGAAAAGTGTCCTAATGCTGTTTTTCCCCACTTTCTCTGATGCTTCCTTGTAACTGATATTTGCTTCACTTGATGGAACTGTGTTGTGTGAGGATAATTAAAAGTGAGACTTCAATGTGCAGGTGTTGGGATTCTCTCTGTATGGTTCTTTGGTATGGCACAGTGGATCTGTGATATAGTGCATTAGCCCACCCCTTTGCACAAAAATCCTCCTCTTAAGGAACACAGCAATTCAAGGGAGCTCTTCATATATTGGTGAAAGGAGCTGGATATTCTTAACAGGAAATGAGTTACACCTGGCTCTGACTTTTAAAGGCTGAGAAACAGAGGGGAAGTATCATTGTTATGATGCATCTGTGTGTGAGCCATACCACTTCTGATGTAGATAGGACTCATCTGGTTGAATATTTCTCCATAGTAAAATGTGCAAAACTATCCTGAGCCACATCATTTTGAATCTAGTTGCTGTATAGCCTACAGCTACCTTAGAGATAGTTATCTTTAAAAGCAGAATTGTCTGGTAAGACATATTTCATTAGACAAAACATCATCTGCAAAATCTCTAACACTGCTTTTGTGTGGTGGCATCTCGTATTTAGAACATTCTTCCCCTGGAAATAGGGATGAAGGAGAAATTTGATTGGTTTGCATTTAAGGCTCAATTTATCAAATTTACACCTTCCAAAACAATAAAGAGAACAAAAAACCCTCTGCATCCTTCAAAATTTGCACTTATTTGAATTTTGTGATGCAGCTCTCCAACCAAAGAGTTTAGAAAAATGCCTATGTTAGAGGAAAGTGCATAAAAGTGAATATATTAGTCAAAATAATGTACCAAAAATGCATTATGTTAGGATACATTGCTTGCAAAAATGTGTACATTAGTCAAAGCTGAAGAATTTTCCTGAGGATTTTTTTTATAAAAAATGCAAATTGCCTGAATTTAAAATTGGAAAAATGAGAGTGGACCAAAATTGACATATCTTTCCATCCCTCCCTGGAAATAAGACATGTGCGGATGATTCCATGGTTTTGGTGCACAGTAAAAACATTTCTTTTCACCAGGCTTCCCCAGACTAGTATTTTTTGTGGTCAAGCAGACTGCTGATCACTGAGAGTCATAATATTGCAGATTATATTGTTTATCTCTTATTTTTTGTGCACTCCTTTGGTATTTTAGTGAGCAATCCTAACTATGGGAAGCCAATGTAATTAATCTGGTTTAAATTAAGAAAATAACATCAGATGCAAACTCCATTTAGGAGCAAGGGTACTGCTGGATGAGCCAGCCTAAACCTGGAAAAGGGAAAACAAGCCTCTGAAACAGAATTTGACTTACACTACCCTTTTTACTGGTGCAAGTTCTGCTGGACTGGCAGGTCATGTGGTTGACCTGAATGGAGTTAGGATTCAGAATAAGTACACCCCATACACCTGGTCCCACCATGTCCCGACCTATTTTGGGACTTAAGTTGGCCTTGGCTGAGCCCCAGCTGAGCTGGGATGAGACACTTACAGTGATATCTCTCTTGCTGAGTCAGGGTTGGGGACTTACACTGATGTAGCCCCGGCTGAGCCAGAGATATGCCAGATCCTAATTTGCCCATCCCAGCAGATCATGGGTATGGATAGCTCCCTTAGTATGTTAAGCAGTCTATAAACCTTTTAAAATACCTTTTACAAAACCCAAAAAATCACTAAGAACAAGCACCATGTTTCCAAAAAAAAAAAAAAAGTACGTAACTTAGAAGAGCCTTTCCAACCTTTGGATCCCCAGTTGTTGCTGGTCTACAATTACCATCACTCCTGACCATTGGCCATGCTGCCTAGGGCTGATGGGGGTTGTAGTTCAGCAACATCTGGGGACCCAAAGGTTGGGAAAGGCTGATTTAGAAATTATAAATCAGCATCCCCCCCAAAAAAGAACCTGAGCAACCTGTTTCAAAACATTTTAATTCTGACAGTCACAACCTCCAGCTTGGAAATACTTGCCCACAGAGCTGGGATGGGGAATGTGTGGCCCTCCAGATATTGTTGGATTCCAGATGCCATCAGCCCCAGCCAGAATGGCCAGTGGTTGACCATTGGCCATGTTGGCTGAGGTTGATGGGAGTTGGAGTTCAGCAACATCTAGAGGGTCACATATTCCCTACCCCTGAACTAGACCAACAACCCCGGATAAGCAAGAAACTGCTTTATATCAGGTCAGACTATTTGTTGTCTGCCCCAGTACTGTCTGCACAGATTAGCAGTGGAGAATGGTCCATTTGGGCATATGGGGCAGTGTCCCATTAACCCTAGTCTGTTCTCAGCCTTCTTATTTACAAGCCCAGGGGGTAGCAGTGCCAGTCAGCTGAGCTTCCTCCTCCTTAGTTTCAGTGCTGCCCTTGGAGAACTGAGCCAAGAGGAGGATAGGACAAAACCAGAATTGCTTGGCTGTGCCTTCATTGGCTCTGGTGCCCCGTGATTGGCTCTGGCTCCACCTACTTATCGTATCCCTGCCTTCCAATGGGCACCAGCAACCACTGCAGATTATCAGCAGTTCTGGGTCTCATCCACTAGTCCTTCCTTCCCATCACCTGCTACTCACTCCTATTAATTTGAGATGCCAGGTATTGAACCCTCAACCTTCTGCATACAAAACATGTGTTCTACTATTAAGCAACCTATCTATTCCTTCCGAAGAGAACCATGCTCACTCCTGAGCTAAACCTGGGCCTATATTTTAAAGATACAAAGAATCAGGTGAAGGTTTTAATGAAGTAGTAAATCTGTGTCTGGTGTTCAGTTCTGTTTTTGAGAATGCAGAAAAGGCCCTGGTATAAGAACATAAGAAGAGCCCTGTTGGATCAGGCTAGTGGCTCATTTGGTCCAACACCCTGTTCTCACAATGGCCAAACCAGATGCCCACAAGGAGGATCTGAGCAACCAAGAGGTCTTCTGTATCTTTAAAAGTTGTGCAGTGGGAAGAATTCCACCTTGTGGTTTTTCTCATTGCACGGTTGCAAGAACACCTGCACTTGGCTGACTTTCTCTTCTCCTAAAGATACAGGATCAGTCTCAGGCCCTGAGCCTGGCAACCCTACACAGCATATATCACCAGTTGCTTCAATACTAGCTGTTTTCTCTGGAATGGAGATCATTTGTTCATTCAGCTTTTTATAACATTGCATGTTCTGTATTGTCCTCCTCTCTTTTTTGCAGGCCAATTTTTTTTTAAAAAAAAAATGAAATGCAGTGTGCCAGATGGTCCATTGTGAATTGGCAAAGTGCTGTTGAGGTTCTTTTGGTTACTGGCTCTTTATACTGGCTCTCATTTCCTCCTGTCTTTTTATTCTACAGTGACTTTTGTTTCATGGCTACTAGCCCTTTAATTAGTTGTATCCTTTCATCACTTTCAGCCAGCCTAGGCATTCCTGAATTGGTGTTTGATTAGTCAGTTCCTGTTCCCTGCCTTTGGGTGATAGTGGTGGCTTTAATTATTTATTTCCTATTTGCAGCTAGAGCAACTTTGTGTATGTGTAAGTGTGTGAGATTGTCATCATGGTAGTGCAATAGTCTAGGGCAAGGATGTGGAACCTGTGGTCCTCCAGATGTTCCTGGACCACAACTTCCACCATCCCTGACCATTGGCCATGTTGGCTGAGGCTGAGAGGAGTTGGAATGCAATAACATCTGGAAGGATGAAGGTTCCTAACCCCTAGTCTAGGACAATGATGGAGAATCTGTGGCCCTCCAGATGTTGTAAGACTGCAGCTCCCATCAGTTCCCAGCAAGCATGGCCAGTGGTGAGGGATAAGGGGAGCTGGAGTCCAACAACTTCTGGTAGGCCATAGGCTACCCATTTCTTGTCTAAGGGACAGCACTACAGAGTTCAGTTTCCTTTGGATGAAAGCCCAGAAGTCTATGTGCCTTTTGTAATATCTGCTTTTGGAGTTTTGCATATTTGAGTATTTAAAAAAGGAGCATAATTGTCTCTATTAGCAGAAATAGCACAATCTTGCATGGCTTCTGCAAGGGAAAGTCCTGTCTCAGTAACCTATTAGAATTCTTTGAGAGTGTCAACAAGCATATAGATAGAGGTGATCCAGTGGACATAGTGTACTTAGACTTTCAAAAACCTTTTGACAAGGTACCTCACCAAAGACTTCTGAGGAAGCTTAGCAGTCATGGAATAAGAGGAGAGGTCCTCTTGTGGATAAGGAATTGGTTAGGAAGCAGAAAGCAGAGAGTAGGAATAAATGGACAGTTCTCCCAATGGAGGGCTGTAGAAAGTGGAGTCCCTCAAGGATCGGTATTGGGACCTGTACTTTTCAACTTGTTCATTAATGACCTAGAATTAGGAGTGAGCAGTGAAGTGGCCAAGTTTGCTGACGACACTAAATTGTTCAGAGTTGTTAAAACGAAAAGGGATTGCAAAGAGCTTCAAAAAGACCTCTCCAAACTGAGTGAATGGGTGGAAAAATGGCAAATACAATTCAATATAAACAAGTGTAAAATTATGCATATTGGAGCAAAAAATCTTAATTTCACATATACGCTCATGGGGTCTGAACTGGCGGTGACCGACCAGGAGAGAGACCTCGGGGTTGTAGTGGACAGCACGATGAAAATGTCGACCCAGTGTGCGGCAGCTGTGAAAAAGGCAAATTCCATGCTAGTGATAATTAGGAAAGGTATTGAAAATAAAACAGCTGATATCATAATGCTGTTGTATAAATCTATGGTGCAGCTGCATTTGGAATACTGTGTACAGTTCTGGTTGCCTCATCTCAAAAAGGATATTATAGAGTTGGAAAAGGTTCAGAAGAGGGCAACCAGAATGATCAAGGGGATGGAGCGACTCCCTTACGAGGAAAGGTTGCAGCATTTGGGGCTTTTTAGTTTACAGAAAAGGCGGGTCAGAGGAGACATGATAGAAGTGTATAAAATTATGCATGGCATCGAGAAAGTGGATAGAGAAAAGTTCTTCTCCCTCTCTCACAATACAAGAACTCGTGGACATTCAAAGAAGCTGAATGTTGGAAGATTCAGGACAGACAAAAGGAAGTACTTCTGAAAACCAGTTGCCGGAAGCCTCAGGAGGGGAGAGTGTTCTTGCACTCAGGTCCTGCTTGCGGGCTTCCCCGAGGCACCTGGTTGGCCACTGTGAGAACAGGATGCTGGACTAGATGGGCCACTGGCCTGATCCAGCAGGCTCTTCTTATGTTCTTATGTTCTTGCATCAGATCCCCCAGAAAAATAACTAAACTCAAGGACGCTTCTGCTTTTGCCAGCTCCAGCAAAAATTCTTTCTCTCTCTCTGAACCAGCTTAAAGTGCAAACTGCTTCTTTTGGTGTCTCTGTGCTCTCCCCGTTCAACTCCAATGACTGTCACTATCAAAGGCTAGAACCATTAAGGAACATTCAGCCCTTTTGTTAAGCCTCTGATCACCCAGTAGTTGCTAGGTAGTCAAACCACAGTGATAAGCACATTCACAGTAATCAAGTCAGCCAAGATCACAAAGAATATTAACATCTGTATTCACAGAAAATTAATAAACCAGTATATGAGAGAGGGAGAGGACAGGACTCTGCAATAAGGAATGCATGTTTCCCATTGGCTAAGCAAAGAATGGGGAAGTGGCCAGTAATATCCATTTTTCGTATATTGTTTTGGGCAACTAATTAAACACAAGGCCCAGAGAGATCTGCCCTGCAAACAGAGATGATTAAGCCCTCCAGATGTTGCTGGACTCCAAGTCCCATAATTCCAGACCACTGGCCCTGCTGGGTGGAGCTGATGAGCACTGGAATCCAACATCTGGAGGGTCATAGCTTACTCATCTCTGGTGCAGACCCTACTCTCTTCCCATCAGAATAATATCAGTATCAGCATTGCTAAAGGCACTGAGGGGGTGTCTGGCACTCTGCCATTTCCCCTCGCCCTTAACCCAGACAAAGCCAGTAGTGATAGAGCTTGAAACAGACAAGGCTTTACTTTAAATAAATCAATGGCCTCCAAAGGTAATTCTGTTCCAGTTGTAAACATTTACTTTTTTTTTAAGCTAAGCTACTGTCTGCACTATTCAGACTCTTCTATCACGAAGGTCCCAGCTAAGGGCCATGTACTAGAGGCCATGCAGTGGCAATTTAAGTTCTAAATATAATCTATGTCCATTTTGTGTCACAAGAGGGGTTCTTGTCAGGCTAATTTCCACGATTTCATGCTACGCTAAATGCTGAACATTCTAATTTCGAGAAGAAAAATGCAGAAGGTTTTCTCCCCGCCATCCTCACCACCAGCACTGCTTTAATATTTCTGGAGGATATTTTGGTTGGTGTCCATGAAAGTTGGCTTCACGCTGCAACACAAGTAGAAAAGAACATATGGAAAACATTTATTAAAAAAGACCATAGGCGCACAATTACAAAATCGTGCATAACCAACAAACCTCTTCCTCCACATGACTTACAGAATTATTTCCTGATTCTGAAAGGGCATTAACAGAGGTATCCTTATCAACATAGGAAGCTGGCTTATATGGAGTTAGAACATTGGTCCATCTCACTCAGTACTGTTTCCACCAGCCTTCCCCGACCTGGCCTCCTCCAGATGTTGCCAGATTGGCTGAGCTGGCTGGGACTGATAGGAGTTGGTGACCAAAACATCTGTAGAGGTCCAGGTTGGGGAAGGCTAGTCTATACTGACTGGCAATAGCTCTCAGGCAGAAACCTTTCCCAGTTCTGTGGAGATATCTATTCTGGGACCTTTTGTGTGCAAAGTGTGTTCTTTGCCACTGAGCAAAGCTTGACTAGGGATCCTCTGCAAATATATCAATATCAAAGCAGGGTTGGCAACCTTTTGCCTGGAATGCCCTGCCCCTACCTTTTAACATGGCGGCTCTAAACTTCTTTAGACTTGACCCTTCACTTCAGAAAGAGATTTGAGAAGTGAGTAAGAAAATTCTCTACCCTTTTCTGTCTACCTTGTGGGCTGCTATAAACTCACTTTGACAGCCAACCCAATTCCAGTGAGCAATAACTGACAGAGAGAAAACATACATGGTTTGCTGTACCTTCACAAGTAGTAGGTTGGGAACAACAGCAATTGAAGCCACACTTCCCAGTATGTGAATTCTCTTTTTGGGCAAGAAACAAATCATCATGCAACCAACAAGGTGCATCATCAGTGGGTTTAAGGAGGTTGAGCTGAGCAAATGGAACCACTGTTGTTGCTTCTATGGATGTCAGGGAGTGAGGTTAAAGGTAAATGAAATACAAATAGAAAAATAAAAACAAAAGACAGTGATGATTTCCTAAATGCAATACCATACCAACCACAAGAAGATTCCTATGAGTAAGGCAGAAAAATCAGCATTCAACAACCAGTCAGGGTTACTAACCAGAAGCCAAAAGTACAAGAACCTGGCAGCCAGTCAGCCAAGGTCACAGAAATTCCCATGCAGCACAACCTGACCCTGGGACTGCAGTTAGTGCAGAATGCTGGGGCATGATTGCTGACATGAGTGAGACCCTATCAGCACATAACACCTCTACTCTGAAATCTGCACTGGTTGCTGATTTGCTACCAGGCCAAGTTCAAGGTGTGCTTTCCATGTTATGGGTGCCACATAGTACTTGTTCTGCTTTTGTAAGAAATCAGTCCTTTAGTGTGGCAGTTCCTACTGTTTGGAACTCTCTGACTATTGACATTAGGCAGACACTTTCATTGTATTCTTTTCAGCACCTGCTAAAAACATTTTTGTTTAGGCAAGCCTACCCAAGGCATGTAGAAGCTATTGTGTTTTTATCTGTTTTTAACTCATTGTTGGTTTTATTATTTTGAATGTTTTTAAATACCCGTCTTTAACTTTTTTTGCCAATAATTTTATTGTTTTAATTTCTTCTGTAAACCACTTTGAGATTTTTACAATAAAGTGGTATATAAATTTTGTAAATAAAATACATAAATAAATCTTGGGTCTCATACCACTTTCAGAAACAAAGGAAACTGCCACATACCAACTCAGGCCATTTGGTACCATCTAGCTCAGTACTGATGATATGGACTAGCATTGGCTCTCCAGGATTCCAGGCAATAGTCTTTTCCAGAGATTGAATTTTGGACCTTTGCATGCAAAGCATATGCCCTACCACTGAGCTACAGCCCTTCCCCTGTTTAAAAAAGTAGCTTTTAAAGTTGTTCTTTTCAATTCAGTAATGAATGCACAGCATACCTAGGGCTGACTTACTGGGTGATCATGGGCTATGTAGCATCTCTCAGCCTAATCTGCCCCTTAGGGTGAAAACAACAGAGGGGAGCCATGACTACCCCAAGGAAGAACAGCATACTTAAAATGTAGAGGAAATAATAATGTACAATCATATTGTGAAATCAGATACTTATCAGGACATAGTATGAAGAAATATTTATACAAGCATGACTTTCAAAGATATTTATTATTTACACAACCTCTAAAAATTTTTATAGAGCAATCCTATGCATATTTACTCAGAAGCCTCAATGTATTCAATGGGACTTACTCAAACAGGGAAGCAGGCACAGAATTGAAACCTCAAAGTGATAAGGAACTTCACTCACCCAACCCAAAATTCAGAATCATGGCACTTTAAGCTGTTTTGTCACTGTTTATACTTGTTTTTATGGTTATTGGATTTTAAAGGAATTTATTTCCAGTTGTGAGCTGCCTTGGTTTCCAGTCGGCAACCCTACCTCACAGGGATATTGGAAAGACTCCATCCATATATACACACACCAGAGATGTAAAATACATACATTCCATATAATGTTTTTTTTTGTCAAAACTAGTTGGTCATTGAGAAACATTTTTTTGAAAAATAAAATCAGTATTAGTTTCCTACATAATAAAAGCAGTGACACCTATGTAAGCCCTGCCTAATTGCTTTAAAAATAGGATTGGAAGGGGAGAGAAAGATTTACAAAACAAACACAATCCTTTGCTATGTTCACTCAAAAGTCTCATTAATTTACAGCACATTCCTAACCATGTCTACTCAAAAGTAAGTCCTATTAAATTCAATGGGTTTACTCCCAGTATGCGGGATTAGCATTGCATCTTTACTCCCCTAAAAATGAGCATAGGATCAAAGCTTTACATTGGGAAGATTTTCAAAACAGTGCCCTTTTCAACAGCACAGGAAAATTTAAACTTATTTGACTCCTCATAATTAGAAAGGTATAGCACATTGTAATGGCATTTAGATCTCCTGCACACAAGAGAGAAAAAGACTTTTGCTACTGCTGAAAGCTATAAACTTACTCAGTTTATGAAATTTTCAGACAAGCAGGAAAAAAAGCAACAGTTTTCTAGACTTGCAATGGGTTTTAGCTGTTGCCTGGAAGTCAACAAAACCCTTGTCAGTCACAACCCTGACTTCACTTTTTGACTACAAACCTGAAAGGGTAGGGTTAGAGCAGCCAGCTACAGTGTGAGCTCATTTAACAGAAGCTGCGGGGAGGTGGTGGCTGACATTTTCGTGTATATCTCATGAACCAGACCTCCTAGAAACTTAATTTTTAAAAAATGAAAGCTGAGAGTCCGGAGATTGAGGTGACTCACCTAGAGGCCCAGAGAGGACCCCAAATATCCAGAGATTCTGGGTGAAAACCAGAGACCTGGCAACTCTACTCCCAATTGAGATTAGACTGGTGACTGAAGTGTAACTCCTTGTTAAAGTTTCGGTGTATGACTAAGATTTTCTTGTTTCAGCAGGGATTTTAAAGTAATGTTTCATTTTATGATGATTTTATTGTTTATTGTTTCATTTTATGTATGGCTTGTTTTTATGTACACTGCTTAGAAATGTAAGTGATTAAGCAGTATATAAATGTCTTAAATAAATATGTGTAATCAGCGAGAATATTATGGACTGCTTTTTTGACCCCAGGGATGACTGCCAAGGGGAACAATGTAATTTTAAGTTTTATAATGTGAAGTTCTGTATATTGATACATTTTAACTTATTCTTATAAAGCCTTCATTGTTTTTGTGATGTATATTATAAGGGTCATTGGTTATGAGTAATTAAGAACTGTCTGGCTGACTGATTCCAGATTGTCATCTTCACCATACCAGAGCTGCCAAATACACCATTCTAAGGATGACAACACATTTTAGAAAAGGGGAGTCCAATTTGGAAAGGTCATGACAATTAGGAGCTGAACCAAGCTCTGCTTGGAAGTTTTGCCCAACTCATTACCTCAGCACCAACTGTCCCTAGCCTTCCCTGGTACTGGTTTTTCTTCATTTTCCCCCAAAGTTAGTTTTCCAGAGAAGGACTGATGTCTAGGAGGTCTGGAGACAGTGGGGAGGACAATATTTAAGTTCTTACTGTGTTCCTAGCAGGCCCGGTACCAGCAGTTGGCCCAGTCGGGCACTGGCCAAGGGCCCCAGGAGCTCAAAAGGGCCCCTCACTGGCCTGACCCAACTGTGCTGCTGCTCACCATCCTCTCTCCTGGACCCCCATGAAGCAATTTAGTTGTAGGTGAGCAGCAGTGCTGCTTTTGAATGGCAACCAAGCTCAGTTCCCATTCATGATGGATGTCTGCCATCTGATTAACTCTAAAAGTAATGTTCCAGCCTATAGATCTAGTTTCATAGATGTGTGGTTTAGTTATGGATCTATAAATTAATTATCCAACCTTTTTATGTCAGCATACAACGTAGCTTACAGCAAACCATCATAACATGGTTGGAGGCAATATGCTTCTGAATACCGAAGGAAAGAACTTGTAGTCTTACACTCAGGTCCTGCTTGCAGACTTCCCATGGGCACCTGGTTGGCCACTATGAGAAGAAAATGTTGGACTAGATGGGCCATTGGCCTGGTCCAGTGGGGCTCTTCTGATGTTCTTAATGCAGAATATCTTTTAAAAAGCAAAGTTAAAAATGGCCATAGCAGGATAAGCAGGCCATGCACTAAAGCTGAAATTAATTCAGGGGGTTAAAAAAAAAAGATGATCAAGAGTATTCACATGAGTCACCTGTCAGAAGCTGGCCTCTATGGATAAATGATAGATACTGCTTCTGATCAAATGTGCATATCTCATGTCCCACATTACAGCACAAACAGGAAAATGTAGGACATGAATCCATCCCATCTGATGCGCCCCCCAATTTGTGCTGGTTATGAAAATTATGACTGCCATGGAGAAAATTTTCTCCCCTCCTCTCTCATTACACCAGAACTTGGGATCATTCAATGAAATAGATTGATAGTCAATTCAGAAAAGGCAAGGAAACACAATGAAATTTGTGGACTTCACTACCACAGTGTCACACTGGTTTAGAGATAATTAAAAGTGGATATATTATGATTTTATAACAATTTGCAATTTCCGTATCAATTATTGTCTTCCTCATTGGCTTACATCAATTAATGCAGTCTTCAGTGACATACAGCCTCTTGCATGGAAGTTCCATGGGCAGAGCAATCCAAACTTCCTTTGTATCAGGCTGACAGGGGGCAGTGGCAGACTGGCTACCCCAATGGAATGACACAAGCATCACTTCACCGGTACAGAATTGATGCCAGCATCTCTGCCAGTAACAAAGTCAGCAGAGGGCTTTGAAATGTGGCGCTCCAGACATTGGGAGGGGGAGGAACCATTGGATTCAAAGCTGGTTCCACTGCCATCACATGACAGCATTGGAGCCAATTTGATCCCACTTACTGTGCCAGCTGCAGGTTTCATCCCAGCTGCCGTGTGCACTGGGGTTGTGGATGCAGTGGTGATCCCATATAGCAGCCTTTCTCAACCAGTGTGCCTCCAGATGTTGTTGCACCACAACTCCCATCAGCTTCAGCCAGCATTGCCAATGGTCAGGAAAGATGGGAATTGTGGTCCAACAACATCTGGAGGCACAGTGGTTGGGAAAGGCTGCCATATAGCCTCACCAGTTGGTAGCCAGGTTTGGATTGCCCTTTTGCCCATCATGGATAATAGTCAGTGGTAGACCTCCTGCTGCCTTATTTTAATGTTGTTCATTGTTGTTACTGTTACTTGAAATCTTGAATTTTAATGTTGCATTTTATTGATTTGTTGTAACCTGCACTGGGTGGGTGTACAACCTAAAAGGAGGGCTAGAGAATCTACTACCACTACGATGATGATTAGTACTAGTAGTAGTAGTAGTAGTAATATTTCCAATGACTTTGCCTGTGGTAATTTTATTATCATAGCGGTTTTAGTATTTTTTTTAGTATTTGTCATGATTTGTATTGTGTTTGATTTTAAATTCTGTAAGCAGCTCTGGACACCCTTGGGCTGCAGGGCAGCTGATTAATTTTTATGTGATCAATACATAAACACAATTCTTATATTATATGCTTATAGCCCCAGTCTTCATAGCTGTCCCACTTCAGGCAGCTTCTTTAAAGTCTCAAAATCTGCCTGAACCACTTTTGATATCAGTTATACTGTAGAAGTACTCTTTAGGATCCCATAGACAACCAGTATCAAATGATGCCTAATTTTTTCCAACAGCAGGGGGAGAGTGAGCCAAATTATGCTTCACCTACATTATCTTGCAATCTAACAAAGCCCTGTAAGGTAAGCCAATGTTTTTTATCCCCATAACTGTGGCTCAGCTTATCTGGACATATGGTGAGCTCCAGTTTCTTGGTTTTTTCCCCCCAATCTTAAATTCAATACTTCCTATTTCTGCAGCAATTTGTCATTTTTTTAAAAAAATGAAAATTCTTCAGCGATTTAGCTTGAATTTCTCCTCACACACACATTTTGGCATGTAGTTTTGACCAACGTACACATTTTTGCAAGCAATTTATCCTAATAGAATGCATTTTGTATACTGTTTGTGCTATTATATTCATCTCTATGTACACTGTTCCCTAATATATGCATTTTTTGTAAATATTCTTTGGCTGGAGAACTGTGTGGCAAAATTTGGAAAAATGCAAATTACTAAAGTTGGTTGTGTTTTGGTTTTCATATTGCCTCAGAAAGTGTACGTTTGTTAAATTCAGCTTGAAATGTGAGCTGAATCTAATTTCCCTCCCATCCCTACTAGCACTATAAAGATTTGAACCTTTAACTGTCTGTGCGCACAGTAAATTCAGTGCCACTGAGCTATAGCCCTTGCCCTAATTCCAGGACAGCCAACATGGTACCCTCCAGATGTTGCTGGATTACAACTCCCATCTTCTCTGACCACTGGTCATACTAAATTGAATTTATCCCACATCCCTACCCGCAAGCCATCTGACGATAAACAAAAATAAATGTTCACAGGAGTATAATGTGCACTAGAGAAACACTGAGCAGACTGGATAAAGGCCATTCTAAAATAAGGCAAGTAAAACAGTAAATGCCTAGTTTCTGGCTCTTTTGTTCATTATTTTCCACCCTCCTTTGATTATTTTTCACTTAATTTTTAATTTGCTTACTGTGTGTCATTTGAGAGAGGAACCATCCATCAGTGGGCAAAACGTCCAGTCAGCCTCTCGGCTTCGCACACGGCGGTACAAGGCCACCGTATCATCGGTCCCCGGTTATCTGCATGACAAAGAGAATTATTTGATCCGTATATTACCCAATTACCAGCGATTGCCCTTCATTTTCTAAGCAAATCTTTCTTAAATCCAGAAATGAGGAGGGGGAAGGAGGCAGAACAACAAGCAGAAAGTCCTCGCTGCTGCTGATAATGAAGGAGAGATACTGCTGACCTGTGAGCCTTCGTTTTCATCTGGGTAATTACAAAGGAATAACTGTATAAATCTTCATTGCGGTTGCTTTATTTCCTTCCATTCCCTACCAAGAAATGGATGGCTCAGCAGTGCTTCTCCTCCTGAGGCTCCAAGATTGTTTTAATTTAAATGCCAACTTTTGTGGTACTTTCTTCTTGAAGGAAACATGGCTTCAAATAAAGCCAAGAGCTTCTAAGCAGACAGCAGAGGTGGGGAAACTTCTTCAGCCAGAGAGCCACATTCCCTTTTGGGCAACCACCTGGAAGTCACATGCCAGTAGTGGGCAGGGACAGAGGCAATAGTGGGTGGAGCAATGGATGTGAATGTTGCTCTTGTCCGGTAGGCTAGTTTCTACACTCATTCCATGCTGGCAAACAAGAAACATTATTAGAGTTCCAGGATGCATTCCAATCAGGCAAAAAGACCGAGAGGGTAGAAAACAGGGCCGGTGAAGGGTGTGGCCTGGAGAGAGGCCCCGAGCCCTGACACACAGTATGCTCCTATGCATGTCTTCTTGGCAGAGAGTTCCATTTTAAGTCTATATAGGATTGCAAATTTAGGTCACAATCCTAAAGCTGGCCCAGGACCAGCTGAGTGGCCTTAGGATACAGCATAAGTTTCTTATTTGTGTGTGTGTGATATTATTGTGCTTGTTTTGGGTTTTTTACACTGATTCTATTTCCATCTTTATCTACTTATGAAAGAATCTATAACTCCCTGCACCCCATAGATGAGCCTCCCACTGCTCTCCTTCAATATCTGCAAAAGTAGAGCTCCAAGCTGCTCACATGTAAAAAGGCATTCCATGCAATGGGAACAATTGTGCAACTGGGGTCCTGATTCCAGAGTGCCTATATTTGAGCAGATGCCCTCACGTGTCACCGTCCCTTTGCAGATGTCAAGGGGTTAGTGGGACAGCCCCTGCCCATCATCTTTACTCATAGCACTTTGTCTGCCGCCCTGGGCTCCTGCTGGGAGGAAGGGCGGGATATAAATTAAATAATAAATATAAATAAATAAATAAATAAATTATGTTTTTAATGCTGTATTTTAAACTGTTGTAACCAGCCCTGGGACCTCAGGGTGAAGGGTGTGTAATAATAATAATAATAATAATAATAATAATAATAATAATAATAATAATAATATGCCACTCGATCCCTGGGGAGGAGCTCTGCTGGAAGGGTGACATTTACACTCTGGAAGAGCCCGGACCATATGGCCATGGATAATTATGTGTACATAGAAGTACTGGCAGGGCTTGAAAGGGGTCATCTCGAGAATATTGGGAGCAAATCCTCAGAAGCCCTGTATCCATAGCCCTCTCATTCCCCTGACATGCCCCTGAAAGGCCCTGGAGCTGGGAATAGATTCCCCTTTCATAAGTATCGAAAGAAGGGCTTTTAAAAAAAAGAAATATAAAGACATTGTCATCATTGTCAACATATGACCCCCACCGCCATACATGCACCTCTTCTGCCCTGGGTGGAGCAAGCCAGCAGAGTTTTGGAAGTGTCAGTTCCTCACTCACATTATCCCACCACCAGCTCAGAATTGTTCTGTTAGTCTTTTTTTCATGACAGATAGCAGTTATGCCATCAGGGAATACAACGTTATTAACTAATTGAATGTTTGACTACATTTTTATCTTTCCCTTTCTCCAAGGACTTGGCACAGTGGACATGGTTTTTCTGTCCTTTTAACCTCACAACAGTTCTGTGAGGTTGATTTGCCCAAGGTTGTACAATGAATTTCATGGCTGAATATAGATACATTGCAGAGGGCTGTAGCTTAGGGGTAGAGCATTTGCCTTGCATGCAGAAGGTCCCAGGTTCAGTTCTTGGAATCTCCAGGTAGGGCTAAGCACGTGCTCTGTCTGAAATTCTAGAGAGCCACTGCCAGTCAGTGTTGACTATACTAAGCCTTCCCATTGGTTTTTGGGCAAGATTGCAAGGGCCGGCTACATTTCAAGTATGGATACCCATGATCTTTCAACCATAACTTCACTTACCCATCCACCCACACTCCACACTAATGTGCAATGATAATAATTTAATAACACACCCTGATGTGATTATATACATTTTGCTGCATCAAGATTCATAGGTGGTGCAATCTTTTGTATGCCTATTCTTAAGTAAATGGGCACCAGTCTGGAAGAGTGCTGGTCACATCAGAGAACTACTGCACAAAAAGGCACTTGATATAGTCATATCTGGTTTTGTCTCACCACACAGAAGATAGACACAGGTGTAAACTTTAAACCGGATCTTTTATTTAATATCATATTAATATGATATTAATATTTACTTAATATGTTTTTAAATTTGTATATTTGTTTTAATGTTTTTAATTGCTGTAAACCGCCCAGAGAGCTTCGGCTATGGGGTGGTATATAAATGTAATAACTAACTAACTAAATAAATTTCTCAATACAACAGAACCAAGCAAGCAGGTGAATTAGAAACAAAGCAGACAACTCAAGAAGGCCACTTAGGATTTCCATTCCAAGTTACATTAAGTATCATTAAGTGGCTGATTTTCTTATAGTACACAGAGTATTGATTAAAGGCTGCTGCTTATTCCAACAATATTTACAGTCATATCAAGCTTTTCTTCTTTTACCATTTTTAATCAAGGTGCATACATATATCAGGTTTTTTAAATTGTCAACAATACGCATAACAAGCACAACAATCCTGCTGGGAGGAAGGGTGGGATATAAATCAAATAATAAATAAATAAACAAGCAACCATACAGTACCATGTGAGAAATACCATGCTGTTTAAATATTTAAATATTTTTTATTCGATTTGTATACTGTACTGCGTAATGATATAAACATCTATGTGGTATACAGAATATAAAGGTTTCAAACCAATGCAAAATAAAATAAAGCAAAGCAGTATGGAAATCATAATAAATCATAATAAAATACAGTATAAGTCACACGAGGGCTCTGTGAGGGGAACAGGGGTCTCCTTACAACTCTCAGCATCCTTTGGAATTTACAAGTGGAATTTACAAAGTGTGCAATGAATGAATGACTAATAGCAAGCTGTGCGAACACCCCGCAAGCAAATCATGCTCATTGTCATATCGCAAACAATAGCCCCATCTGCACAATGCATTTAAAGTAGTATTATACAACTTTAAACAATCGTGGCATCCCCCCAAAGAATCCCAGGAAGTATAGTTTGTCAAGGGTGCTGGGAGTTGTTAGGAGACTCCTATTTCCCTCACAGAGCTAACAATTCCCAGAGGGGTTTAACAGTCAGTCCCTCTTCCCAGGAGGGAACTCTAGTAATTGTAACTCTGTGAGGGGAATAAGGGTCTCCTAACATCTCTCAGCACCAACACTTTCCAGGATGTTTCCCAGAAGCCATGACTGTTTAAAATGGTATGATACTACTTTAAATGTATCGTGCAGATGGGTCCACAGTCAGACCTATGAATAAGCTTTGTACAACAAATTCATAACTGTAATGCAGAAATCTACTAACTCATCATTTTTGGCTGTTTTCAAATAATTATTTATCATTTCTTAAAACAACCTATATTCCTTCTCTCCGCTTTTAAAACAATGCTTAAAGTGGCAAACAGCATCCAATAAACAATCATAAACAGTGATGGAGTTTAAAATCCAGGCAAGAGACAGCACGTCAGATCATTAAAACCTAAACTGCCTTCTAGGTATCCAGATGCACCACGCCCTAGGCTATGTTATGTTGAGTAATGACAGCAGCTCATTCAATATCAGCATTTGCTGCTGACAAGGTAGAGCAATGTCACAAAATACTTCTGTGATCTAAAGGCACCAGAGAAAAATCAATCAAATTTCCACCTGCTATAAAAACTCTTATCAGTGACTACAGTGACAATAGGAATTCCCCCCACCCCCAGAAAGCTATGAATCCTGTAAGATGCACATGATTTGCTACCGAGGAAATATCTCTCTGCATTGTTCAAGGGTAAGCCACGAGGCTTAATCAATTATTATTTGTGAGTTACCTCAAGATCCTCTGAGGCTGAGGATGCACTAAATATTATCAGAACTACCACTCCAGCTATAAATACCCATCCTAGCCTCTGGGACGGACACTTCATCCACGTAAGACCAGGATGGATCTTTCACATTAAGAAAGCCCCATACCTTTGATGCCCTCCTGCCTGAAGATGGCACTACAGCCTCTCACATCCCCAATTTCAGCTTTCCTGAGTAGTAAGAACAGCAGGAAAAATTAAAACAAAATGGACTGACTCTATAGGTTTGTCACTCATGTCTGTACAGGATTTTTCCCCAGGCATATGGACAGGGAAATCCTGAACTTATTATTTAAAATGCTCTCATGCATAGTTTTCCTTCCTGTATGATTTGCAAAGGATTGTGGGGAGGGGAGAATGTCTTGAGGCTCACATTTCAGTATGAACCAAGTTTCAGTGCTGTTTATTTTTAAATGTGATAGAATAGTTCCTTCAGCCACCAATAAATGTAATAGTTACATCAGCCACCCACAGGGATGCATCACACACTGCATCAAGCGAATGCTTTGGAAAAAAGGAAAGACAGGTAGGAAGGAGAAGAAAGAATCACACTAATTGTATATGTACACTTTTAATTTGTAAAGTCGGGCTACAATCCTCAACACAAATGGTAGGGAGTTAGTCCTGTTGAAAAGGCTGGGACTTACTTCCCAGAGAATATGCGTGACTTGCATTGCATGGTTCTGGAAATTACCTAGGTGAAGTAACATAAGAACATAAGAAGGGTCCAGCTGGATCTGGCCAAAGGCACATCTAGTCCAGCATCCTGTTCTCATAGTGGTCAACCAGATGCCTATGGGAAGCCCGCAAGCAGGGGTCAAGTGCAACAGCACTCTCCCCACTTGTAATTTCCAGCAATTAGTATTCAGAGGCATACTTTCTCCGATACTGGATGGAGAACATAGCCATTTTGACTAGCAACCACTGTTACCTTATCTTTCATGAAACAACATGGCAAAACAGTCTTTGCATTAGAGTTTTGATCAACCAGCCTCTTGAACCTCCACAGAGAAAATTAGGGGGGGATTTTACCAAATTTATCCAGGGAGAGCTTCAGATCTAGTGTAATTTCAAGGCATTGCATGAGTATGCATGTGGGGGACAATGGTGGCCACCACACACAAACATGGTGGTGAGTATTTACTTATATACTTATTAGATTTCTAGCCCACCCTTTCTCCTCTGCAACTATTTTTATATTGAAGAATGCATGAGAAAAAAAAATCTGTGTCTTCTGAGAAACTTCAGCTCATCCCTGCTTTGTCTGGAAGACTAATAGCTGCAATTTCCCTTCATCCACCAGGCACATAGCATGATGTAGGGCACTGGAGTCCCGCACAGACCTCTAGCACTCATAGAAGTCAGATTCACATGATCTCTCTCTCCCATTCCTTTTTTGAGAGGAAAGGTTCACATGAACTGAGTGACCACATGAACCATCTGCCTAACTCGTGGCCCTTTGTTGTTGTTATATGCCTTGAAGTCGATTATGACCCTGTGAATCTTTTTGGATATGGTAAGAGGTATTCAGAGGTGGTTTACCATTGCCTTCCTCTAAGCCTACATCACCCAATATTCCCAGGTGGTCTCCCATCCAAGTACTAACCAGGCCTGAACCTGCTCAGCTTCCAAGATCAGACAAGATTGGGCCTGTTCAGGGTAGTATGGCCATAGACACTCATGGCCCTATATAGCCCTTTATGTGGAAGAGCTTAGTGGCAGATAGGGATGCCCAAGAGATTCTATTCAGTTCACATTTCAAGCTGAATCCATCAACACCGCACTTTCCAAAACAATGTGAGAACCAAAACACAGCCATCCTTCCAAATTCACACTGATTCGAAATTTGCAATGCAGGTCTCCAACCAACCAGCGTTTACAAAAATGCATATGTTAGCGGAAAGCGTGCATACAAATAAATGTATTAGTGAAAATAACATACAAAAAGTCTTATGTGGCAAGAAATTGCTTTCAAAAATGTACACATTACTCAAAACTGCCTACAAAAATGTTTTATTGGGAGAAATTTGCGTTTAAAATGTTGGGAAAATTTATTGAGGATTTTTTTTAAAAAAAATACAAATTGCTGCAGAAATGTGGAGAACTGAATTTCAGATTGAAAAAGTGAGAAACTGAGAAAACCAAAATGGACACATTTTTCCATCCCTAGTGGCAGAGCAAATGCTTTGCATGCTGATAGTCCTATGCACAATCCCTGGCAACTCCACACGTGTCTGGGAAATACCCCTGTCTGAAACCCTGGAGAGCCACTACCTGTCGGCATCTAGGCAATATGCAGCTAGAGGGACCAGTGGTCTGACTCAGCATACAGCAATTTCCTATGTTCACATGATGCCATGCACAGGAGTTGTAGTCCAGCAACATCTGAAAGGCACCATGTTGGCTACCCCTGTATTGGGCAACTGGCTATAGCTCGGTGATACTGCATTTACTGCACACACAGAAAGTTCAAGGTTCAACTCTTTGCATCACCATGAAAAAAGATTAGATGGCTATTTCTCTACTTATTCAAACCCCTATATTTGCAGGCCAGCTTCTTCAAAAGAAGCGAACAGCAAAGTGCATCTTGCCTATGAATTGTCATCCAGCATCTATCAAGTTCATGCAAATGATTTCCAAATGAATGATGTTCAAGTAGATATTAAAATGTTGCTTGGAGTGTTCAGGAAGTTTTCCTACTATTATAAATGATCTAAATTCATGTGCAGATACCCCACTTCAGATATATGTCTCATTACTTCTGTTACCAACCAAGTACTGCTACTCAATAAAAATGTGATTAGAGGTAATTAAACTCCCCCAGCTAGAATGGTAATCCCTGTGGGGGGGGGATGAATTAATCACCTATTTGTACACTAAATGTCCAGAAAACCTCTCTCTCTGTCCCTCTCTCTCTCTCTCTCTATTTTTAGTAAGTATGAATCGCACCCAGACATCTAGGTTTTGACATGCATCAGGCATGTTCTGTGTCCCACTTGGCAGGAATGGTGTCCTCCTTGCCAACCACTTCATTTTTCAGAATCCAAGCATCAAGAGCACTACTGGCTTCATGGAAGCCTTTGCTGTATTTTATGCTGTGAAGCATGCGTAATGTATCAAATATGTATTAATGTATAAAGTATGGCTAAACATCTAGTACTCATGGCCAGACGCTTCAGGGGCTCCTCTACCATTTCCAATAAGCAATGCAAAGTGGGGAAGGAGTGTCAGGAACAGTCTGATTTATGCTGAGAGGGATGAACCAGTCCTGGAGGCTGACCTCTAGGCCTTTGTTCATGGTGATTATGTCACTGCAACACACTACAGTTCTTTGAGCAGAAGACAATGGGAAACTATGATAAGATTAGCCATGATGGGGCAAAATTGCAAGTTCATTTGAAGCTTAGACCATAAGACTCATGGGGCAGAGCCTAGGACCTAGTTGGAGGTGGGCTTTGTTAATCTTGGTGTAGACAAACAACAGTACCTTGTGGGATGAGGTGAGCAACCGACTTGCACTTTGTGGATTAGAGGTGATTAAAAGGGAAATGGAGCCAACAGCTTTCTTGTTCCAGTCAAGAATCTGGCTGCTGTGCTTGGCACTCCCTGTAATTTCTGAATCTTCAAAAGCACCCCCTCCAGATGCTGTGCAGGTTGCAGGACAAAGTCTTAAAAGAGAATGGTTCCTTCCTTATTCCTCTGAGCCTGACAATTGAGGTTCAGGAAAGCCCAACCTTTTATGGAACATTTCCCTTGCTGTCTGCTTCCTCCAAGAATCAGAGCACTATAACATTCTCCTTTTCCTTTGTTTGGCCCATGGAAGGAGAATGTTTGCCTATAGGAGGAACTATCTAGAACTCTCCTGGTAGATTGCTAGATGCGATTTGCACAAGCAAGATTGGCATCTGAGTCTCAATTGTTTCATAAATAACAAGAAGAAAAAGTTATCTCCAAAAAACAGTTGGTTGCTGGTTCCCATTGGGACTGGTAGAATGAAACACAGAGAGGCCAACAGTAGACGGAGCCAGATCCAATGACCGGCAGAGCCAAGTCATTCTAGTTTTGTTCCAATCCTCTTCTCTTGTGAATTCTACAGTGGCAACAGGGACACTTAAGAGGAGGAAGATGATAAACAGTGCCACCCTCTGGACTGGACGTAAGCAAGAAGGCAGGCAAGTGGGAGCTTGCTGAGGTTGATGGGCAGTGTACCATCAGCCCTATTGGACTATTCCCTCCTCTGCAATTAAGCTGTTACAATCCCTGGCTAGTAGTAATTTAGATATAATGGACTTAATTTATAGAGGAGTATATTTTAGTTGAACATTAGGAGAAAATTCTTGACAGTAAAAGCAGTTCAACAATGGAACTAATTATTTACAATAGTGTTCTTCAACCTTGGGTTCCCAGATGTTATGGACTGCAACTCTCATCATCCCCAGCCAGCTTAGCCAATGTTCAGGAATGATGACCGTAGTATTTATTTACTTTAAAAATGGTACCACTTAATTTTGTAAAAGTTTCTCTATGGTTTACATAACCATAGTAAAAATGCTAACAACATTCAATTTAAAAAATCCCTTTAAAAACTGTATAAAGGCAAGATATAAACAAAATACAAGTTCATATCACAAATAAAACTGAGCTGTAGCCCAATAACATCTGGGAACTCAAAGCTGAATAACACTGGGTGGGCATTAGGGCTGGGATCCATTGGCCGGTGCCAGTTTGAAAACATTCTGTTGATCTAACAGGCCAGTATCAACTCGAGTTCTTTGTCTGCTAGCTGCTGTTTTTACCAATTCATTTTTTCTTACACAAAAAAATATTGACATTAATAGTGACAGTGCTTTTTTTTTGTAAAAAAATATATATGAGGTGCTAGAACTCATATCTTGATCAATTATAAGATTCCTTTCCCATCCCTCCACTCTTCTTGTGCCCACTCCCCTGTGGCAGCTGATAGTCATTGGACCTGGTGGGGCTGCTAGGAAGTCATAGAGATGTGGGCAATGAGGTCACAGGGGCACAGCCACTTGTCCTAGTTTTCTCCCCATCTTCCTCACTTGCAAAGATACTACCTACACTTACGCACTGCGGTTGTACAAATACTGACCACTTACGTAAACTGAAAAATGTCTTAATAAGTAAACATGTTTAAAAGGGGTCCCTGCTGTCACAGTTGCATCTCTGCTGGGAGAAAAGTTATGTGCCCCTACTCCCATTCTAGTTTTCTGCCTATCTTCTTCCTTTGCAAAGAAACAGCGGACACTTCAACACTGCCGTTTTAATTAATATTTAACACCTAAGTGTCTTATCTTGCTGTCACTATTTCTAGGGTGAGTTCATATCACAATAACTGCAAATCACTCAGAAGTGAGCCCAACTGAATTCCATGGGGAAGGCTTCCTGATAAGTGTGTACAGGATTGCAGCCTGAATTGGTTAGTCTTAAAGGTGTCTTAAAGGGACTCCATACATTTCCAGACCTATGGAAAAAAAGATTATTCCCCTCCCTCAGCTTATTCACTTCTACATCTTTCTCCCCAGAATGTGGAATATGGTAGAGGGATATTAAGTGGCTTAGGACCTGAGAGACAGATTGGCCAAGAGGCATTCTAGCCTATCCCTAGCAGACATGTTAAGCTCTTCCTCTCTGTCAGTCTTCAAGAAGATGCTGGGGATGCTGTAGGTTTGGATGTCCTGCATCAATTATATTGGACTAAAAGATCTGTTTGCAAGCTGATGGTCCTCCAAATGTTTTCGAGTCCAACTCCCATCAGCCCCAGCCAGTATGGCCTATGAGATGATGGGAGTTGTACCTCCAAACATCTGGAGGGCACCAGGTTAGGGAAAGGTGGACTGGAAAACCTGCAAGGTCTTCCCCAATTCTATGCAGCTTTCTACTTAAATATATAAGCCATTCTAGTGCATGGCTCACAGGTCGGGATGGGAAAGAATCCAGTTCAGGTCACATTTAAAGGCAAACCTGCCTAATTTACGCTTTCGGAAACAATATGCAAAGCAAAATGCAGCCATCCTTCAAAAGTTCCACTTTGAATTTTGAAATGCAGTTCTCCAGCCACGTAATGCATTCTGTTAGGGAAAATTGCTTTGCAAAAATGTATGTTAGGCAAAATTGCATACAGGAATGTGTGCATTAGGAGAAATTCACACTAAAATGCTATGGATTTTCATGATGATTTTTTTTTACAAATTGCAAACCGATGTGGAAATGTGGAGAGCTGAATTTAAGATTGGAAAAATGAGAAACGGAGAGAAACTGAAACTGGCATATTCACCCATCTCTACTCACAGGATGCAGTAAGCAATTGACTCCGACCCCTGAGCCATCATTCTCCATCTCTCTCTTTTGCACCTGGCTCCAGTTGGTGGATCCTGGAGTTCTAGCAAATGGCACAAGCCTGTGGCTTCCTCATGCACTAGCTTAAGAAAACTGGCTTAAGAGATATTCAGCTTGCCTTGCAATGAAGTCTAAGCTTCCACCACTTAGATTCTTAAGCTGAATGTGACTCCCCACTCTTGTTCATCACTATCTTCCATGGCTCTCTGAAAACTTTCCATCAGCTACATAGTACAAAGCTGTGATGGCAGCTAATCTATGTGTACAGTACATTGACTTTCGCTTTTGCCTCAAGTAACTAAAAATGAAGGGAAGAAAGAGAGGACAAACGCTGATTGAAAAGAAGTTTTCACCTCTGCCACCCAAGGGACAGTCCATCCTCAGAGCATCCACACCTCGGAGCATTCCTTCCTCACTGCGTAAACAGTTTTGTTTTGACTTCCAGATCTGGTGGCTTGAACTCTTCAGACCTGGTTGTAACAATATTGCCAGTTTGGTCCTGCAATTTTCCCCAAACTGAAAACTGTTAAATGTCAGACATCCTCACCAAAAGTCTTAAGGGCAGATCTCTCAGCAGAGTAATGGACTGTAATTTTGACCGCCAGCTCCATCAGAGACAGCTTCCTTGCTGAAATGAGACCAGCAGATTGTGCAGCCAAGAAGACACCATGATAAAATTCAACCCTGACATGAAAACTGGTGCTATTATATAAAGTCCATAAGACGTATTTGGATTTTTGGAAGCTAGCCAAGTATCACTACAAACTAGTGCCTCGGTTTGCCTTTTTCTTTCACCCTTCCAGGCTCTTTTCCTTTGTGCCCTGTCACTTGGATTGGAAGCCTGAAGAATGGGACTGTCTCATTACTGATTTTTGTAAGCCCCTGTAGTAGCCCAGAGTATGCTGAAAATGCTTTCAATAAATAAATATCTACCTCCCAAAAAAGAAACATTGTATGCTCAGGACGTGTATCTGCAAAAATGGATATGTAGGGTTTACAACAGGTGGAGTTTCTACCAAGAGTTGAATGGCTGATTTGTCCATATTTATTTATTTATCTGTGTTTTTGTTTATTATTTAGGACATTTTGTCCTGCTCTTCAGCCACCAAGATTCTCAGTGTCATTGAGGTAGGTTTGCATGATATTATACATTGTGGTGAGCTAATTATTAGGGCTGTGCACTGGATTCATTCAGAGTCCAAAGCACAAACCAAATAAGGCTAACTTGGGGGAATTCAGGCTTGAGCTAAGTTGGGTCGAGACCGCCCTGGATTGCCCTGGTTTGTGTTGCCTGGAGCAATCTGGGGCTGTCAGGGGGCAGGCAGCCTGTGCTCATGGAAATGGGGGATTCAGCAAAATCCATCTGAACAACCCAAAATAAACTTCCTCATTAAGATGAAAAAGTTGTTTGATCTAGAGCAGGGATGCAGAACCTGTGGTTGTCCAGATGTTGTTGGACTAGAACTCCCATCATCCTTGACTATCGGCCATGCTGGCTGGGACTGATACGAGTTAGAATCCAATAACATCTGGAGAGCCACAAGTTCCACATCCCTCATCTAGAAGAGAGATAACCAATATGGTGCTCTCTAGAGGTTGTTGGACAACAGCTCCAATCAGTTCCAGACAGCATGGCCAATGCTCAGGAATGCAACATCTGACTTAGTCTAGATCCAACCCTAATAAATTTGTTACAGCTTAAGCTTTTGCCGTAAGAATCTACTTCATCACATGAAATTTGAAGACAGGAATGCCATGTGTCAGCTTAGTGTTCCGAGTGCTTGTAAACCCTTCTCAGATCCCCTAAATCAAACTGGGAATGCTGAGAAATTGCTAGTGCATAAAAGTGAACTGTTGAATCCTATTTTGAGTTAGCAGAGGGTTTTTTTTATCTAGATTTATTCCAGTTGTTTGCTGGTAGCACTTTTACACACACACCCCAATTCAACAAGCATCTTCTGATGGAGGAAGATCCAACAGAATGTATGACATTAGCATCAGCAGAAAGAGCTGCAAGAGTTCCTTCAGAAGCATTATTCACTAGCAACCACCACTACACTTGTAGATAGAAGCACAATGATTCAGAGCCTGCTGTGCAATCCTAACCCATAAATGAGCCAAAGGAATTTTTATCACCATTTCTGTTTTAGGCATTTGAGATGTCCAACACAAATTTACTAGAGACCTTTTTGGAATGTGCAGAGTGAAGGGGGATCGTATGAACTGACCTCTGCTCCTGACCCCAACATATTTATTTGAAGGTTGAAATAGGGCCTACACATATATCCAACTGTCTGTTTTTAGGGCTGTCTCCATATGACTAGGGGTCCTGTTTTTTCCATGATTCCTAATCATGTGGAGAGAAGCCGGATGCACAGAGGCTCTGTTCTGACCTTCACATGAATGCATGTAGGACAAAATGAACATAATTATTTTCATCCTTTCCCATGCATTAAAATAGGAGTGGGGAATCTGTGACCTTTTTGATGCTGCTGGACTACAACTCCCATGATCCCTGAGCATTGGCCATGCTCGCTGGGGCTGATAGGAGCTGGAGTCCCCCATCATCTGGAAGGCCACAGGTTCCTCATCCCTGCATGTATAATAAGGGTTTAAGTAGGAGTAAAATATTTTATTCTCAGTCATTTGTAGAAAGCTCCAGAGAAAGCAGTCACAAATCTAGCACAGAAGCCACTGAATGAAAAACTGATCTACAATAATTGTTTTCTCATTGACTTAAGTGGAATTAAAATGGCACCCTGTTTAGATTCACAAGGGATCCATAATCATTGGGGGTTTTTAATATTAAAAGAAAGAGACCATAGCTCAGCAGCGAAGCACATTCTTTGCATCCTAAGACTAATCCTTGGTGGTGCCAGTTAAAGGATCAGTTGCAGGTGATGGAAAAGACCTCTGCCTGGGATCCTGGAGAGCTGCTGTCATTCAAAGGAGACCAGGAGTGGGAGCCTGTAGAATTGTCTCCACCTGCAACTCTCAGAGGTGTGTGGCCCAGTGAGAAGATATTTAGCTGTAGAAGCCCAAGGCAGTGACAGTGCCCATTTGGTGTCAGTGAGGGCTTATGCTTATGAATAGGTTTCTCTGGGTAGCCAATATGAAGCTTTGTGCACTCATTAGAATGCTTGGAAGAACTCTTCCATCACTAGATGGGTGATTACATCACTCTCTCCAGAGAAGGAAGTGAAGAAGGGTCTTATCTGTAGTGGTGCCCCAGTGATGGATTTTTTTCTTGTTGGAGACATGGATGGTCGTAACAATGATGGGGCTGTACTGTGTGATAAAAATGTATTTGCTTTTTCTAGCTTTTGAAGACTTGGTTATGCTTAGATTGATTTGAGATCTGAGCCTGTTTTGTGATATGTTCTGGTGTTATTTATTGATACTGTTGAGGTTTTTATTATTACTACATTCTGATTCTTTGATATGGTATTATTCTTGCTGACCATGAGTCCCTTTTTTCCTGGCAAATATCTTTATAGTCAACTGAGAGTTCTCCAGTCTTAAGGAGATGAATCACTCTGTCCTGTTGCCCTGAACAACTGTAGTTTCAGCAAAGCCAAGAAAGCCCATAGGTTCAAGAAGTTCCTATGATTAAAAAATGTGTATAGGAATAGCCACCATTCATATGTTCCCCTAGCCCTTCTCCACTTCTATACAATATAGATATACATATGTATCTTAATCAAGGGATTAAGGGCCAACTAAATATCACTTGCTCTTTCTTCTTGAAAGCTTCGACTAAAACCCCATGTGGATTCTCTGCCCCACTGACATCGGAACCACCAGTTTGCACTGCCTGCTGCGACCATGTTTTCTGCTCATTGCAGAACTTTATTAGTCAATAAAGCTCTGACACATTTATCCCATGTACTCCCTCATGTATTTGTCACAGTGGCAGCAGGAGAATTAATCACATTCACTGTTGCACAAACCTGTTCCTGGCTGCCCACCACTTTTATCTATTTAAGTGATGACAATATCCTATTGTCAATGTCAATACCTATTGATGTCAATGGCTGCATGTAATAGACCCATCTCCTCAGCCTACCACAGAATCATGCCCAGGCTCCGAGGTGGTAGGAAGGGAACTGCTTCCTCCCTGGGCTGCTAAAGATGAGACTACCAATCCACCCCATGGCTGCTGCCCTACTATCCTAATTGAGAATACCGGGAGGCATTGGACAGTGGCCCAATCAGGATGCAGAGAAGTAGGTGGGGCTGGGGATGAGTTCTGGCCATCCTAGTTAAGAATTCTCCCACTTTGCAGATTAGGACAGAAGAGTCGAGCGAGCAGCTACAGAGTTTCCGCCTGTAGCAGGGGATTTGGCATACCAGTAAACTTCAGAGAACAGAGGCTTAGTGTAAGAATGAGTGCCTTCTATGGTGACTGCTGGCTGTTAAAGTTGTAGGTAAAGATAGGGAACCTCAGGCCTGGAGATCAAATGTGGCCCTCCAGGCCTCTCAATCTAGCTTTTTGGGACTTTACTCAGACCATGCCCCCTCCCCAGCCACACCCTCCCCAGCCACACCCTCTCTCCTTAGGCCATATCTCTCAGGCCTTGCTTCACATACTCCTTGAGCGTTTTTGCCTGGCCAGAATATGTCCTTGAACTGTGATATTGACTCTTGCTTGCATGGATGGATGACAGAAAGGGGTGTGAGAGTATGTGTAGAAACTAGCCTACTGTACAAGGATAAAATTTACATTTATTGCCCTGCCCACTTTTGCCTCTGGCCCAGCTCACTACTAGCATGAAGACAAACTGTAGTGGAATGGAAACAGTGCTGCATGTGATGAATACAGGGTGGAATGGAAACCTACTTACTTCCCTACTCAGGGCAGACCTTTGTTTATGTACCTGATGCCAGTGAAGTAACTGGCACAGGAATCCTGTTCCCTTTTGTAACTTTGGCAGATACTGACTTGTCTCTTTGTTTCCTCTTAAGTATTCTTAAATTCCACAAAAAGAAGTGGAAGGGAGTTTTTTGTCAACACCCTCTTGCCACTTCTGAGTGTGGCTCACGTAACCCTGGCTCATGTAACCATCAAAGATACCTCATGCTTCCTTGCTTCCCTACAGCAGCGTCAGGACCTTGAAGCTCCCTTCACACCTTGCAATTGCTGGGCAATAGCAGCAGTAAATTCCTTTCATCTCCTCCTGCACACATTCAGAAAAGGGCTAAATTAAAGCACTGTCAGGATATATACAGTGTGTGCCTTGAGTCCCATCTTCCAGTCATGCAATTATCTTGGAATCTTGGCTTTGTATTACATTTAAACAAAGAAAACGTTTCTAGCTTTCATGGTTGAGAATGTAATCTGAGTGCACTAATCCAATGATGTTTATCTGTATCTGCAGACAGCCGCCTCCAACAAACATTCAGAGATGTGAGATGTTCCAATTTTTTTCATCAGAGTCTCTCTGCAGAGTTGTTGATACCATTTCAGAATGTACTGGGATGCTGTATTCTTTGTCCTTCTTGAACAGGTTATACCCAGCTCAAGGGCTGCTTCCAGCCCTCCAGGCTTCCCTATCCGGCTCTTGAGACTCGCTCAATGCCATGTCTCCTCCCCAGGCCATGCCCTCTTTCCTCAGGCCACACCCCTCACTGGCCTTGGCTGAATGTGTCCCTGAACTGTGATAATGTCTTTTGCTTGCCAGAATGAAGGGGTGTGTGTGTGTGTGTGGAGAGAGAGAGAGAGAAACCTCTGACATTTGTGTGGCTGGAATGTAGCCTGCTATACAAAGGTAAGGATCACATCTGTTGCTCTGCCCATTTATGTCTCTGGCTCCATCCACCAGTGGCATCCCCCTGCAAAGTTTTCCATGAGGGAATGCAGCCCAATCTGGACTACACAGTTGGAAACTATGTAAATGTAACCAAGCCAAACAAATTCACAAATGAATTATTCTGATCTGATCTTTATGTGTGCTTAGAATCATGGAATAGTAGATTTGGAAGGGGCCTGTAAGAACATTGAGTCCAAACCTCTGCTCAGTGTGGGAATCCAAATGAAAGCATACCTGACAAGTGGCTGTCCAACTGCCTCTTGATTGCCTCCAGTGTTGGAGAGCCCACCACCTCCCTAGGTAATTGGTTCCATTGTTGTATTTCTCTAACAGTTAGGAATTTTTTTCCTGATGTCCAGTTGAAATCTGGCTTTCTGTAACTTGAGCCCATTATTCCATATCCTGCACTCTGGGATGTTTAACATGAGATCCTGGCCCTACTCTGTGTGATATCCTTTCAAGTACTTGAAGAGTGCTATCATATCTCCCCCCAGTCTTCTCTTCTCAAGGCTAAACATGCCCAGTTCTTTCGGTCTCTCTTCATAGGGCTTTGATTCCAGTCCCCTGATCATCCTTGTTGCCCTCCTCTGAACCTGTTCCAGTTTGTCTGCATCCTTCATAAAGTGTGGTGTCCAGAATTAGATGCAGTACTCAAACTGAGGCCGAATAGCAGTGACAATATAGGGGAACTAGTATTTCACACAATTTGAAAACTATACTTCTGTTAATGCAGCCTAAAATACAGTTTGCCTTTTTTGCAGCTACGTCACACTGTGGCTCATATTCAGCTTGTGATCAACAACAGTTCCAATATACTTTCACCTGTAGTTTGCTGAGCATGTAGTATTGCTTCATTGGCACATGATTATCCATACTAGGGAAGGGCAAATCTGTAAATTACACTTTCTCTAAGTTTCTCAATTTCCAATCTTAAGTTCAGTTCCCACATTTATACATCAGTTTGTAATATTTTTTTTAAAAAGGAATGAGTTTTCATGAAAACCTTTTTTTAAAAAAAATGCAAACTGATGTGGAAGTTTTCCATATTTAAGAATGGAAAAATGGGAAACTGGAAGAAACCCCAAATTGACATATTCTCCCATCCCTAGCCTTCAGCACAATTGGGAGGGGCCATAGCTCAGTGGTAGAGCATCCACTTTGCATGCAGAAGGTCCCAGATTCAATCCCTTGCATCTCCAAGTAGGGCTGGAAGAGACTGAAACCCCGGAACACTGCTGCCAGTCACTGTAGACAATACTGAGCTAAATGGACCAGTTGGTCCAATTCAATCTAAGGCAACTTCCTATGTTCCTAATTGGTGGGAAATTGGCACACTCGTATTGTTTGGGCTGCCAGCAACAGAATGGCGGAGTTGTGCTCTGACGAGGCACAAACCAAGGTAGGAGTGTGGTGATAGGGATCACCCATCAGAAGATCACCGCACATTGGACAAACTGCCCACTCAAAAAAAAAATCTGCTAATGTGCTTCCACACTAATGATATCTGTGGATTTACTACCGATTATTTTTATTTAATGGAATTTCTGCAGTAAAACGTAATCTAGATTGGATGGTTCTTTAAAAAAAATAAAATAAAGAGCACAGGCTGGCATTTTATGTCAACATCATGAGGATGGGGCAAAAGAACTTGCGTTCATGAGCAGCTCTGATTCCACAATAAACCTTAATATGGAAGCACCCTTTAGCTTTCTTGGATATGAGGCTGAAACAGACTACAAAGAAAGGGGCAACCAGCTCTCTGTAAGGGATTCTTCCACATGAATTGAAAAAGCTATTAAATATCTTCTGTTAGACACAATGGAATATACCAGTAAAAAGCTATTGGTCTCTTGACATTTCTGAGAGGAAATGGCTCTGACGATCAGTGAGGTGTGAAAGACTCATGTTTCCTCCAGTTTAATTTCATGGTAAAATATGAAGTGAATAATACACTCTCTAAAAGCTGCCAGAAAAAAAAGCAATGAAATCAGCCGATACCTCCCCTCCGTGTTCTGTCCCCGCTAAAGAGACAATATGAAGCTATTAAAGCAAAGTATCCCATTCTCTTTCCAATGATGGAGTGCGATGAGAGGAAGGAGAAATCACACTTATTTCTGACTCTGCATATTTGATGATGTCTTGACTGATTTATAGCAGCCACAGTCCGAGGGGTGACCTGAAGGGAAGCTCCTAAGACAATCAAAAGAGCCTACAGGCCTGCAAGACTGAGTTAAGTGCAGCCACTAAAAGAATTTGCCAGCAACGAGAGAAAACAAAGATGATTAGGTTTAGGAACTGGACAGACAGAGAATCTGGGCCTGAATGACAGCAATGGTTACAAAGATGTTCCTCTGTCTCTGATGACCATGCTTTCTTTATTGAGATACATGTGGAAGGATAGATAGATAGATAGATAGATAGATAGATAGATAGATAGATAGATAGATAGATAGATAGATAGATAGATAGATAGATAGATAGATAGATAGATAGATAGCCCTCTCCCACTGTTGCCCCCAGCTTCTGAACCTGGAGGTTGCATAGCTGTCACGACTAGCAGCCACTGACAGACTTTTCCGTCCATTCGTCAAATCCACTTTGAAAGCCATCTAAGCCAAGTGTTGGACTAGCACCTGTCATGGTCCCCGTGGAGAACATTTGGCAGGATTAGGAGAATGGGGAGGGGGTTGCAGAAGGGTCTGGTGATACCACAGAGGAAATGCTTCCCCAAACCCGTGTCAGCCTTGTGCCCAGTGATCCTGTTAGTGTTTCTGCCAAGGAAGACCTCAGCAGCTCCCCTTGCCTGCTGCAGACAGTGATGAATAAAGTCTATCCTCATCACTGGTGCCTTATTTGTTCAGCAGCCAGGCCTTAATGAATCTACAGGACAATTCCAGAGATATAAGGAGGGTGACTCTCTCACAGAGTCACATGGGTCACGCAGGTGGGAGAAGAGACAGTTACAACTTGAGAAAATATCCTCTTTTCCCTTGCCTTGCTTCAAAGATTGGAAAGTGCTAGATTTAGCTCATAGAAGTAGAATATCCACCCCCTCTCTTTTATTTGGAGTGTCTTGGAGTGAAAGCTTTGTTGCAACAACTTTCCATTGCTTCTGCAGCCTAGTTGCACATGCTGTTGTTCTGTATCCTGATTCATGCCTAGTATGTTTTGATGCTATGTTCCTATGCTAACATCTGGAATAAAACTCTGTACAAAACCCACAGTTTTGCTCTTTGAGTCCTGAGTCTGTTCTGATCAGGAGCCAGGACAGGACCTGGGAGACCAGGGTTCAAATCTCCACTCAGTCATTAAGCTCACTGGGTGGCCTTGGGCCATTCACTGTCTTTTACCTTACAGGGTTGTTTGGGGAGTAAATGGAAGGAGAGAACCATGTACCAAGAACCTTGAGCTCCCTTGAGGAAAGGTTGTGTATAAATGCAATAAATAATAATAAAATAATAATTCACCATTTTCTTGTGCATTGTATTTGAAGAGATATTTAATAAAACCTTTTGTGGGTGCCATAGGAAGTAGCAGTGGGCATACTGGCATCTGTGCGCACTGGGATGACAACCCTTGCCATGTTACATATTGAAAGGAAGGAAATTTAGAACAAGATCAGAAAGAGTGGGTTCAGGGAAGGAATGCTTAGAGGTGATAACACAATTTAAAATCTTTCAATAAAATGTGAATGAAAAGGCAGAGAAGTAGCAGCAGAGTTATGCTCCTCCTGCCTGTGTCATCTTGCCATGTGCAAGGTTGCCTCTTATGATGTTGCTTCATAAGGGAGGGGATGACAGCAAGGTTTGTTTGTGTTTGCCTGCCAAGATACATATTCCTGTGAGCAGAGCTGAAGCACCTTGGACAGCTCCTTGAAAGTTTGGACTAAAACCAGAGCAGATTCTGCTGCCCTGATGACATAAAGCCACCAGCCATCACTGCTTAAGAGGCTTGGCAATGCTAGGTGAACCTCAGACAACAACAAAAGCTCTCAGCCACCGCCTTCTGAGCAATAGGTCTCTTACATGATATTGCTGTTGGCTAAGCAGTCTTAGGTAAATAGCAGCAGCAATGAATCCGCAGCTTCGCCCCAATTTTGCAAAACATACAGCATGCTTTGATATTGGCTGACTGTTGCAGAAGCTTTAAGAGGACATCAAAGCTGCTTTAAAAGTTGAATTAAGCTGTAGCTGTCAAAGGAAAACTAAAAAGGAAGACAAGTCTGCTAAAACAAATTATGCAGGGTTGAAGTTTGCAAAGGCTAAAAATAAATAAATAGAAAGAAAAACCTATAAAAGAAACAAATATCCAGCTTTGTTGAAAGATTTTTTTTTTTGCAGTAGTTTTAACTCCCTCTGAGGCTTTCTAGTTCTTCAGTAAATTAGAAGACTCTTTTGTCGGCTATGTAGTGCCTGATTCACAACACTCTGGATGGGGATAGTTAATTGGGAGGAAGGATGGGTGGGGAACTGACCCTGAGATGGTTGGGATGTGCTAGAGAGCTAGGGAGTAGGTGTTATGTGGTATAAACTGCTTAGAAACCTATTTTGGCAATAAGCAGTATATAAATCGAGTAGTAGTGGTAGTAGTAGTAGTAAACAACAACAACAATGTATTTATGTTTATGTAGGTGTTTGTTATATAAAATACAGTATGTGTTTGGTCTGCATTTTGAAGTGAGCCTACCTATTTTGTCCATCCCAGACCCATGCATAGATTGGAACATAGATTGTGTATGTGTCCAAATACTTACAATTCATGGAAGTGTCTGAAAGCAGAACTTAGGAGGTAGTTGGGGACTGCCTTCTCTCTTTTCAAAACAACATTTTCCTGCTACTTGGAGCAGTCAGTAAGTTCACCATCACATAGGTAAAAAGTATTTTTAAATGCTCCCAGGAAGCAACAATATGTTAAAATGTGCAGTCGCATCCTGGGGAATTGTAGGGACAAAAAGACGACAGCCCCCATAGATGCATCTTTTGTCCTATACGATTCCCTAGGAAGGATGGATAAATAGATTGACTGGATGGATGGGTCAGCCTATTTCTGTCCCATGATGGAAGACACACACACACACACTATGGTCACAGTTCAGGATCGGAAATGATTCAGAGGCCTTGCATAGTCATGCAGTCGGGGGGGGGGAGGAAGTGCAAAAGTAGATGCATTCAGACTGCCTGTATGTCTCCTCCTCCCCCACTCTCCTCGCCACCAGACCACCCCTCTTTTGACAACCTGGATCACTCAGGGTGGACTTGTTCCAGTCTGGCTGAAGATAGTGGATAGACTGCCAACACAGTTGCTGGTGTTGTCACCTGTAGTCATACACACACTGGGGGGGGGAAGAGAAGCTGTGCTACTGCCGCTACTAATGGTGAATGCTGCCTCCAATGAACTTGTTCTGCAATTTCATCTCTCCCAAGAAATTTGTTGATTGCATTCTCCCTCATTTCAATGCCAATAAATAGTGCGAAGAATTTAGAGAAGCTGTTTGTGCACAACTCTCTCTGAATATAATGTTGAAAAAAATACATTTTAAATCCTGGGAAAATAATATCATTGTTAACAAAAGCTGGTGCTGGGGGGGGGCTACCTGGGAAGGGACCTCCACAAATGGGACACTTAGAAGACTCACTCTCTGGTCTTACCTAGATGATGGAAGCACCTGGTGGACACCCTCTGAAGATGCACCCAATACCTGGGCAGATTAATATGGAAACAGGATTGGGGAGAATGGTTAAATGGATCATATCCTATTTCTGAATTTGATCTCTGTGCAAGCAAGGACAAATGGCTGTTGTTTTATTGTTCTGCTTTCATTGGTCTCATTTTTGTGGGTGCACTTTTAACTATTACTAGAGGGCAGGATATAAAATAAATAAACACAAAATGAATTGTCCCCTACAGGGTTGTCTGTTAACTGGGGGGGGGGGGAGAGAATGGTTCAATACTGAATGGTACTTAAATGAGAAATTATTAAGATTGATAGAGGAAGGACTGTAGCTGTATCTGCTTTGCATGCAGAAGCTCCCAGTTGCCATTCCTGGCATCTCCAGGTTGGGAGGGGAGTGACCCTTCCCTTGGAGAACCAGTAGTCAATGATAAACTAGATAGATCAACCGTCTGACTCAATATAAAGAAGCTTCCTATGTTCCTAATACATGCAAAGTGGCACAGACTGGGAAAAGACATGTGCCCCATGCCTGACAGCTCTGTCAATATTGTATGGGAAGATATGATGAGGTACCAGAGAGGAAATTTTGAATCTGGTCATGATGGCTTTTCTGTAGCTGAGAGAAATCTATTTACAAGATATGGTGATAGCCACCAATTTAGGCAGCTTTTAAAAGGATGAGACAAATTTGTGAGGTATAAGGCTATTAGTGCTACTAATTGTGATGGCTAAATGCTACCACCAGTGTGCCATTGAGGACCATGTGGTTAAACACAGATTTGAAACAGTTTCATGGTGAAGTTCATAATACAGTTTTTATGGCCTTAGTTAAATTCAAAAATAAACCCGGTGTCTTCTCTGCAGGGCACACATTATCCACTGATATCTGTTCAGAGGAACATTCTCCTGCATGACTGTGTAAGATTTGCAATATTTATCGAGGCCTCATTGAAGCAGCTGGGTACACCATTCTTTTTTTTTTAAAAAAATGTGGATGTGGTAACTACCTCACCAGTTCCAAGTTGCTCTGAATGAGCATCAATAGGGATCGGGGGAGAAACTCTTCAGTTCACACTGAAAGGTGAACCTACCAAACTCACACTTTCCAAAATGGGATGTGAACCAAAACACAGCCATCCTTCAAAATTCACTTCTCCAAATTTTGCAGTGTAGTTCTCCAGCCAAGTAAGGTGTACAAAAATGCACATATTAGTAAAAATAGCATATAAAAATGCCTTATATTAGTGAGCATTGTTTTGCAAAACTGTATATTAGGCATAATTGCACACCAAAATGGATATATGAAGAGAAATTTGCAGCAAAATGGTGATGAATTTTCATACATTTTTGTTTTTAATATGCTGCCAAACGTTCCTGTGGCAGTGTGGGGGTAGTATTGCTATTGTTTTGTTGTTTATTGTTATGCTTTTATAGTCTGTTTTATTTGTTTTGTTTTAACATTGTGTAAGTCACTTAGGGACCTTTGGGTATCAAGCAACTAATAAATCTAATTAATACTAACAACAACAACGACTTTTAAAAATCACAAACTGATGTAGAAATGTGAAGAACTGAACTTAAGATTGAAAAAAAACCAAATTGACAGATTCACCCATCCCTAGGCACTCAGCACTGTGGCTGTGCCGCTATTTTTTCAGCTCTATAGAACTTAATGGGGAGTTTTCCATCATACTCCAATCCATTCTAATCTAATCTCCCCATCCTCACATACACCCCAAAACTCATGGCCACCTCCCTAGACTTACAGGATTAATAAAAAGTGGTCTCTGGATGTCTCTGTAACAATCTTTGTTTTTGCAAGGCTGCATTCAAATGAGTTGCACTTTGTACAAAACGAGCGAGTCCCCAAACAAGCTGTAATCTCCTGGTTCGGCAATTTCCTACAGCTAAAGCCAGAAGTAGGAGGCAAGGAGGGAGACTGGGGGCCTGTGGAGGGAGCAAGGGGAGAGAGCATGTAATGAAAGTGCCAGTGATAAACCTTGACAATCATGTTGTGAGCATCACCATTGTAACTATCAAATTTAATGTGGATGGGCTGTCGAACAGCAGGATATTGCAAGTTCAACTCCAAGGAAGCCCCCTCTGCTATTAAGTGTATTGTTCCATGACATTCCCCCCACTCACCCCTAAAAAACCCCAAACAAATAGAAATAAAAAAGGCATTATCTGAATTGGCCAGCAAATGTAACACCTGAAAGTGGTAGTTGTTTTTTTAAAAAAAGTAGGTCAGCTATCTGTTTAAAGAAATTTGAATCATCTACGGATAATGGAAATCTATTGTTCATCTATTACTTCCACTTGTGAGGCTTAAATGATTATAGCTGTGGCTATGCCTGGCAATCATTTGGTGACCCATCAAACCTTCAGCTGCCCAGCTTCTTGGTCACTGTATTATTTTCCATCCAATGATAACGTATGCGGTTGAAGTTGCTCAAAATGCAATAGGCTTGGCTGCATGACAGCCGGAAACAAAGCAATTGCAAAGTTGTCATCTGCAGCTATTATATTTTATGGTAGCATTTTGGAGCTTAGTACTATGTCTGCCTCTGCAGAGACAACATTATCGAGCTGGGGAATCATAGCACATCTGGTCTGGTGCTAATAGCAGCAATTTAGCATGCCGATGAGTCTGCAGGATGGAGAGACTGCTTGGTAATCTTGGACATCTTTTGATATGGTCAAGATCACAGCCAAATAGTGCAATCCTATACATGTCTAGTCAGAAGTAAGTCCCTTTGAGCTCAGTGAGAGTTGCTCCCAAGTAACTGTGTATTGCGATGGGGGGGAGGAACTTTTGGCCCTTGGGATGTTGTTGGACTGCAATTCCTATCATCCCTGACCATTGGCTATGCTGACTGGAGTTGTTGGAGTTGGCTCTCAAAAACATCTGGACAGCCACAGGTTTCTCATTCCTGGTATATAGGATTACCACATAAGACAAAGAGATTCAGTTTATCACTGAGCTACAGACCCTACCCATAAAACAAGTTGAAAGAAATATTGTCAGGAGAACACCTTTGGCTGCTCAGTGATTCCATCACTTTGGCTGCTTTGACCAGATGTTTGCATCGCTGGGCTAGACATGACGTGGTACTACTATGCAATTCCCAAGCTCAGTCTAGAAATCCTTTTAAAAGCCTCCTTGACAGCAAAGAGAAGAGAAAGTTGGAGAGTTCAAACTGATCCTGACAAAGGTTTTCTTAAGGATGCTGACAGCTGGTGGGAGGCAGCCATAGATGGAACCAGCCCATGGCACTTCTTCTCTTAATATAAGGGAGAGTGTGACATGTTAGCTGCTTCACAGAACATGGGACCTCCTGCCTAGGTCCTAGGATATTCCCCTTCTTATTAGTTTTCATGTTTTTTTTTAATGGATTGGTTTTAATTCTGTCAGTTACCTTGAGCCCTAGTAATGGAAAGGTGGTATTTATTTATTTATCTCATTCCATTTATGAATCACTTTCTATAAAATATCTCAAAGTGATTTCATAGTTTAAAAAAGCCTATCAACAGTAAAAATGATTACGAACAATTCTGTATGCAAAAACAGTTTTTAAACATTCAATAAGCTAAAACACAACTCCATACATAAAAACAATTTCATATGTAAAATGGGCTCCTGCAGGGAGGAAGGGCGGGCTATAAATCAAATAAATAAGTAAGTAAATAAATAAATAAATAAAAGATCTCCGCTTAAAAGGATCATTAAAAAAAGAAGGCCTTTAATAGGTCCTTAAAAGACAACAGAGATCTGGTGTGTAATGGAAGTGAGTTCCAGAGGGTAGGTGCTGCAACACTAAAAGCACAATTCCTGCATCTCATGAAGCAGACCTGCTGATAAGATGACATCTCCAGGAAGTCCTGTCCTGCAAAGTTCAGTGACTGATTGTGTATATCACTTGATGGATCGTCACCTTTTAGTGGTGAATGGGTTTGTGTGTTCCAATGAATCCTATGAGAGATTCCGTCGGGAGTCATGTATTCCCAGCAGGGTCACCCATGGCGGTAAGGTCAAGGGAGAGGAACCAGACAAAGAAAGATCCAAGAATGTTCTCAATGGCAGAACAGGTGGAGGATAACAATGTGTATGTTACAACGGCTGTGAAGGCGGATGAAGGCTGCAGCAGAAAAAATACTTCCGATCGTCATGGTACCCATGCCATTGGATCAAAGCCTTTTTCTATCAAGATTGTGTGTTGATCATTGTGCGCCGATCTCCCCACATAAAACAAATTCATTCACAGGCGTCTTCCAACCAATTATCTTGGAAGACAATCTTACTTGGCCACAAGTGATCGCCAGCAACAACAGCAACATATCAGGAGTGAGATGATGATCTTTTAGGTATCCTAAATGTCTCTCTCTCTGTCTCTCTGTGTGTGTCTCTGTGTGTGTCTGTGTGAGTGACGTGAATTTGAGTGAAGTTTTCACATGTTCCATTAACAAAGTGTCTTGAGTCAGGTCAGGGACTCCCTAAAGTTCTGAGTTGTTCTGTGGACTTGAGTACCAACAAAACCCACTGCATTTTTAAAGTTAGTGTTGCATTAATATTTATTTATTTATTTTATTTATAGACCGCCCATAGCGAATAGCTCTCTGGGCGGTGAACAGCAGAGTTAAAATACAAAGTTACAATAAAACAAACAAGGTCACAACAAGGTAGAGTAAAAAACATTGAATATAAAACATGAACGTTAAAATGCCTGGGAGTATAACCAGGTCTTAACCTGGCGCCTAAAAGAAAGTACCATAGGCGCCAGGCGTATCTCCTCAGGTAAGCTGTTCCATAGTTCGGGGGCCACCACAGAAAAGGCCCTGGATCTAATAACAATCCTCCGGGCATCCTGATGGGTTGGTACCCGGAGGAGGGCCTTAGATACTGAACGAAGTGAATGGGTAGGCTCATAGCCGGAGAGGCGTTCCATCAGATATTGCGGTCCCACACCGTGTAAGGCTTTATAGGTCAAAACCAGCACCTTGAATCTGGCTCGGAAACAAATAGGTAGCCAGTGCAAGCGGGCCAGGACAGGTGTTATATGCGCGGACCAATGGGTCCCTGTCAACAACCTGGCTGCCGCGTTTTGCACTAGCTGAAGTTTCCGAACGGTCTTCAAGGGCAGCCCTACGTAGAGCGCATTACAGTAGTCCAATCTAGAAGTTACCAGAGCGTGAACAACAGAGGCGAGATCGTCACTGTCCAGATAGGGGCGTAGTTGGGCTACTAAGCGAAGATGGTAAAACGCATTCCGTGCCACCGAGGCCACTTGAGCCTCAAGCGACAAGGAAGGGTCAAAAAGGACCCCCAAACTACGAACCTGTTCCTTCAAGGGGAGTGTAACCCCATCTAGAACAGGCTGAACATCCACCATCTGGGCAGGTAAAGAGCTCACCAACAGTGTCTCAGTCTTGTCTGGATTGAGTTTCAGTTTATTAGCTCTCATCCAGTCCATTATCGCGGTCAGGCAACGGTTCAGCACATCAACAGCCTCACCTGAAGAAGGTGAAAAGGAGAAGTAGAGTTGCGTGTCATCAGCGTACTGATGGCAACGCACTCCAAAACTCCTGATGACCGCACCCAGAGGCTGCATGTAGATGTTAAAAAGCATGGGGGACAAGGCCGACCCCTGAGGGATTCCACAATGGAGAGTCCAGGGTGTCGAGCAATGTTCCCCAAACACTACCTTCTGGCGACGATCCGCTAAGTAGGAGCGGAGCCACTGCCAAGCAGTGCCCCCAACTCCCAACTCCGCGAGCCTCCCCAGAAGGATACCATGGTCGATGGTATCAAACGCCGCTGAGAGATCAAGGAGAATCAACAGAGTCACACTCCCCCTGTCCCTCTCCCGACAAAGGTCATCGTACAGGGCAACCAAGGCTGTTTCGGTGCCAAAACCAGGCCTAAAACCGGATTGAAACGGATCCAGATAATCGGTTTCATCCAAAAGCGCCTGGAGCTGGCCGGCGACCACCCGTTCCAAGACCTTGCCCAAAAAAGGGACATTCGCCACCGGCCTGTAGTTGTTCAAAACATCTGGGTCCAAAGAAGGTTTCTTCAAAAGAGGTCTCACTACTGCCTCCTTGAGACTACCAGGGACTACTCCCTCTCTCAAGGAGGCATTTATCACCTCTTTGGCCCAGCCGGTGGTTACAGCCCTGCCGGCCTTCACCAGCCAAGATGGGCAAGGATCCAGGGCGGACGTGGTCGCCCGAACCATTCCAAGCACCTTGTCCACTTCCTCAAGCTGCACCAACTGAAATTTATCCAACAATGGAGGACAAGACCGCGCTCTGGACACTCCAATGGAATCATCTGTAATAACATCAGAGTCTAAGTCCCGACGGATGCAAGCAATCCTGTCTTGGAAGTGTTCCGCAAATTCGTTGCAGCAGGCTTCTGATGTTTCTTTAGTGTCATGAGGGGCAGAATGTAAGAGCCCTCGTACCACCCTAAAAAGCTCCGCTGGGCGGCAAAGAGATGATCTAATGATGGCAGCAAAGTAAGACTTTTTTGCCGCCCTAACCGCTTTTACATACGCCTTAGTGGAGGCACTCACCAAAGAATGACTGCATCCATCAGGAGTTCGCCTCCACCTGCACTCTAGCCTCCTTCTCTCTTGCTTCATCACTCTCAGCTCCGGGGTATACCACGGTGCTGTTTGAGTTCTGCACTGAAGGGGGCGCGCGGGGGCAATCATGTCAATGGCCCGGGTCATCCCTGTATTCCACAGGTCGACCATGGCCTCGACAGGAGCACCAGTACTATCGGCCGGAAAAACTCCCAGAGCACTCTGGAAAGCAACAGGATCCATAAGCCTCCGGGAGCGGACCAACTTAATAGGTCCCCCACCTCTGCAGAGGGAAAGGGCTGTCGTGAGTCTAAAGCTCAGCAAGCGGTGATCTGTCCATGACAATGGGGTAGATGAAAAATACCCCACCCTCAGATCACCATCTCCATGACCAGTGGCGAAGATCAAATCAAGAGTATGTCCTGATACATGCGTAGGGCCAGTAACAACTTGAGACAGCCCCATGGTTGTCATGGAGGCCATGAAGTCCTGAGCCGCCCCGAACAAGACAGCCTCGGCATGAATGTTGATATCTCCCAGTACCACCAGTCTGGGGGACCTCAACAATACCTCCGAGACTATCTCCGTCAGCTCAGCTAGGGAAGCCGTTGGGCAGCAAGGTGGGCGGTACACCAACAGTATTCCCAGTCTGTCTCCATGAAACCAAGAGAAACCAAGCTGAGTACAGCCATCCATTGAACTCAAGTGGGGAAAGATGGGGAGATCTTTCATTTTGACACACAGGTTTAGGTTTTAATCATGGTGAATTATTTTCCCAGTGTACTATAAGCACATTGATTATGGGGAGAGATAATGAAGTAAATATTTTTAAAAAAACTACATTTGTTTTTCATGTGGTTCTATTCTGTTTTTTTCCACCACTACCCCTTCCTCTGTGCAAGTCAATGGAGATCTCTCTCTCTCTTTGTCTCTCTCTCTCTTTGTCTCTCTCTCTCTCTCTGAGAGAAAAGGCTGTACCCAAAAGAAATCCAGGGGTGAAGGCAAAAGCCCACTCTCCACCAGTGCCCCTTTGAGTAATAGGGTCCTTGTTGGGGTAACATTTACCCCACCCCAGTCAGTCCTGGGGATCTATGCTCTTTTTTCCCACCCTCATCCCCCTATGATTCCTATTGTACCCACCTCCAAATAATAAAGTCTGGTTTTGCAGGAGAAGAACTGCAGCTATCATTCTGAATGTTGGAAGGCTTTGTCCCCTCAGAAGGGCTAATCTTGACTGCAAATTTCACCAATTTCTATGGGAAAAAAGGGGGGGAGGTTATAGCCATTTTAATATTCCACTTATAGTGAATAGGAAGAAAGCAGAGCATCAGATCTAGTTTGGTCCTAAATAGTGAGCCAAATTGGAAAGACACAGAGCAGCTCTAGAATAGCTGTTTACCATAGCTAGAGGTACAAGCTTAGGGTTATATCCAAATCAATTCTACTCAAAATACACCTGTTGAAACTAATGGACCCAAATGTCATATTCATTAATTTCTATATGTTTACTCTGAGTAGGACTGTCATTAGATAGTCAGTCTTGTGTCCAGTGCACGCTGCTAACCCAGCCACCTGACTGGCATAACTGAAAAGCCATACCCAAAAGATCAGCTCATCCCTTATACACCCAGTCAATCACTGTGCTCTGCAGGTGAGAGTTTGTTGCAGATGCCATCTTATCAGGAAGTCCATTCCACAATAAATAGGAATTGGGCTTTAGTGTTGTGCCACCTACCCTTTGGAATAGTGTATTTATTAATTAATTTATTTATATCCCAACCTTCCTTCCAGAAGTATATATACACATACATACATATGTATATATGTATGTGTGTGTGTGTATCAATTTATTCTCATCCTGAATGATAACATTTGAGCATAAATTGATTTTTGAACCTGGAAGGAATTATTCTATTTCTGTCTTAGAAAAGTTGGAACGAAGCAGCATTTGTTTCTGTTTCGGTCAAGCAGAGGGTTTCTATTTTTGCTTGACTTTTCCTCCCCTTGATAGAGAGATGATCCTTTTCATCAAAGGATCTGTGCAGTTCACAAAGATGAATGGATTAATCTAGGTGAAATACCTGCAAGGTAAGTCAAAATTATAGCCAAGGTCAGAGCAGAAGCTGGAAGACAAGCAGAAGAGTGAGGGGGTTGTGGCAGGAAATGTACTGCAAGGTATGAAATGCTTCTGATAAAAAAAAATGAGTTTCTTTGGAGTCAGAAATACAGCAATATCAGAAGGTCAATCACTCCCTCTAATAGCAAAATCAACTGTGAAACCAGTATGGTTGTATTCAAAATGAGGCCACTGAGAAACAAAAGTGGGATTATCAACATGCTTGGTGATGTAATGGACTATTTTTGAAGTGGGCATGGCTGGCTAGCTGGCTGAGGCACTGACCAGGAGCGCTCCACCCTGCAACTGTTTGTTGCAAGTCCCTGTTGTCTGTATGTAATGTGATTGGGTTGTTGTAGGTCTCCTGATTGTATGAGGTGTCCTCATACACAACATGTATTCAGTCTGCAATTATGCACATTAAGGATATGCAGACCATCCTTAATATGGTGTCTTGCCCCTTGATTGTTGAGACTTTTGGTCAAGTTTCCTTTCACCCCAGTCTCATGAATGAGAATCTAGAAGCCAAAAAATTAGAACCATGGAAGAAAGGAGTGGTCAACTTCCACCCAAACTGAAAGACCATTCAATGGGAATCTCAGCCCCAAATGAGAATCAGGCTTATTCAGAACTGAGCTAGGAATGAGGAGATAAGAATGAGACAACAGGAAACATTATCAAAGGGTAGAAAGGTTAAGAATATAAGGGGGGCCTTTGGATCAGGCTGATAGCTCATCTAGTCCAGAATCCTGTTCTCACAGTGGCCAATCAGATCCCTATGGAAAACCTGCAAGCAAAACCTGAGCACAAGAACACCCTCCCTGCCTGCAGTTTCTAGCAACTGGTTGTTTCAAGGCACCTATCCCATAATGTTAAAAGGGGACTGTAATATATTTGTCTATGGAGGGTCTATGGCTCAGTGGTAAAGGGCATGTTTTGCATGTAGAGCATTCCAGGTTCAATCCCTGGCATCTCCAGGTTGGATTGAAAGAGATTCCTATCTGAACGCTAGAGAGCTAATCAGAATAGGAAATACTGGGCTAGATGGAGCAATGGTCTGGCAGCTTCCTGTATGTCACCATTGTGGTTTAAGCCACTTAAAAGTCCTCAGTATGATTTCTTCTGTTTCATGGTTAGCCAGTTGGCTGCAGCAATTACAGTAAGCATCCTCTGAGCTCCAGGCACTGAACAGCATTGATTTTGCAAGTCTACAGTTTCCTATGGCAAAATTACACTTGCTTGCCCAGAATGGCCTTCTTATAATGTACGTGCATTGGAGGTAGATTGAGCCATCCATCACTTTTTCAAAGGAATTAAGCATTATCCAGGGTTTTTTTTGGGGGGGGGGCTGCTATTTCAATATATTTCTGATTTTTAAAATTTTGTCTTTGAGTTCATTTCAAAATTATGCATTTCAATCTGTGGTGTCTTTCTTTTCACAAACATATACACAGAGATGATTTATTCACTTGACAGATTAATAGCCCACCCTTCAATCAAAATTTGAGAGTGACTTGCAACATTTAGAAGCAGAATAAAGCCATTTTAAAACCTACAAATTTAAAATATATAAATCTATACTAGACACAGTAAAATCACTAGGAGCAGAATAAAAAAAAAACTAACCATGACAAAGACCTATCAGTGCAATCATTTACATGAATTTCCAAAAGCAAACCCCACTGAATTTTAAACAAGACTTATTCCCAGGTAAGCCCACATGTTGCTGGATTCCAACTTCCATTAGATTTAGGCATCATAGCCAATAGTAAGTGATGATGAAAACTGTAATGCTGTAACTTCTGGAGGGCACCACATTGCCTTCCACTCATGCAACCCCCAAACAAGCAAACAAATCAAGATATCTTTCATTAATAATAGTTTCCCAATTTATCGAAATGGGCAGCTATGGCATTGGATCACTTCAGAATATTAAACCATCGCTTTGTTGGGAGTAAAGCACCTAAACCTCTCTCTCCCTCTCTCTCTACCTCCCTCCCTCTGTGATAGACAGAAAGGCAACCTATTCTTTTGCTGATTCCACTTTAGTAACTACTTGTTTGTTTTTCCTCAGGCTTAACTTCCTTCTTCTTTCTTTCTAATCGGCCAGGTAGTGCTTATGAATGCATGCCTCGTGGTTCTGCAATCATATGTTTATCTTTAGTTAAATACTACCTTATGTCCCTGCAGTTATAAACCTTAAGTTTCTTTACTCTTTCAACTAACCATCTAATCAGATTCTCTATTTCTATATTCTGCTTTAACATATACCAAACTCCAATAGGTCTGAAGCTTGCTTAATATCCTGGCTTGTTCTTAAGCTTTTAACAATCATTTTCTGGTTTGGACTAAATGGGAAACTATAGTAAAATGGAAGACTTTCTAGTGTATTTGCTCTGACCATAAAGGAGGGAGCTAAGGAACTGCAAAAGGCTCATACATATCTCATACATATCGCCCAAACTCTCCCATCTCATTTCCATTAGATTTCAAATAAAGTGAACTGTGAGACCATTTTGGAGCATTCATAGAACATAAGAAAAGCCTGCTGGATCAGACCAGTAGCCAATCTAGTCCAGCATCCTGTTCTAATATCAGCTTATCTGAAGGAACGCCTCCAGTATCACCAAATGTGCCGCCAAACAAGATCAGCCTCACAGGACCTTCTCTCGGTCCCACCGGTAAAAGCAGCTAGGCTGGTGCGGACCAGAGAGAGGGCTTTTTCGATCGTGGCCCCCACCCTCTGGAACTTGCTTCCTTTTGACCTTCGACATGCCTCCTCCCTGATGGCTTTTCGACGAGCCTTAAAGACCTGGCTATTCAGGCAGGCCTATGGGATTTCTGGGGTGGGTTAGGTTATTATGCTGTATTATTGAAGGATGGTTTAGATAAACTGATGTTAATATTATGATTGTTGTATGCTTATGTTTTATATTGTATTTTATATTGTGTAAGTCGCCCAGAGTGTCCGTTAAGTCGGACAGATGGGCGACTAACAAATAAAATTTTATTATTATTATTATTATTATTATAATCAGGATGGCTAATCAGATGCCTATAGGCAGGAGTTGATTCTCTCCAGGCAGAACATCTGCAGGAGTTTCAGGGGAAGTCAAAAGATTCTTGATAAGATTTGTGAACACTCTGTTGGAAGGAGGAATGATCAGAGATCTCTGAAATTGGGTTAAATCTGAAATTGAGTTAAACATGTCATACTGTTAAAGAAGTGAGCATCATGCTCATTTGCAAGGTCAGCTTTTAGCAGGGCACAATGCATTAGGATGAAATATTTCCCAAAGAGCCTCCCTCCACCCATATCCTCCTCCACATTCTCTGCTTCCCCTCCCTTTATAATTTAGTCCATGAGATACTTTGGGCAAGGTTGCTTGAGTTACATCATTTTTACTAGGTCCTTCAGGAACACTTTCCCTTGGAGTAAAATTCTGGGATCATTAAGTTTCCCATTAGATCTCAAGGAGATAAACTGCCATTGGGGCAATGTGTTGGAGCACATGACATGTGTAGGTTGTGCATGTCTCTGTCTTCACATATATATCACAGTCATTGAAATTCTGCCTAGGAAAGCCTTTTCTCTACTCTCATTAAGTTTTTAAGTAATTAAGGGCTGAATCCTCCTAATGATACTATTCTTCAGGCTTTCCTGAAGCATCTTCTACTAATCTATTTTAACTATGGAAATTCTATTTGGAAATGGTACTTAATGCAGCTTGTGTTTATTGATCAAAGACTTCTCATGCTGGAGATGAAAGACAATAAGCAGTCTGTAGAGTTCTGAAATCCCAACCAATTTGCTTTAGAACATATATGCATGCTTTTGTTCTTAGGTACACATAGTGAAAATCTGATTATTTGAATACTGACCACTTAGATTATTTGCAGAATTACAAAAATGTTTAGGGGATAAATCTTGGAGATGGGGGAGAGATAAAAACTGAGGACTGTGCATGCTCACTGTACACAGAATTCGGATGGGGGAATGGAATAGGATATTCCACAAGAGGGTATGACTGTCTGCCTGGGACCCTGAAGAGTCCACACTGCAACATATTGTTGAAAGTTTCACTTACATGTGTTAATAGCAAATTCTGGTGCTGAATTATAACACCTATGTAGCCATAATGAACTACTGAGAAAAAAGGAGGTATCAACATACTTGGGGAAACATCAAGGTTTGCCAAAGCAGAAACAATATTTAGGAAAAAAACCTTATTCTCCTCACCCCCCAAAAAACAACGCTAGCCCAGTGATGACTGGGCATATTTAGTATTATTGTTATTTATTAAAGTTATTAAAATTATTCCACCTAGCGTTGCCAGGTGTCTGGTTTTCACCTGGAGACTCTGTTTTGGGGGTGAGTCACCTTAAACTCCGGACTCTTAGCTTTCTTTTTTTTTTAAATTAAGTTTCTAGGTGGACTGATCCAAAAGATATAAACCAAAATGTCAGCCTCCTGCCCTGCAACCTGTTAGTATCAGCTGTTCTAATCCCTGCCTTTTCAGGTTTTTAGCCAATAAGTGAAGTCAGGGTTGTGATTGACAATAGCAATAGCTAAACCTCATTTCAAGTTTTGAGAACAGTTTCCTTTTCCTGCTTGTCTTACATCAGGAATTCAGTAAATATATAGCCTTCAGCAGCATGAAGAGTACTTTCTCTGTACAGGATTGGGACTTGCTTCTGAGTAAACATGCATAGGATTGCACTACAACAGAAGATCACAGCAGGATCTTGGTAGGCATAAAAGTGTACATGCAAGTTTTTTTATTTACTTGCAAAAATGGCATATTATACATGTTATCTTTCAAATAATTTTTAAACAGAAGTTTTAAAATTGTACATTCTGGAGTGTTATACTTTTCTAATCAAGGAGTCAAACAAGTTTAACTTTTACTGGACTGTTGAAGAGGGCAGTTTATTTGTCTTATTCATAACCAGTTTTGAAAACCTTCCCAATATGAAGCTTTTCTGAGAGTAAAGCTGCAATGCTAATTCCATATACCTGGGAGGTAACCCCACTGAATTCAGCAGGACTTACTTTTGAGTAGATATGGTTAGGATTGTGCTGAAAATTAATAGGACTTTTGGGTGAACATAGAAAATGATTGTGTTGTAAATCTTTCTCTCCCCCTCTGATCCTTTTTTAAAGCAGTTAGGCAGGGTTTACTTAGGTGTCACTGCTTTTATTTGGCAGGAAGCTAATACTTTTAAAAAATGTTCTGCAATTGCCAACTGGTTTTGACAACACACTATTATATGGGATGTATGTATTTTTACATCTCCAGTGTGTGTGTATATGGAATATTTTCACCAAACCTGTGAGGTAGGGTTGGAAACCAAGGCAGCTCACAACAAGAAATAAAGCCATTTACAATCCAATAACCATAAAACAAGTATAAAACAGTTGCAAAACAGCTTTATGTGGCATGATTCTGGATTTTGGATTGGGTGAGTGAAGTTACTTATCACTGAATTGCAGTCATGTTCATGCTTCCCTGTCTGTGTAAGCCCCATTGAATACACTGGGATTTGCTTCTGAGTAAATGTGCATAGGATTGCACTATACATATCTTTACAGGTTGTGTAAATAATAAGCATCATTGACAGTCATGCTTATATAAATATTTCTTCATACTATGTCTTGATATGTATCTGATTTCACACTATGGTTGTAAATAATTATTTAGAAATTATTATTTCCTCTACATTTTAAGTGTGACCTTCTTCCTTGGGATGGCCATGGTGCCCCTCTGTTGTTTTCACCCTGGGGGTCAGATTAGACTGAGAGATAGTGCATAGCCCACGGTCACCCAGTACACTTTGTATCTTATTTCCATTTTAAAATTTAATTAAAATGATTTATATGCAGGCAAAGTTTATGAAGTAATGCAGATACCATAATGCATTTAAAGCACATCCAACTCGCATTTAAAGCACATGACTTTCCCCCCAAAATCGTGGGAAGTGTAGTTTCCCCCTCAGAGTTATAGTTCCCACCACAGTTAACAAACTAGTTTCCAGGATTCTGTGGTGGGATTCATGTGCTTCAAATGTATGTTGAATGTGCTTTAAATTTGAATAAGTGCAAATTGCAAACAATGACTGTGTTTTTGGTTCTCATATTGTCTTGGAAAGTGTGGATTTGATCGATTCGGCTTGAAATGCAAACTAAATCTAATTTCTTGCCCAACCCTAGCCGAGACATTGCATGACTCCCCACCCACACAATACGTCTTATCCTGCTCATCACTTCCAGCTATAGAAGTAAAACCCTTCTGGTCTCCTCTTCCTTAAACACATCCAGCCAGCAGGTGTCCAAAACCTGTCAAATAACAGGACAGCCCATAATAATAATAATAATAATAATAATAAAAGCATCAGCATCACATTGGCAGCAGAACATTAAACACACCATTTTTAACTAACTATTGCTTTATTCTCACAGCTGTCACACTCAATTTAGCACTTTAATGTGTGCTAACAAGGAGTAATTAACACCATCCTCTCTGTACAAATTCTGATTTGTTTGAAGTCACGCATTGTTTTATTACATTTACGGATTTTTTTTCCTGGACAGTAAAGAGTTTAGTGCAAGAAGTGTCGTGGCCAAGGCACCCAGGGGATCAAATGTATGTTGAACTCACCTGGAAGCTAGTGAGGGTTTTTCAGGTTTGGTGCTGAACACAAAGTCACAGAGTGAGAATATGCAGGAACAACAACAACCAAATATGAACTTAACAGAAACTATTTAAGGGCATATCCATTTAACTTATATTTAGGGGACTGAATGTACTGTCATATCCACAGACCTTGTGTCATGTGAAACAATCAACTATTTTTTTATTTATAAAAGGATGTATAAACTACCCTCTCACAAAACATCAGGCTAGTGTACAGCAACATATACATGTTTAAAAGCAATACAAAACAATCATTTAAAAGACTGATTACTCAAAAACATTTTAAACAGCTGAATAGGCCAGTTGGCACAAAAAGTCTTTGAGACACCTGAGAGTCAAAAGTGTGGATGCTTCCTGTATCTCTACTGGAAGTGTGTTCAACAGCATGGGACCTCCAACGCTAAATGCCTGACTTCTGGATGAAGCCAGTTGGGCCTTTATAACATGGGGACAGCTAGCAATGCTCCCCTGAATGATCACAGTGATTGGGTTGGCATATAGGGGTTCATTTTACAGATGTGGAAACTAAGGCTCAAAGTACGCCAGTGCAAAGATGTGTTAATGGTATCCCAGTGGGACTTTTATTTTTTTACTTTTTTTTTACAAGAAAAGCTGCTTCAGGAAAGGGCAACAAGACAGAGGTAGAAAAACTACAGATGGAGAAAGGGTTAAGCACTCCTCCCCTGCTGCTTCTCTGCTCCCCCTCCCCAAAACACTTTATATGTACATGTGAATTGTAACATTACACATATTAAGAACATAAGAACATAAGAAGAGCCTGCTGGATCAGGCCAGTGGCCCATCTAGTCCAGCATCCTGTTCTCACAGTGGCCAACCAGGGGCCTGGGGGAAGCCCGCAAGCAGGACCCGAGTGCAAGAACACTCTCCCCTCCTGAGGCTTCTGGCAACTGGTTTTCAGAAGCATGCTGCCTCTGACTAGGGTGGCAGAGCACAGCCATCATGGCTAGTAGCCATTGATAGCCCTGTCCTCCATGAATTTGTCTAATCTTCTTTTAAAGCCATCCAAGCTGGTGGCCATTACTGCATCTTGTGGGAGCAAATTCCATAGTTGAACTATGCGCTGAGTAAAGAAGTACTTCCTTTTGTCTGTCCTGAATCTTCCAACATTCAGCTTCTTTGAATGTCCACGAGTTCTAGTATTATGAGAGAGGAAGAAGAACTTTTCTCTATCCACTTTCTCAATGCCATGCATAATTTTATACACTTCTATCATGTCTCCTCTGACCCGCCTTTTCTCTAAACTAAAAAGCCCCAAATGCTGCAACCTTTCCTCGTAAGGGAGTCGCTCCATCCCCTTGATCATTCTGGTTGCCCTCTTCTGAACCTTTTCCAACTCTATAATATCCTTTTTGAGATGAGGCGACCAGAACTGTACACAGTATTCCAAATGCGGCCGCACCATAGATTTATACAACGGCATTATGATATCGGCTGTTTTATTTTCAATACCTTTCCTAATGATCGCTAGCATGGAATTTGCCTTTTTCACAGCTGCCGCACACTGGGTCAACATTTTCATTGTGCTGTCCACTACAACCCCGAGGTCTCTCTCCTGGTCGGTCACCGCCAGTTCAGACCCCATGAGCGTATATGTGAAATTAAGATTTTTTGCTCCAATATGCATAATTTTACACTTGTTTATACTGAATTGCATTTGCCATTTTTCTGCCCATTCACTCAGTTTGGAGAGGTCTTTTTGGAGCTCTTCGCAATCCCTTTTTGTTTTAACAACCCTGAACAATTTAGTGTCATCAGCAAACTTGGCCACTTCACATACATATTGGTGTATGTGAGAAGTAGAGTTTGGCCTCGAGGCTGAAAAGCAATTGACTTTCCCAAAACTGTTCAGCTATTTCCCCTCTGTATTTGTTCCTCAATGATTGACTCAAAACAACAAAACATCACTATGTTCAGTTTGTACAGGAAAATGTACAGGAGGCCATCCAAGTGGTAGCTCTGCCAACAGGACCATGTAGGTGATCACCCCTCGTCTTCCAGATTGCCGGCATTCTATCCCAAACTGCTCCCCTTTGCCACTCTAGCGGTGTAACTTCCCCAAGTGCTAGCTTCAGATTTTGAGGATCCATTGAGCAAGCCACCTTTAATATTCCCTCTTCGCTCAGTGAGCCTTCCCCCACACCATTTTTGCCAGCTGCTCCTTCTCTTCCTCATCATTGCTTCCACCTGCTTGCTTCCCAGGCGGAGAGTCAGTGAGCAGGGATGGGGGAGAAACTAGATTCAGTTCACATTCACAGCCAAATCTACACATCCGTGCTTTACAAAACAATATAAGAACCAAAACACAGCTGTCCTTTGAAATTCACACTTACTCATATTTTGCAATGCAGTTCTCTAATCCAAGAATGTTTACAAAAATGCATATATTAAGGCAGAGTGTGCATAAAAATGACTATATTCATGAAAATATCCTACAAAACCACATTGTATTAGGAGATGTTTGCAAAATCTGTACATTAGCAAAAAAAAAAATCTGTATACAAAAATGTGTTTATTAGGAGAAACTCACTAAAATGCTGAAGAATGTTCATGCACACCACACCCAGGCAACCCTTTCCCAGTAGACAGCTACACATTGAATTTGCCAAGGATCTTTGTGCAAAGTCCAGTGTTTCTAGACCTGAATATCTTGATTACAGCCCAGATTCTTTGTTTCTTTTTGTTTTTAGGTGGGCCTTTTTTCATGATTCCAAACCTGTCCCCTCCCCCAATTGAAAATTGGGGGCAGAAAGGCTGGAGAAAGACTTTTTATTTTGATCATTCTTTATTTATCATGATTATATTTATAGCCATTCTACCTTTACTCCGAGGAGCTCAAGGTGGCATTCATGGGTTTCCTTTCCCCCATGTTACCCTCACAAAAACTCTTTGACATAGGTTAGGCTGAGGGTGAGTCATATTTCTTTTTGGTGGTGATGTGTACCAAAGCACAAATTATATTTAACAAGCAAACTGTTGCAACCAAAACAGAATTAAGGAAAAAGATGAAATATACCAGTATTTTTAATTAAAATAGGTATCATACATACAAACACTCCAATGATAAATGACTAACAGGCTAAATCCTACACAGTATTGTTCAACTTAAGCCAAACACTTTTCAGCACAGATAAGATTAATCAGATTGTTGTCTGTGTTCCAGTTTGATTAATTATTCGGGTCTGAATCTGAACTATTTAATCCAGAGCTCTGCCCCTCCCCCAATTGACTATAATGGGGAATCTCAAAATGGCTATAACATTTTCTTGTCTTTTCACATAAATGGATAAAATTTGCAGGTAGAGATATTTCAGAATGGATTCAGCCAGCCAAATGTCAGGCAGGGTTTCATACAGGGAAGCTTTAAATTTTATTTATTTATTAAAAGAAAAAGTTTCTAACTTGCTATTTTCTGCCAGAATTGGATGCAAATTGCAGACATGATTACCCCTTCTGTGGGGATGAATCTTGCCATGGCAAATTTCAGAAAGACAGGTGCAGCAGGTCTCCCACATGGGCAGACTTTACCATTTTGGGTGGGGCAAAGATAGAAATCACATTCCCTCCCCTAGTTTATTGCTGGCAATCGGTTTAAAACCTGGGGACATGAGGGAGGTGCCCCTGAGTAATAAACCTTCCAAAGTTAGGACCAATAAGTACAGGTGCTATTGTGCTAGATGATTTTACCTTTACTATTAAAAAACAGAAAAGTTGCCTTTTTTCTCACCACCACCCCTTCCTAGAAGTATCTTCCATGACTAAGAAAGAGAAATATGGTTTTAGGAAATTGTTTGTTAGGAAAAATAACAATTGTGGAAAAAACAGGTCACCCCAATAGTCTAATTATGCTGCTTATTAGGGTGGTGCCGCCAATCCATCTTGTGGCTTCAGTGGGGGGAGGCATTAAGCTGAACCCACCCTGAGTCGACATGAGGACCACCCACCTTGGCTTAGAGCCACTCCTGAATAAGTTGGGGGTTAGGGCTTAAGTTTAATTAGGTAAAAAAAAAACCCTAATTAAATATATGGCCAGGAGAAGGGACTAGGAAGGGGATGTTGTATCTCTTCCTCCTGAGACCAAGGTCAATTCTATGCAAAATCGCTCTCTCTGCTTATAAGCTGTTGAGTGGAGGAAGCAATCACTCACAATGCTTGTTTGAAACAGGATTTACTTGAAAAACACTCCCCCGCACCCGCCCATGGTCACTCCCTCAGCTCAACAGCTGCTGAGCATATGGTGTGATCCTGTGTGATGCTGGTTTGCAAGGAGTGTTCCTGCAAGAAAGACCTTTGCAAAACACCCCTCTGCACACACCCTTCGATTGCTCTCTTGACTTAGCAGCTGATGAGCAGACAGAGAGATCTTGAGGGGCAGCACTGAGGCAGGAAGGAGAGCCACAGGTGCCTCTTCCTTCTGCCTGATGCCTCACCCCGACAGCTCCGAATTGTTCTGCGTCATCCAGTCCTACCCAAGCAATCTGTGGCTGTCTGAACCTGATTCAACCAAGTCCCCCAAAGGTCCAATTTGGCCCAATTTGGCTCGGAACTCAGGTGCTGCTGAATCTGGTATGCAGCCCTCCTGCTCACACCCTGTTCTCAGTCCAAACTGGAAGAAGGAGGACATCCCACAAGTTTACTTCAACTTCCCTCCCCAAAATCACTGTGATTGGAGTGCATTGAGGAAATAATTTGCCTTGATTAAAAGCTCAACCTGTCTGTGAAAACTAAAGGCATTTTCCCCCTTCTCTATCCCCCTCTGTTCTTGAGCTCTGGGAGTTTCCCCAGTAAGCTTGGTTTTATTTCTGGATGTTCTGGATGAGGTTACACTCCCCCTGAAGGAGCAGGTGCGCAGCTTGGGAGTCCTTTTGGACCCATCCTTGTCACTTGAGGCGCAGGTGGCCTCGGTGGCACGGAGTGCTTTTTACCAACTTAGGCTGGTGGCCCAGCTACGCCCATATCTGGACAGGGAACATCTTACTTCAGTTGTTCATGCTCTGGTAACCTCAAAATTGGACTATTGCAATGCACTATACGTGGGGCTGCCCTTGAAGACGGTTCGGAAACTGCAGCTCGTGCAGAATGCAGCGGCCAGATTAATAACTGGGACCAAGCGGTCAGAGCATATAACACCGATTCTGGCCCGCTTGAACTGGCTGCCTATATGTTTCCAGGCCCGATTCAAAGTGCTGGTTTTAACCTATAAAGCCTTACACGGCACGGGCCCGCAATACATGATGAAACGTCTCTCCAGATATGAACCTACCCGTACACTGCGCTCAACAGCGAAGGCCCTCCTCCGGGTGCCTACAAGAAAGAGGGCCTTCACGGTGGTGGCCCCCGAACTTTGGAACACCTTTCCTGACGAAGTTTGCCTGGCGCCTACAATACTATCCTTTCGGCGCCAGGTGAAAACCTTCCTCTTTGCCCAGGCATTTTAACATGTCAACATTTTTTTTTAACATTTTTAATATTTTAGTATTTTGTACTTAATGTTCTGACAGTTAAATTGTAATCTGATGACCAGGTTGTTTTAAATTGTATTTGCTGTGTTTTTACTTGATGTGCACCGCCCAGAGAGCTTGCTATGGGTGGTATAGAAATTGAATTAAATAAATAAAATAAATAATTTTTTCAGGAAAAAATGGAGAAAATTGTGTATTATTAATAATTGTCCGGTGAAGATCAGAAGGGAGCCAGTGACTGAGTTTGTCTGAGAGACTGCCCTGTGTAAAGCTTGTACCAGAGGAAGGTGACACAAATGGGGTTTTAAAAGTTGGCTAAACTGCCCAAGTAGCCAGGTGTACAACTGGAGTAGCTTTGGGATACAGAGACAGATTGTCCCCAGTAGGCGGACTGTGTTGTGAGAGTATTTGCTGGGGTGGAGGTTTAGGGAATTTAGCCACTTAGAGGCTGGTCTCAGCAATAGTGTTTCTTCAGTCTTCAGAGACTGACAACCAGTGGTGTAGTGGCCAATTCAGAAGCACAGGGTCCCTTCATGTTAGTTCACAGCCACACCCCCTCCTTTTTTGATGCTGGGTTGAGAATGAGATCATTGTTAGGACCTTCTTCCACAACAACAGACATCCATAGGAGCCAATAAACATGAAAGGGGAGACTGTTAGCTATTGAGAAGTGTCTTCTCAGTAAGTGACTTACCTCCTTTCACTCTGATTGCCTCCAATTGGCAGGAAAGGACAATGAAGCATGTTATTTATTTATTTATTTATTTTATTTAATTTATATACCGCCCTAAGCCCGAAGGCTCTCTGGGCGGTGTACATGTTAGAAGATTCTAAAATTCTCCCCTTTGATGGTGATTGGCTTGTAAGATCCTGGAGACAGAGGGACCTTGCTGGGACCCTGCTCCCAAAAATGTAAGGGGTCTTGGACCACCCAAGACCCTGGATGACTACACCCCTGCTGACAACAAGCACCTTCAAGACCCAATATAATCATCAGTGTTTCCTTATGTAAATAGCATCCCTTTAACAGACCAACAATCTTCATTTAAAGTTCATCCTGCCTCTAGTGTTGGTGTCCGTCTCATAACTAAACCTGCTATACACACTACTAGGAGGTTTTGAACTGGTGGCAGAGGAAAATTAAAGAAGCACAGTGGTTACACAAAGTGAGTCTGAGGCAACTGGGTGGCCCTGACAAATCAATAAAGACATATTTTAATAAATACAAAGGTCAGTCCAGATAGGATCTTTTTACCATATGTGGCGGGACTGGGGCAAGGTTACTAGTTTCTGGAGACGGATGAAAGTAGTTCTGTTACAGAGCCAAGGGTCCTTTGTGATCCAATATTAGCTTTATTGATATTGTTTGAAGAAGAAATGAAAGGTAGGACATATAAAGTATTAATAACATATTATTGGAATAACATTTTTATTGGTGACAGCATATCATGTGATGCTATGCAACTGGAAAAACTGGCAATTTGCATTTGGAGGCTTGGTTTCAAAGGGTTTGGAATGCTGCTTTGATGGGGGGGAAATCTCTGAACAGTTAACTGCTGTGAAGGGACAGCATGAGGATGCTGATTTCATCGCCAGCTGGAACTATTTCATCAAATATGCAAGAAGGAAAGAACACGCCCTGCAGCCACCAGCTACACACGGAGTCTTTGGACAGACCCGTTAGGATAAGAGCATAAAGAATGGGAGCACTATTTCATTTGAGTCTTTTGTCCAGAAATAATGATGCTGAAAGACACCTTACTTACCTGAGGAGTGAAGGGTGGCTCTATGTTCATTTTGTTGATTTACCATTCAGTATGATTGCATTTTTTTGAAATGTAAAAATAATAACTATAAGCTAACAACAACAACAACAACAATAACAACAATAATAAATGTCATCTTCTATGTATTTATTCCTTTTATAAATCAAAATGTACAAAGCTGGAGCCACTTTTAAAAAACCTCCCATCTGTAACTTCTGTTTTGCATGTAACTCTGGGTTTTGCCCACCCTATGCACCAAGATAGACTCTGTGTCTCTCTCCTCCTGTTAGATAACATATTCAGGGCATTGTGCTAATTTCATTTGCTGTGAGTAAGATTGGAAAATAACTAACTATAACACCCATGGGATGCTTCCCTCCCTTCCTTATAATTAAACCAATGCCACTAGATTCAGCTCTGCTTAATGTTGCAAAATAATAAGGGGGGGAGAGAAATAAGATTACAAAGAAAAAGTAAATATCTTCAGATACTTTGGCCTGAGGGATTCTGCAGCATAGCCATTTTATAGGAATCATTATCTTCCCCATTCTTGATTGGATCTTAATGTTATTCAAACCAGAATTCCACATGAATCTCTCTAGTAACAAAATTAAAGAAGCTTGCCTCTTGTAAATAGGGATGCTGCTAACATTTTGTTCATATGGAATTCTCCCCAGATTCTAGACTACCAGACCACCTACCCTAGCTGGGGGAGGTGCATGTTGGAAGCAAATCTATCTCTGACTATACACACACCTACACACCTACACACACACACACACACACGCACCCCTTTTCTAGAAATACTCTGAAAAATACTCTAGAACCGCATGTGGATTAGATCAACCTCTCACTCGCTGGATCGCCACCTTGCAGTGGGCTTGCGTGTTCCAATGAACCCTATGAGTGATGTCATTGGGAGTCATGTACTCCCAGCAGGATCACCAATGGCGGTAAGGTCAAGGGAGAGGAACCAGACAAACAATGATCCAATAATGTCCTCAATGGCAGAACAGGCAGAGGATAACAATGTGAACGGTGCAACGGCTGTGAAGGCAGATGAAGGCTGCAGCAGATAAAAGACTTCTAATCACCGTGGTATCCATGCCACTGGATCAAAGCCTTTTTCTGTCAAGATTGTGTGTTGATCGTTGTGCGCTGATCTCTGCATGTAAAACAAATTCACGCACAGGTGTCTTCCAATCAAACCAAAAGTTAAAGACCTTACCTTGGAAGACAAACTTACTTGGCCACAAGTAATCGCAAATGAAATGAATGAGATCAACCTGCTTTGCCCCACCCAGCATCTGCTGCAGCGTTTGATGAATGAATGTAGGGAAATGGTTAATACAGAGGCTTCTGCAACACATACCCAAGCCTTCCACCATTTTTCCTCCCAAGTTCTCCATTCACACACACACAAAGATTAAGTAAAAATAGGTATTTATTATAGAAAAAGACTCACATTGTGTCCACTGTTGCCTGCTTGCTCACTCTGTTTAGCAAGGTCACAAAACAAATACTAAATGTTTTTTTAAAAAAAGCTTCTTAAAATAGAAAACACCCCCTGTTGCTTCTCTGGTTACCAGAACCAGAACATACTAAGTGGGGTGAGGTGTGATCTTCAAGAAACAGCTCTGAGCATGTTCAGAACACATCTATGATTCAAATAGGTCTACCAGGTCTATCCTGAGGTAGACCTACTTATGTTATATAAGGTTGTATGTGTCAGCTATCACTGTATGCAAAGTCCTGTGATTGGCTGGATTGTCCTCATGACAACAGGGCGGGGTAGGAACCTATTTGTGAAACTGCTGAGGCTAACACTGGTAAAATGTTAATTTTTCATTTGACTTCTGCCTGGGGACAGATGAGGGACCTCCTGGCCTTAGTGGGAGGTTTAGATTGGGATTGGCTGAGCAGTGCAGATTGGTGATTGGTCAAAGAATGGGAGATTGACAGAAATATCTTTCTAAATTAGAAGGATAATGAGCATATGGGAGACAAGAATGATTGTGACTTTGAGATTTTTTGTGAATATGGGGGAAATGTTTGGTTTTTTTTTTTAAAAAATGCTTGCAATTTGCTTTGTCAGGGCTATGCCCCAGTTTGCCCTAATGGACTAGCCTCCACTGAACAGAAGATTTGCAACCAATTCAACCAAATTATGAAAATGTATGCAGGTTGGCATCTGGATAAGTCTGGTAGGAATGCAAACCACCAATCCTGTGGATGTGTTTACACTAGTAGTCCCCACCTCTCAACCAGAGGATGGGAAGCAGATATTGATGATCCTGCTGGTGCTGTCCAGCACTCACCAGGGTGCACATGCCAGGCTAAATTACACCTGTCAAGGTAGGCAGCAATGGAAGGTGCTTGGAGAGTGTCCTTAACCCAAAATGCCTCAGGTCGCTTATCCTTGACATTCTTAAAATCTGCTCACCTGCCTGCACTAAATGACAATCTAGAAAATAGCAGTCAATGAAACAGCCACTCCCAAAAGCCAATGAGAATTTCAGACAGTGTGGAGTAGGTGAACAAAGAAAAGAAAATGCAAGACCAAAAGTTAATCAGGATGCTCCCAATTCCTATTCACTTCACCAAAGTGTGACTAATAGAGCCCACATTGCACAGGGTGGGAGGGAGAGCTCTGCAAACAGGAGGCCGAATGAGAGGTGGAGCTGGCTTAAATACCCAGCTGCCTGCCCCTCTGTGAATGGGGGAATGTCCAACAAATTCCCATCCCATCCCCTCCCTTTGTGAGGAGTCTCAAAACTTCCTTATGATCAGAGTGGGGCAAATTTGTCCATGCTTCAGAATAGGACATCATTGTTGGGAGGAGCCTTCAATATGTAGATATGCATTGGTATTGTATAAGTGTGGGGGGTAAATGAGCTGAATGTAAAGCTGTAGTAATTCATTCATTCTCCAATTAATTTTAGAAATGTTCCTATAAGAACTGGAATTCAGAAAAAGTGGAATGTTGGGAAATTCTGGAGAGGCAAGACATCCCAGAAAAGCATCTCCAAATTATCATCATCATCATCATTTAACAGTCGCTTTATACAAAAGAAAAGTCTTAAAGTCATGTGATAAAATAAAACACATAAAAGCAATTTAAAACCATAGTTTTAAAACAATGAACAATACAAAATACATAAAATGCTCATCCAGTAACATATTGATAATGACAAATCTTACCTAACCCACAAAAAAGATGAGCATCACTGTAGGAGGCAGCTTAATTACCAATGGCCTAGCTAAGAAGCTCTTAGCCTGGTGCCTAAAGACCAGCAAGGATGGCACTAGGTGTGTCACCCTGTAGAAAGCTCCACAAATTAGAGGTGGAGCACCGCTGAAAAAGCCCTGCTTTTGCATGGCCACCCTCTGCATTTCCTCCACACTTCTCTTGGGTTGGGCAAATTCACCTCAACATTTGGCAACAACTCTACTCCAAAGATATCTAATGCCAAGAAAATGGTTTCTTGGCCTGAGGAATTGATTCTTTATATTAAAGACTTGTGGGTAAAATCTTGTTGTTGAGAAGAAGCCTGTTCTCATTAGAAAAGAAATGATTTCATGCGAGAGACACCTGCATATTCTGGAGAGAATGGTGCTTCAAGGCCAAAGCTGGGGCCTACTAACTGGGGTGGGGTTATGAAAACACATGTACACCACGGCAATGGTAAATACTGGAATGTTCTTTCATAGAAGCCTCTGATTGGATCTTAGGCTTCATTTTAGTTACTGTGTTTTTCTTCCTGTAAAGTAAGCCTTGTTCATTGTCCTGGTGCCCCACACCTTTCCTGACACCTTGCAACATTCTACATGTTGTGTTCCTTTGTTCCTGGTGGGCTCAATGCTACTATGCTCTGCTGATATGTATTAGATTTAGGATCAGTTAGCCCTTTTTGTTTCATTTTGTTTTGTGATTCCCAAACTGTACTTCTTACTGGTATTCTGGTTCTTGTTATGCTGTCATTCTTAATTATTTTTAATAAAACTACCTCATATCTCCTCCTCTAGGATACACACCTTAATGTGGTGAGGGGTTTTGAGAGTGTTGAAGAAGCTGAGAGCAATGCCATCAGGAGTCTAGACCAAGAGGCTAGACTCCTAGCAGGGTCACCCAAGGCAGACAGGTCAAAGCTGAGACACCAGACTAAGATGTATCCAAACTCAGAGGAAGGCAATGGTAAATCATCTCTGAATACCTCTTACCACGAAAACCCTATGAGCAGAGTATCCAAAATGCAACATGAGATAGCGCTGGAAGATGAGACCCCCAGGTCAGAAGGCACTCACCGAGCTACTGGGGAAGAACAAAGGACAAATACCCGTAGCGCTGTGACTAATGACGCAGCTGGGTCAAAGCCGAAAGGAAGTCCAGAGGCTGATGTGCACAGATGCGAAAGGAGAGTCCAAAGTTGTATGACATACTCAATAGGAGCATGGAATGTGAGAAATAGGAACCAGGGAAAGCTAGAAATTGTCAAGCAAGAAATGGAACACATCAACATTACAATACTTGGTGTGAGTGAATTAAAATGGACGGAAATAGGACATTTTCAATCAGGCAACTACAAAATATTTTATGTAGGAAGAAGAAACGGTTGCTTTAATAGTGAGAAGTGATGAGATTAAATGGGAAATCCATTAACATAACCATCATCCAAGTCTACAGTCCAACGGCAAACACAGAATAAGAGGAATTGGAGAGATTTTACACAGAAGTACAGGAAGAAATTGATCACACACCAAAACAAGATGTTCTGATAATCATGAGGGACTGGAATGCAAAAGTAGGGAACAAAGAAGAACTAGAAACTGTGGGAAAATGGGGCTTAGGAGACAGAAATTAAGCAGGATAAAGACTTATTAAATTCTGTGAAGCCAATAATTTGTTTCTTGCAAACACATTTTTTGAGCAACCGAAAAGATGACTGTACATGTGAACATCACCAATTGGTCAATACAGGAATCTAATTGATTATACAATTGGTAGCAGAAGATGGAGAAGTTCCATACTTTCTGCGAAAAGACGAAGAGCAGACTGCGGTACTGATCATGAACTGGTAATATTGAAAGTCAGAGTAAAGCTAAAGAAGAACAACAAAGCAATCATAATGCCAAAATACAATTTAAATAACATCCCAGAAGTATATAAAGGTCAAATAAGGAACAGATTTGAGGCTTTAAACTTAGTTGATAGAGAACGAGAAGAATTATGCATTGAAGTCAGAGGCATTATTAGGGAAGAATGCAAAAAGACAATACCTCTAGTTAAAAAGAGAAAGACCTCAATGGATGACTGAAGAAACTCTTAAAACAGTTAAAGAAAGAAGGAAAGCAAAAGCAAAAGGAGATAGAAACACGGTCAGAACCCTAAATACAATAATACAGTGACTAGTACATAGGGACAAAGAGAAACATTACAATACTTATTGCATAGAAACAGAAGAGGACAACAAAAAAGTTAGAATGAGAGCCCTATTCCAAAAGATTAGAAAAATTAAAGGGAAATTTAAACCTATAGTAGGGATGTTGAATAATCAACACGGGAACACACTGACTGACCGAGATGAAATAAAAGGAAGATGGAAGCAATACACTGAAGAACTATATAAAAGAGATGCAAGGATGACACATTCATTCACAGAGAAACAGTATGATGAAGAACCAGAAATTTTAGAATGTGAGGTGAAAGCTGCTCTTAAACGTCTTGGAAGAAACTACCTCATATTCCGGCAGGCACCTGGTTGGCAGGCACCTGGTTGGCCACTGTGAGAACAGGATGCTGGACTAGATTGCTTACTGTTGTGATCTACAGGCAGAGACTGCAACTTGGCGTCTGTGTGGTGATGGACATTGGCTGGGCTATTCTCGACGGAGCAAGAACAGCGGAGGTGATGCTGCTCGTCTTGAGTAAACTGGCTTGATACATTCTTTCATCACCAAGCTACGGACTGGTTTTAAATTGTTTTGTTTGTTGTCTGTGGTTTGTGGGTGTGTATGTAGTGTGTATGTAGTGATTGTGTGTATGATGTATGATATATGTTAATACCTCTAACTTTGTTGGGCGAAGAGAGGTGCTGGCATTGATGCCTGCCTGTACAGAGTGTGGGGATTGTGTTGGTGTATTTGATTTTTGAATGAATGTTGGTGTGTATATGCGATTGTGTCTGATGTGAATGAGTGTGTGTGTTTGTATATATGTGCCATTATGTGCCTGGGAAAGGGGTTTTGTCATCAATCGGGGGGACTTGAAGGGGCCCCAATCAGTGTAGTGACGGGCAGAGGGAGGTAGGGCGTTGTGCGAAGGACGTGCCAGGTAAGGGGAATGTTGTGGCTGTGCCTTGTTCCGGTCCTTCTCAGATCCGCAGGGTTGTTGGTTGTCCTCTCAGCCTGCCCTCGGATCTCCAGTTGCTGCTCTTAAATGCCAGATCGGTGCATAATAAAACCTCCCTCGTCCATGATCTGATTGTGGATGAGGCAGCCGATCTGGCATGTATAACCGAGACCTGGGTGGGTGAACAGGGAGGAGTTAGTCTTTCCCAGCTTTGCCCACCGGGGTACTTGGTTCAGCATCATGGTAGATCCTAGGGTCGGGGAGGTGGGGTCGCTGTGGTCTATAAGAGTTCCATCTCACTCACCAAGCACCATGTCCATGCAGTTACTGGTCTGGAGTGTTTGCACTTTGTGTTGGGTCAGAGGGATGAGTTTCAGTTGGTTCAGCTCGAGGACGTGGACAGGGTGCTTGGACAGGTGCGTGCATCCACTTCGGTACTAGATCCTTGCCCCTCTTGGCTTATAAAAACTAGCAGGGATGGAACAGCTGGTTGGGCCAGGGAAGTGATAAATGCCTCTTTATGAGAGGGAGTGGTCCCTGGCCGTCTGAAAGAGGCGGCAGTGAGACCACTTCTGAAAAAACCTTCCTTGGACCCAGAAAATTTCAACAGCTACAGACCAGTAGCGAATGCTCCATTCCTGGGCAAGATCTTGGAACGAGTGGTTGCTGGCCAGCTCCAGGCACTGTTGGATGAAACCGATTATCTAGATCCATTTCAATCGGGTTTTAGGCCTGGTTTCGGCTCTGAGACAGCCTTGGTCACCCTGTATGATGACCTATGTCGGGAGAGGGACGGAGGGAGTGTAACTCTGTTGATTCTCCTTGATCTCTCAGCGGCTTTTGATACCATCGACCATGGTATCCTTCTGGAGAGGCTCGCAGAGTTGGGAGTTGGTGGTACTGCTTGGCAGTGGTTCCGCTCCTACTTGGCGGGTCGTCTCCAGAAGGTAGTGCTTGGGGAACATTGCTCGACACCGTGGATTCTCCAATGTGGAGTCCCACAGGGGTCAGTTCTGTCTCCCATGCTTTTCAACATCTACATGAAGCCGTTGGGTGCGGTAATCAGGAGTTTTGGAGTGCGTTGCCATCAGTACACTGATGACACGCAACTCTACTTCTCCTTCTCATCTTCTTCAGGTGAGGCTGTCAATGTGCTGGACTGTTGCCTGGCCGCGATAATGGACTGGATGAGAGCTAACAAACTGAGGCTCAATCCAGACAAGACTGAGATGCTGCTGGTGCATGGTTTCTCTGATCAGGTGGTGGATATACACCCTGTCCTGGACGGGGTTACACTCCCCTAAAGGAATGAGTTCGTAGTCTGGGAGTCTTTTTAGATCCTTCCCTGTCACTTGAGGCTCAAGTAGCCTCGGTGGCACGGAATGCGTTCTACCAACTTCGGTTGGTAGGCCAGCTACGTCCCTACCTGAGTAGGGAGGACCTCACATCAATTGTACATGCTCTGGTAACCTTGCGATTGGATTACTGCAATGCGGTAGGGCTGCCTCTGAAGACAGTTCGGAAGCTACAGCTCATGCAAAACGCGGCGGCCAGACTGATAACGTGGACCAAGCAGTCTGAACACATAACACCTGTTCTGGCTCGCTTGCACTGGCTTCCAATATGCTTCCGGGCCAGATTCAAAGTGCTGGTTTTAACCTATAAAGCCTTATATGGCGCGGGACCACAATACCTGCTGGAACGCCTCTCCCGATATGAACCTGCCCGTACACTACGTTCTACATTGAAGGCCCTCCTCTGAGTTCTGACTCATAGAGAAGCTCGGAGGGTGGTAACAAGAACTAGAGCCTTCTCAGTGGTGGCCCCCGAACTGTGGAACAGTCTCCTTAATGAGGTGCGCTTGGCGCCGACGTTACTATCTTTTCGGCGCCAAGTCAAAACCTTCCTCTTTTCTAAGGCATTTTAATCTAACAATCTAGTTTTAACATGTGCTGTAACTGTTTTTAGTTTTCCTATTCTCTTATATTTTTGTTGTATTTTATTATGGGATTTTATTGTATATATTTGTATTCTTTGTTGTACACCGCCCAGAGAGCTATGCTAGTGGGGCGGTATAAAAATTTAACAAATAAATAAATAGATGGGCCACTGGCCTGATCCAGCAGGCTCTTCTTATGTTCTTATGTTCTAAACAAATCACCAGGAACAGATGGCATACCAACAGAGTTGCTACAAGTTACTGAGATGTAATCTGTCCAAATTTTGACACAAATTTGTCAACAAATATGGAAAACTAAACAATGGCCCACAAACTGGAAGTGTTCAATATACATCCCAATTCCAAAGAAAGGGGATCACAGGGAATGCAGTAATTATCAAACTATTGCCTTAATATCCCATGTAAGTAAAGTAATGCTCAGGATTTTACAACAAAGGCCCTTATGATATATGGAGCAAGAAATGCCAGATGTCCAAGCTGGATTTAGAGAAGGAAGAGGTACCAGACATCATATCACAAACATATGTTGGATAATAGAACGGAGCAAGGAATTTCAGAAGAAAATCACTCTGTGCTTTATAGGTTACAGCAAAGCCTTTGATTGTGTAGATCATGAAAAACTATGGAATGCTTTAAAAGAAATGGGGGTGCCACAGCATCTTATTGTCCTGATGCGCAACCTATACTCTAGACAAGAGGCTACTGCAAGGACAGAATATGGAGAAACTGATTGGGTCCCCATCGGAAAGGGTGTGAGACGGGTGTATTTAATCAACCTATTTGTTTAATCTATATGAAGAACATTTCATATGGAAAGCGGGATTGGACCAAGATGAAGGAGGTGTGAAATTTGGAGGGAGAAATCAATAATTTAAGATATGCAGACAATACCATGATACTAGCAGAAACTACTAGCAGAATAGTAATGATATGAAATGAATGCTGATGAAAGTTAAAGAGGAGAGCACAAAAGCAAGACTACAGCTGAATGTCAAGAAGACTAAAGTAATGACAACAGAAGATTCAATGTAAAATTGACAGTGAGGACACTGAATTTGTCAGGGATTACCTCGGCACAGTCATTAACCAAAATGGAGACAATAGTCAAGAAATCAGAAGAAGGCTAGGACTGGGGAGGGCAGCCGTGAGAGAACTAGAAAAGTTCCTCAAATGCAGAGATGTATCACTGAACACTAAAGTCAGGATCATTCAGACCATGGTATTCCCCATCTCTATGTATGGATGTGGAAGTTGGACAGTGAAAAAAGTGGATAAGAGAAAAATCAACTCATTTGAAATGTGGTGCTGGAGGAGAGCTTTGCGGATACCATGGACTGTGAAAAAGACTAATAATTGGGTGTTAGAACAAATTAAACCAGAACTAGTGCAAGAAGCTAAAATGATGAAATTGCGGTTATCAAAGTTTGGACACATGATGAGAAGACATGATTCACTAGAAAAGACCATAATGCTGGGAAAAACAGAAGAGAGTAGAAAAAGAGGAAGGCCATACAGGAGATGGATTGATTCCATAAAAGAAGCCACAGACCTGAACTTACAAGATCTGAACAGAATGGTTTATAACAGATGCTACTGGAGGTTACTGATTCATAGGATCGCCATAAGTCAAAATCGACCTGAAGGCACATAACAACAACAAACCTCATATTTACTGGTGCGTGTTCTTTTAGGTTAAGCCTTGGTACTAAATCCAGCAGCTTGCCAAACTTGGCTAATTGCTGCTGAGTAACCTGTTAGCTTGGGGCTCCTGGAAGCAGAGAGTCTGGTTCTTAGCTCTTGCTTTCTCTGGAATCGCATGGATGTCTAATAATTTTAAGATTTGAATCTCTTGGCCCAAACTGGTGGACATAAGGAGTGGGGGCAGTGTCCTACCTTGCATGGCTGGTTTTCCACCCTGTAAGATGGCAACTGCTGTTTGGCTATAAAAGCTGGTTCTTAGGGTTTTGGGACCCAGTGATCTTGACATATCAGAAGGAACATTCTGCCACTGTTGAGTTTTGTTATTTTTATGCATTCAAATAGTTATCTAAATTCCTATCAGTCTTTCTAGACTGATGTGAATTTATGCAATTATTTCAATTTCCAGGAAATCATGTTTATGAGGATGTTATTTGATTTCCATTACCCTGTAAAAACTGGCAGAACAAACCAATCTGTCCCTTCTAGTAAACAGAATAGAAAACATGGAATGCAGTATTTCTTTAATATCAGAAACAGAATTATGCCAAGAGCTTTTGAAAATGAGAAGAACCCAGTTCAAATGGAAACTGAAATGTAAGTGGAAATTTAGCTTTGGCCTGTTCTAAATGCATTCATATTTCTCCCACCAATGTCTTTGTCCACTTCCACTTTGTCACCATAATGGGCAATGGCAGTGAAGTGATCCATAATATTATTTCCTGTCATTCCTAACTTTGGCCGTTCCATTTCTTTGATATAGAAGAGAAATAAGAATGCATCTAAAATAATCCTGTGGCTTCCATATGTATGGGAGGAACAGCCTATCTGTTTGCAATTTTTTTAAAAAACCGCCAAGGACCTGTTCCCATTGACTTCTCTATAAGATTTATTGATGGCCATCAGAATGGCTTTGAAAGAGGATTAGACTCATTCATTGAGGATACAGCTATCAGTGGCTACCAGCCATGATGGCTGTATTATGTCTCCTCTGTCAGAGGCAGTATGTCTCCTGTTGCTGGGAATCACACATGGGGACAGCTGCTGTTTCACCCAAGTCCTATTTGTGAGCTTCTTATAGGTACCTGGTTCAGGAAAGATATGTGGGGTTTCCAATGGCTTGATGGCCCATAGGGAGTGACCAAGGGCTGCATGAAACCTGTAGGAACCTTGTGGGCTGTTGCCAATCTGTATGCTTTTCATAGTACTTGCAGGAGCAGTAACTTGCCAACTTTTAACTGTAGTTGCAGAGACTAGGACAATAGCATCCTTGCAGAATATGGCTTGCATTTTCTTTAGTGAGCAAACCTAGAATCAGCGGAGTCTTGCATATCTTGGGAGCTATCATTCCCCTCTCCCCCCCACACACACACATACACATCAGGGACAGATGTGTCTAGGGACACTGGGAATCATGAGAAATGTAGTTCCCATGGCTCCTGTTGACCATAATCACGGCTGTGCATGCTCATAGTAGTGCCTTGTGCCCAACAGAGGGCTTGTGAGCCTTCTGTCTTCTACTACCACATACATTTGGGCCAGAGAATGGGAAAGCATCAAATCGGTTCCTTTTTGGCAAGGAAGGAGAAGCTCTGGTCCTCCAAGTGTTGCTGGACTACAGCTCCCATCATCCCTGACTTGCTGTCTTGGACTGATGGGAGCTAGAATACAACATCTGGAGGGCCACAGCTTCCCCATCTCTACTTTATGGGATTAGTAGGATCTTACATAGCAAGCTCCCAGGACAGATAATCAAATCATTCCAATCTACGTTAAACAAAAGGCAGGAAAGGCTATGGGTGAACCATGCCAGAAGGGAACAGAAACTTTGATTACTATTTTATCCATGTCCTTTTATATATATATAAGGCTTGTAATCCCACAAGTCAGACTGGGAAAGTTTCAAAAACATAATGGCATAAAGTGCAGAGAACATTCAATATAAGAAGGATAAACAAAGTTAATTAGCTCCCAACTCATTAAGATGCAGTGGTAAGCATGGATTATACCCAGACTTGAGATGATTAGCAAACAATTAAAGCTAACATTCCATTTTGACTTTCTTGACTATAGTTAGACACAGCTCATTTCTATCTAGCATGAGGGAAGGAGGGGAAGTGGACAGAATTGGATGCTAACCACAGCGCCTTTGAAAATTAAAAACAAGCTGATTTCCTCCATGATAACATGCTGTAAATTAAAAGTAAGAGGTAATGGAGTTACTTTTACTTTTATTACAGATTAGGACAATTAGATGAGGTTACTGGAAATGCTGAACTTATTTAGAGTGAGCTCTTTTCATCTTTAGCATACTGTTCTTTTCCCCCTTCCATTCGCAGCCAAGACCACTTGCCAGCATCGTGATTTCATGCAACTACTTCCATTTGCCTCCATGAATACTGATTCTGTATATAAGGGGTGTGGAACCTTTTCCAGCTTGCTTTGGGGCAACTTTCAGAGGGCCAGCTGCTGGTGGTGGGTGGGCCGAGAGACAAAACTGGGTAGAGCAATGGATACAACTCTTACCTTTGTACAGTTGGCTACACTTCAGCCATACAAAAGTCAGAGGTTTCTACATCTCCCACAAAAAAAGTACATCTCTCTTACAAATCTGAGAAAGGATAAGTAGATGTGGACTTCAGGAAGCCTTGAGTTGTGTCCAGTGTTGTACTAAGTGGTATCCTTGTTCTGCTGTTGAGATTGTTTTGTGTCAGCAGGATGTTGTTGTGCAAGAGAATGCATAAGCAGGTTGCTGGTAAATTTGTTGCACAATAAATTGTGCAATCTTTTGCACAACGAGTTTCCACTAGTGCAGGTGTTGCATTGGATTCTTCCTCTGCTGCAACAATGAAACTCATCCATCCACTAATGCAAGATACAGCCCTGCCTGAGCCTACTAAACTTCTATATTAACTAATAGAAGTGTGGGGACAGTTATTACTGCTACGCACTACCCAACCAATTGTCAGCTCTCGGGGAAAATGGAAATGTATGTGAGAAAGACAGAGGGGGAAAGGTTATGTGTCTGTGTATATAGGTAGGTGAAAGAGAGAAGGGGTGGAAGAAGAATGCATCTTGGGTGTGTGTGTCTTGATAGCCCCACCCATCACCACTGCCAGACACATCCACTGACATGTTGCCCTCAGGGGGGATGTTTCAGTGTTGTGCAGTGGTTAGAGTGTTAGACTAGGATCTGTGAGAGCAGGGTTCAAATCCCCACTCACCCATGAAGCTAACTAGGTGACCTTGGGCCAGTCTCTCTCTCTCTCTCAGCCTAATCTACTACCTCAAAGGGTTGTTGTGAGGATAAAATGAGGAGGGGAATAACTATGTATGTATGTCACCTTGAGCTTCTTGGTGGAGAGGTGGCATAGAAATGTAATAAATAAATAAATAAAAATTAAAAATAAAGCATAACCATTGACTTCTCATTTCCTCCCCATTCTTCCACAAAGATATTCTTCCAACCAGTTTCCCCCCATCCCACCCCATGCGAAGACACTTCTGCCACAGCTGACATTCATTCCTTCTTGGGGACTAGGGATGGAAGGATCTGCCAATTTGGGTTCTCTCTGTTTCTCATTTTTCCAATCTTAAATTCAGTTATCCACATTTCATCAGCAATTTGCGATTTTTATATCCAAAAATCACCATGAATATTCTTCAGCATTTTAGAATGAATTTCTCCTAGTAAACACATTTTTGTATGCTGTTTTGACTAAATATTGTAAACAATTTATCTTAATACAGTGCATTTGTGTATGTTATTTTCACTAAAGTATTTATTTTAATGCACATTTCCCCCTAATATGTACATTTTTGCAAACATTGCATGGTTGGAGAACTGCATCGCATAATTCGGATAAGTGTAAATTTTGAAGGATGGCTGCGTTTCAGTTCTCATATTGTTTTGGGAAATGTAAATTTGATAGATTCTGCTTTAAATATGAACTGAATCAAATTTCTTCCCCATCTTACCACTCTTATTCCATGGGGCCATATCTTTGGTGAGACTAAATTGATGTTGAGCTATTGACTTTAGTGAGGCTATGCCTTGCTAAGGCCTGCTGAGGAGAGCTCATTATTTCACTTTGTTGTGTGGCTTTTATGATTTTTCAGCCAAATACTCAAAGAAGCTGCCTCATTGAAATTGAATTGGCTTTATTCCAGCAGCATAACTGCGGATTGCAGTATTTGATATAAGTTCTGTGTTTGAAGTCTGCAGATCCTGCAGTGTAGATAGCAGAGAGCTTTGGGTAAGGAGCCTCTTTCTCTTTTCAGCCCCCCGACTGAGCCCCTATGTCTGTGTGTGTGTGTGTGTGTGTGTGTGTGTGTGTGTGTGTGTGAGAGAGAGAGAGAGAGAGAGAGAGAGAGAGACGTCTCATACTTTGTTCCTGAGCTTTCCAAACACCAATAATTGTGTGTCGGGTGTTGTGCTTCTTTGCTGTGTATCTTGGGAGAAGGGGAGGCAGTTGACATTAATGCTTCATACATTTTTTAAAAAAAATGTACATAAATGTATAAATAGGGACAATAAAACGTTGATTTGCATCTCACCATTTACTAATGGGGAAAGTGAGGTTAGCAGGGATACTGAAGTTTTGAATGGCGATAAACACTCACAATATTATTATTTTTTTTCCCCTTCCCCATATTCTTTGCTGTTGGGCATATCTGCTGAAGAGCATGGATGAGGCTTTCTATCCACCCTTTCTCTTGACTAAGATTTTTGTAATCTCTGATTTCCTATGTTCCTATGCACTCTTCTTAGAGGTTTTACACATACAAAAAGAATGGAATCTCAGACATCCCTCTGACTATCGTCCCTCCCAGGTGTAACAGATAATCAGGTTACACACTTAGGATTCTGGGATAAAGAGGCAATGGCTGCTCCTCATCTCATTAATGCCTCAGAGAAAGGGATGGAGCAGCAGTTTGATGCAGTTCACAGTTCAAGGTGAATCTATCAAATCCACAGTTTCCTAATGTCATTCCCGCTCTTAGGCAGAGGTGGGGGTTTGGCCTCACCCTCTTCCATCAAAGGATCTCAGTAGTTGGACTCCAGAGGGAGGGGGCTATGGGGAGGTCACATGTCCAAACTGGCCAATGAGGCAGGAGGGAGGAAGCATGCTTCACCTCAGCCATTCCTCCTTTCTGCTGTACTGTGTCCACCCTCCCTGTGTCTACCTGTGAAGGGGCTGAATGTTTTGGTAGGATTCCTTGTTTGGCATTCTTCCCTTTTCACACAGTTGGGATGAATTCAATTGTCTTTGGAGTGGCATGGATGGTTGCCTCTGGTGGCATGGAGTTCAGGCAGGTAAGGAAAGTGAAGAGAAAATCAATAGGGATACTGAGGTGTGACTGGGTTAAGGGCATGCTTTAGGGATCTGCCAGTGCTTTGTGCCTGGGGGACCTGGAGGATGGCCTTTGACCTGATGTGTGCAATTTGGATGGAGCGATTTATTCCCCATCCTTTGCTGGGCAGCCACAGCCTGTGGCTGTAGCACATGCCCAGGGTCCTAGAGGGATGGGTCCATATCAGAATTAGATTCCTCACCTGCTCATGCCTTCTGAATTGGGCTAATTGGGTTAATTGGTCTGCAGATCCTCCAGTTTGTTATATTTCAGTAAATACAACCTTATTCTAATATTCTGTCTCATGACTCTTCCTTGTGGGTATTGGACAACGATGTTCCCACTTTCACCCCCTCGGCCTTGGAAGTTACTCTCTGGACTTCCAGGCAGGACTCTTTCCAAGCCCTACCTGAAGACCCAGGAGTTGAACCTGGGACCTTTGGCATACAAATTATGTGCTCTGCCACTGAACTACAGCCTTTCCTTCATTAACAAGAGGGGGAAGATGCAAATCTGCTTTTTGTTCTCCCTATTAGTACATTACTTTCCAAATAATTAAAAAAAACTGAGTAAGGGACCAAAAAAAGCTGCAAGAATTTCAGCAGCTTTACTGATATTTCGCAGTTGTGTATGATACTAGTCTCTCCCCCCCCCCCCATTCATTCCCATTTGTGCTACATCCACAACTGGCTTGCTGTCCAATTGTAAAAGAAAAGCTCAGATTTTGTGCTCTTCGGTTAAGGGCTGGGAGGCACCTCTCTTTAATATTGTAAATTAGCTTATTTAGACATTAAATCAAAATGAGATGGTGTGTGTGTGTGTGTGTGTGCACATATGTGCTATCAGGGCTGCTTAAAAGTCTGATAATTAATGACAGCTTTGCCAGGCATAGTCTCATCTGTGGTCTGTCAGCACCGCTGCACATCTTTGATCGAAAGCATTTTAAGTGGGTTCAGAAGCTGGATCAGGCAACAGAGGGTGGGATGGGGAGAGAAAGAACTACTTGTAGTAATTTTTTTCTCGAGGAATAAATAATACAGGCTTGTAACATTTATAAGTGCGGTGTAGTAGCTTGTCAAATTGTTTCAGAAGAGCTGTGTGCTGGGAAGCTGAGAAACAGTGTAAGTGATGGCCTTTTTTTAAAATACAGCTCTTCTGTGCTAATCAAGTTCGCCTTATAGTGAAACTTGCTTATTCATTGAGATATATTGGGATTTCTGCACCACCCTAGGCTGAGGGTGCCTTACACCATTTTAAAGCAGCTCATCTCACCCCTGATTTCTTCCATCCTTTCCCAGACTACATTCTTTCATGGGCACCCCCTAGACATTCTTATTATTAGGGCTGTGGCAAGCTCTCACCATCCAATTCAGGACCCAGTTTGACAATCCTGATCCGGTCCTGATTTGGGCCGGATTGCTCCATGCCCAACCTAACCTGATCCAGGCTCTGACCCGAATCATAGTCCTTTCATAGCCATATGGTTGGAAAAGGCAAGGAGAGGCAGGAAAAGGACTGCATTGTCTTCTTCTCCCCCCCTCTTCACATAGCTCAACCACATGTTTAAAATCTGTCTTCCCTTAGACCCAGAGCAATCTGGGACTATCTTGTCCTGCCTAAGACAAATCTAGGATTGGCCTGGATATGCCCAGTTTGGTTTAGAAGGCCAGATTTGCCTGGACCAGATGCACAGCCCTACTTCTTAAGCTGCATTCATACATCACTTTATGCTATTTTCCCAACATTTCCTTATCTGTTAATTTGCACATTTTACGTGGTCTTTCACACAGTGTATAAATCACTTCTGCAAATTTAGTGGAATCAGGTGAAAGTTTAGCACTCATTTCCATGTTATGTTCCCAGAAAAAAATAGATTTCTCACCCCATTAACCTGGAAAATCATGGGAGTCGAGTTATTTTTCCCACAGTTTTCTTGGGACAATGATGCCACCACCACTAATGTAATGAAATTTGGAGCAGTATCACAGCATACATAAATGCACATGCACATAATGTGGAGGGAGTGACATGTTGGATGACATTTGCTGTTGTTGTGTCACACTGTGTCTGCTGGTGTGACTGGTGGTATATTGATGGGGGGAAACAGTTCTGTAGTGCAACGGCTACTGCAGTGTAAAAGGAACATTAGAAATTGGGATAGAATTACTAGCATTATAATCAGGAAAAAAATAACACAATAAACCCCACACCTCATTGTGCATTATTTTTGCTCATGATGATATCAAGGTGCTTATGCACAATCCAACTTTCAATCCTGCTTGGGCCTGAAAGTTTTGGGGCAGACCTACTGCTTCGGTTCCAGTCACTGCATATCCTGTAGCTTCCTGCTGAAATTCTGTAACTTTTCATACCACAAATGTTCTCAGAGGTGGGTGTGTTGCCCCAGTTTTGTTGCACTATAGCACAAGAATGCCCATCCAAACAGTAACAATGCAGTAATATTGGGGTAGCATCAAAGAACAACTAATAAAACTGAATGATGTGTGCAGTATAAATCCACCACTAATGCACTAATGTCATGTTGCCACCACTTCAGTTTAGAGGGGCCAGGGACAACCTCCTTGGGACTATATGCCAGTGCGGGTGGGACCAGAGACCAAAGTAGGTAGGGCAATAGATGAGAATGTCTGATGGGCCCAATTTGTCCCATGATCTGTCAGTTCCCCGCCTCTGAGCTAGATAATGTCACCAATTGCACTCACGACCTGATTTGCAATTGGCTGGGTTCATTATTCTCAGGAAGATGACTCCATTTTTCAAAAATGGTGTCAAAGCAGTGGCCAATCAGAGACAATCAGAAATCCAAAATCAAACTGGGTGAACGTTTAGGCCCGTTTTAGTCTCAAGAATTATACATTGCCTGCAATCACATGGAGAATTTCCAGAACCACAACCACATGAAGCTAATAGCTGCTGCCCCATCTAAAGCTTAATAATACAGCATTTTCAAATACCGACATAATCTCAAACGAAGACATGATTGCAGTTTTGGACTTAGTTATTTATTTAAATAAATAATTTATTTCCTGCCCTTCCTCCCAGAAGGAGCCCAGGAAGCCTTTCTTCATCAGACACTTGCAAAGCCTTTTTTCACCACCAGCAGCCTAGGCGGCAAAGATTAAAACTTGATATGGTTAATATGTTTTAAGTGGATTAGACATCCAATGATATAATGATTACACCAAAGCCACTCAGTATGTTGAGCACTGATGAAAATGGATTACAGGCTTTGCCAGAACTCACACAGTGTTACACCAGTAGTGTTAGCTGAAAAGCATTTCATATATTACTTGCAGCTACATGGAAGTGGCTTCCCCATAGCTGCTTCCTTCTTTGATGCAGTAACATGTAGAGCTGAGAACCATACGGGAGAAGCTAATGGCATGTTTCCTCAACCCAAGAAGATCATCATGGGGCAGGGAAGAAGCCATGTTATTGGCCCCCCAACCACACAGTTCCTGGATCCAAATGCTAGCAGAACAGTGTGAGAGGTAGCCACAGGCTGACAGTGTGAATCAGCCCTGAGTAATGAATGTATGTGCGTCCTCATTTTCCTGGAGAAAGAATGTCCAGGGCTTACCTTACATGTTCAGGGCCAGTTCATGCACAATTGCAAATAGGGATTGATTCAGTTCATATTTACAGGCAAACTTACCTAGTTTGCACTTTTTGAAAAAATGCACAAATCGAAACAATCCCATCCTTCAAAATTCACACTTCTGTAAATTTTGCAATGTGCTTTTCCAGCCAAGTAATATTTACAAAAATCATATGCTAGTGTGAAATGTGCATCAAAATATACTCCTACTGGGAGGAAGGGCGGGATATAAATAAATAAATAAATAAATAAAAATATTTGTGAAAATAGCATATAAAATGCATTAGATAAGGGGAAATTTATGCTTTGCATAAATGTGTAAGGCAAAACTGAATGCAAACATAGTATATCAGGAAAAGCTTGCACTTTCTGAAACAATATGATAATTGAAACACAGCCACCCTTTGAAATTTGCACTTTTCATGATGACTTTTTTTAAAAAAAAATCACACACTGATGTGGAAATAGGCCTGGCAGCAGGAGGCACCCAAGTCTGGCACTGGCTGAGGGTCCTTGAGGCTGCCAGGGGTCCCTGGGGCTGGGCGGGTGTACTTCCCACTCTGTGATTCACTGTAGCATTGGGTTGCGGAGCATATGGCCTGGGATCAGCTGCTGGCACAGATCACGGAGCAAGAGCCACCATCCCAGACACTGCCCTTCCACTGCTGGCACAGGCTGGCCATGCCACTTTTTGCTACATCTTTTCACCATGTCGCTCCATCAGCATGCTATGCACACATGCTTGCCATCAACCAAGATAGTGGCAGTGGTGTCAACACCCCTGATGACAGGCATGTGCACACAATTCACTGATGTGGCTGGCTCTATTTAAGCCCCCAGAGGTGGTAGCATTGCTGTGTCACCACCACTACTTTTGAGGGCTTGCTTCAGTCTGGTGCCAGCCCTGTGGATTGTGGAGAACTGAATTTTTCATTGGAAAAATGAGAAACTAAGAGAAATCAGAACTGACAAATTTGCCCATCCCTAACTAACAGCTAAATCTTGGGATGATTAGCTTATTAGGCAACCAAATCAACGAGTAGCCATTAATTGGGGATGTTTGGGGGATTTTATCTTTGTGAATTCCTGTAAGAAATGGCCAGATCCACACTTTTTGGACATGTGTGTGTATTAGAACTTAGCTATCCACCAGGAATGGAAAAATTTGTCAATTTCAGTTCTCTCAGTTTCTCATTTTTCCAGTCTTAAATCCAGTTCTCCACATTTCTGCATCAATTGGCAATTTTTTTTAAAAAAAATCCTCATGAAAATTCTCAAGCATTGTAATTTGAATTTCTCTTAAATACGATTTTGCGCACAGTTTTGACTAAGGTACACATTTTTGCAAGCCATTTCTCATCATATAGTGCATTTTTGCATTTTTTCCACTCACATATTCATTTTTATGTACACTTTCCCCAATATATGCATTTTTGTAAAAATGTTTGGTTGGCGAACTGCATCACAAAATCTGAATAAGTGCGAATTTTGAAGAGTGGCTGTGTTTCAATTCTCATATTGCTTCAGAAAGTGTGAATTTGACAGATATAGCTTGAACTGTGAACTGAATTGAAGTTCTCACCCATCCCTACTGTCCACTGGATTTCCTACTTCACTGAATGTTGTGATGCAGTTCTCAGCAGTTTAAGCATAACAAAATATGCATTTAAATAATATTTTAATATATTTTAAATTTTAGTCTTACTCAGAGTAGACCTACTGAAATAAAAAGATCAAGTTAGTCTTGTCCATTAATTTCAAAGGGTCTACTCTGAGTAGGACTAGCACTGGATGATGGTGATGATGATTCAAAATAGGTATTTAAATAATATTTTGAGAGGAATAACAAAAAATGCCTGTTAATACAGAATCAGAACAGAATGGAATTATAGGCCACATACACAGAAGAGACTAGAATCAGATTCACCAAACTATTCTGTTAGTTACAGTGAACTGTTAACACAAGAAAGCAATTGTAGCCTCAAGCCTGAATGGGCATTCCTGGTGTGGTTTGTAATCACAATAATTAATATCAATTGTAGATCTCAGAGCAGTTGGCAATATCATTTTTTCAGAGCTTGGAAAAGTTACTTTTTTGAACTACAACTCCCATCAGCCCAATCCAGTGGCCATGCTGGCTGGGGCTGATGGGAGTTGTAGTTCAAAAAAGTAACTTTTCCAAGCTCTGCATTTTTTCAGCTCTTCCACAAATGATTTCTATTACTTTAAAGTAGAGGAAGAAAACAGACCCAGGTATGACTTGGGATGGGTGGAAATTTCAGTTTCAGTTTCCCAGTTTTCTCATCTCCCCCCCAGTCTTAAGCTTAGTTCTCTACATTTCCACTTCAGTTTGTGATGTGTGTTTTTGAAAAAGATCGTCATGAAGACACATCAGCATTTTAGCGTGAATTTCTCCTAGGTATGCTCATTTTTACTTAATATAACAAATATCTGTATGATATTTTCTGTAATATATGCATTTATATGCACATGGAGAACTGCACTGCAGAAGTCAGAGAAGTGTAAATTCCAAAGGATAGCTGTGTTTTCTATTGGCATGTTGTTTCAGAACATATGGACTGAAGGTAAGTTTGTCTTTAAATGCTAACTGAATTAAATTTCTCCCCCATCCTGTCGGAAGGCAGAGCTGGGGTCCCAATCCCGGGGAGCTGGATCCTGGAGAGTTGGGAGAAGAGTATTCGGATGGATGGCAGAGGGAAGGGGGAGGAACTTCCCCCCTTTGGAGCGAAGACGAAACAGAGGAACTGCCAGTGATAAGGTCGCTTAGCGACGGGGAGCCTGAGCCCTCCCTGGACATTCTCATGCCTCCCCCTCTTTCAGGCTCAGAGCAAGAGGGGGAAGAGGGAGGGCTGCTCACGGCCGAAAAGCGGGGAGGCAGTTTACCATCAGCCCCTCCCCTATACCCCATCCTGGAATCGGAAACTTCAGAAGAGGAGGAGGTGATGCTTCCCCCCTCACCGCGCACACGCAGACAGCTGAAAAGACAGGAGAGAAGGGGGGGAAGGCGGGCAGTACCTGAGGGGCAGTTAAGGAGGAGCGAAAGATTGCGCGCCTGTTTGGCCCCTTCTTAAAGAACAGGCGGGAAGAAGTCCCTTGCTCTGTCAACTTTCTCCCAATGCCGCAGGACCTGTATCCCTGTATTGCTTCATGAGAAAACGCAGTCTTTGTTTGGATATTACCCTAATAAAACACGAATTAACTACAATCGTTGGTCTGGTTCCTGAGTCACATCCTGGGCCTGACAGCTTGACAGAGCCACCTAAATCACCCTCAACGCTCTCTTCACTTGACTGGGACAAGATGTCAAAGGGAGCAGTGGGGGGGACGAACCCCACTTCTGAGACGGAAGAAGTGGAACTCCTGAGGACTAAGGTAGCTGATTTGCAGACGGATGTTCAAGCCCTGCTAGCAGCAGTCAAGGCGCTGAAGACGGATAATCAAACCTTGAAGGCCACGATAGACCAAATGCGAACAGACTCTCCAGCTGCCGTAGTAAAGGTTCCCATTGGATTGCCCCCAAAATACGCGGGACAAAGTGACCAGTTGGCAACCTTCATGGCTCAGTGTGAGTTATATCTGGATGTCAGGCACACAGAATTTCCAGACGATGGGGCTAAAGTAGCTTTCGTGATTAGCCTCCTGGAGGGAGAAGCTGCAAAATGGGTGACTCCGTATCTCGTGAGAAAGGATACTGTCTTAGGAAGGTACAGAGGATTTATACAGGAGATGACCGAGATGTTTCAAGACCCGCAAAGGGCTGAAACAGTAGCGCAGCAACTAGGCGCTCTGAAGCAAGCTAAAGGGACTGTTTCCAAGTACACTAACGCTTTTAAAATTCTGTCCCAGGAAACTGGTTACAATGACGCCGCCCTGATGTTTATGTACCGGAGTGGATTAAATGCTGAAATCCTGGATGAGTTGGCCAGGACCTCCCCCCCCGCTGACCTACCAGGGCTCATCCGGCTATGCCTACAGATAGATCACCGGATGGAAGGAAGGCGCCTGGAAAGGAAGCAGGAGGTCCCGAGATACTCAGCCTCGGCATCCCACAACAAGACCCTTCCCACTACAGGGATTGCAGGTAATGCAACTGAGGGACAGGGAGGGGCTAGGCCAAGACTGTCGGAAGAAGAAAAGGAAAGACGACGCCGGAAATGTTTATGCTTTTATTGTTCAAAGCCGGGCCATGTGGCCAGAGACTGTGGACTGAAAGGGGGGAAAGCCGAGCCATCGGGAAACTAGAACACCCAGTCCACGTGCAGGCCGGTGGACTGGGGGCAGCGTTGTATAAAGGCCCCCCAACGATCCAACCTCCCTCAAAGGGGGTGTTGGTCTTGCCTATTCGGATTACAACTTCCAGAGGAGTGGTGTTTAATTCCACTGCCTTAATTGACAGTGGAGCCTCCACAAATTTTATTGATGCAAAGTTAGTCAAGCGTCATGGAATTTCCCGGTGGAAACTGGACGCTCCCCTAGCTGTGGAGACTATCGATGGGAGACCCCTGAAGTCAGGAGGGGTGACACAAGCCATGGAGGAAGTGAAACTTCAAATTCCTGGGCACAAAGAGTTCATTTTGCTATCCGTGTCAGATCTCTCGAACTTTGAGGTGATTCTGGGAATGCCCTGGCTAGCAAAGCATGAACCCAAAATAAGTTGGAAGGAGGCGGTGGTGTGGTTCACCTCACAGTATTGCCAGGAGAACTGTCAACCTGAAGGAATCAAGAACACCTTAGCGGGGGCAGTGCAAGAGATCGAGCAAGTAACCCTGCCGCCAAAGTATGAAGAATTCAAAGATGTGTTTGATGAAAAAGAGGCAGAGACTTTACCCCCCCACCGCCCTTACGACTGTGCGATTGACCTAGTGCCAGGAGCCAGCATCCCATCAGGGAGAATCTACTCTCTCACAGAGAATGAGAGGGAGGCCCTGAAGGAATTCCTGGATAAAAACCTGAGACGAGGATTCATACGCCCCTCACAATCCCCTGCTGGAGCGCCACTATTGTTTGTGAAAAAGAAGGGGGGGAACTCAGACCCTGTAATGACTATTGCGCATTGAACCAGATCACCATCCCCAACAGCTACCCGCTGCCCCTGATCTCAGAGTTGCTGGACCGACTGCGCTCTGCAAAAATCTTCACGAAGTTGGATTTGAGAGGAGCGTACAATCTGATCAGAATGAAGGAGGGAGATGAATGGAAAACAGGATTCTTGACCGCTTACGGACAGTATGAATACCTGGTCATGCCATTCGGGCTTTGTGGAAGTCCAGGAATTTTTCAAAAATTCATGAACGACGTGTTTAGAGACTTGTTGGACACGTATGTAATCTGTTACTTAGATGATATCCTGGTGTTCTCAAAGAACCAGGAAGACCACGACCAGCATGTGAAGACGGTGTTGAAGAGACTGAGAGAAAATCACCTGTATGCTAAATTAGAGAAATGTGGATTTGACCTCAAGTCTCTAGACTTCCTTGGATATCGAATCTCAGCGGAAGGAGTGGAGATGGACCCAGGGAAAGTAAGCTGCATATTGGACTGGGGCCAACCTGTCACCAAAAAGGATGTACAACGGTTTTTGGGGTTTGCCAATTATTACAGAAAGTTCATTCCAGGGTTTTCCAAATTAACAGCTCCTCTGACTGACTGTTTAAGGGGGAAGAAGAAGTTTCAATGGACAGAGAACGCCACCGAGGCCTTTGAGGAGCTGAAGAGAAGGTTTGCTACTGAGCCCATTCTGCGCTTTGCTGATCTGAACCGCCCTTTCATAGTGGAAGCAGATGCTTCAGATTTTGCCATTGGGGGGGTCCTGCTACAGTTAGACCAAGAAGGGAAGGAGCTGCACCCCTGTGCGTACTTCTCTTGGAAGTTAAAGCCTGCAGAGAAGAACTACACAGTTTGGGAGAAGGAGCTGCTGGCCATCAAGGACTCTTTTGAAAACTGGAGACAATACCTAGAGGGGACCTCTCATCGAATTGAAGTGCGCTCCGACCACAAGAATCTTGAAAGCCTCCAAACCGCCAGAAAGCTGAACCAGAGACAGATAAGATGGTCCCAGTTCTTCACTAGGTTTAACTTCCAGATTACTTACCATGCCCAAGCCAAAAACCAGAGAGCGGATGCCTTATCCAGACAGCCACAATACAAAGAAAGTGAATCCGAGGACCAGCCTCAGTACGTAATCCCGCCAGAGAAATTAACGTTGGGAGTATGCCAGCCTTCATGGGAAGAGGAACTCAAAAAGGCACAACAAGAAGATGCAGACATGCTAAAATATCAGCAGGAGACGGGACAAGGTCAAGACTCATTAGTAACCTTTCACTGGAGAAATGGACTGTTATGGTTCAAAACAGCCAGATATGTGCCAGAAGGGGAATTAAGGCTCAGAATCCTACGCCAGTGTCATGATTCCATCACAGCGGGACACTTTGGGATTTACAAGACCATTCAGAACGTGGCCAAGGACTTCTGGTGGCCTAAAATGCGTCGGGATATTGAGAGTTATGTAAAGTCCTGCTCTGTCTGTCTGCGGACAAAAACACAAACAGGGACACCAGCAGGACTGTTACAACCGTTGCCTGTCTCACACGAACCCTGGAAGGACCTCTCCATGGATTTTATAACTGATCTACCCAAGTCCCAAGGAATGACAGCCATCTTAGTAGTGGTGGATCTACTTACCAAAATGGCACACTTTCTTCCTTGTGCAGGGGCCTTAGAGGGGGGGCCTAAAGAACACCCTGCCATACCTGATTCCCGTCGACCTTTCTCACTGGATATTATACTAGGGATGGTTCATCAGTGGGAAACTGTTTGTTCTTCTAGTTATGAAGCCAAGCTATTACAGGCAGTGGCCTTTACGCTATTTTTTGGAACCTTCCGGATAGGTGAGGTGGTGGCTGGCTCTAAGCATGACATGTCTCGACGTGCCCTCCAGTTTTTGGATGTCTCCATAGAAGGAGGCTGTGCTTGCATAACTTTGAGATGGTCTAAAATGGACCAAAAATGTAAGGGGAGACAGGTGCGCTTGGCCCCATCAACAGAGCCTCACCTCTGCCCAGTGCGGGCTCTAAATAATTTCCTAAGAACCAGGGGATCAGCTGAAGGATATTTATTTACCCATGTAAATCTGGATCCTCTTTCTATTTACCAGTTTTGGGCATTAACAAAACTAGCATTGCATAGGATGGATTATGATGCCTCACAATTTGGAACACATTCATTTAGAATAGGAGCTGCTTCTACGGCAGCAGGTTTTGGTTTTCCCCAGGTGACAGTACAGGCCGTTGGGCGTTGGTCCTCTGATGTGTATAAGGGCTACATTCGCCCCTTCTAGAGGGCAGGGAATGTGGAAGCCTAACACTTTTCATTTGTTTTGGCAGGTTGCTGGATGGGGATGGAGCGGACGCAGATCCTTATATGCGGCCACAGCATGGTCTTCTGGGCAGCCCGGAGGGCAGCGAAGTCGAGCATGGGCTTGCAGTTGGGCCTCAGTAGATGGGCTGCAGTACAGTGGCTTGGCCAGCGAGGAATGCGTTGGGAGGGGCTCCTACCCGCTCTGTTCCAGCAAGGTTTGGTGTGGACAATTCTGCAAGTGCTGGTCATCCATCTGGGTGGTAATGACCTTGGCTTGATGAAGGGCAAGGCCCTCATCGTACAGGCATGTAAGGACATGCAAGCAATAAGGCAGCGTTGGCCTTGGGTACGTCTGATGTGGTCAGACCTGCTTCCACCCAAGGTATGGCATGATGTTTGGGACCCGACGGGGATTGATCGAGCAAGGAAGAAGGTCAACTGGCAGATTAGGTTGGCTCTTCTCAGGCAAGGGGGGTTAGTCATTCCGCATTCCCAAATTCAGCAACAGAAGGGTGAACTGTACAGGGCCGATGGCATTCACCTGTCAGACGCAGGTAACGACTTATTTTTGGGAGACCTGCAGGGATGTCTGCGAGAGGTGCTTCTAGGCAGTGGGGTAAAGGGGGACTAAATAGAGATTTGTCCCCCTTTTGTGGCGGGAAGGTGCGGGAATGGGAAATAGGTAAGGACAGCTAGGTGGCCCCCTTAGGTACTCGCAGTTCCGGAGGCCTGTCTCTCAGGGCTTTATGGCTCTAGGGCAGGATATGGGCTGCTTCTGGGGCCAACTTATCCTCATCTACCCAGGGGTTATACGGTCCCGGGTGGGGATGATGTGGGAAGGCCCCCCTACTCACCTGCAAGGTGTGGCTGGGGTAAAGGGTAAGCAGATGGGCTTGCCCTTGCCCCAGCAGGGGCTGGTCGCCCGAGAGCTGTGTGGCAAGCTACTTGCTTATAGACAGTTCCCGCACCTAGGTTTCCCTCTGCAGGTCACTTTAAATTGGGTTTTTGTTTTCTGTAATTTAAATAAAGTGGCCCTTGTTCAACCCAAGCTGATGTCTCTGTGTTTTATTTCACCCCTCAACTGCAAACAACGATTATAATTAGAAATCGGCTTTAAAAGTCCAAGAATTTCTAAATGTTCTATTTAAAAAAGGAAAGTGTCCTTAAATTATGCTTAAAATAAGATAAAATAAGACCTAAACGTTTCTTTAAGATACGAAGCAAAGAATGTTGCTGGTAGGATTTTAAAATCTTCAAGAAATTTCAGCAAAAACAAAGTTTTATTATCAGACTACAGAGACAACAGCGTAAAACTGCATTAAACTAACAACGTGAGACACATTACCATATCTCTGAGAATAATTTAGAGGGCAGGCTTCTCCAACAACTTAAGGCAGTTACACCCTATAGATGAAAAGGCCAATTCAAGTTCTTATGTGGGTTGAGAAGCTACCATAGACTTTCTGGAGCAGATGGCGGCAGCACAGAAGCTGGCTACCTTAGCTGATACATGGGAACTATGGTCTGACAGAAGGTGGTCCACATCAAGAGTTTCATCTCTAATAGAGATTCTTTGGAGAACTGGGGTAATTAAAGCAGCTCAGACGTCACGATAGAATGGACAGTGGAGTAAAACATGGCCAACCGACTCCACTGCTCCATTATCACAAGGGCATACCCGCTCAGCGTATTCGATTTTCTTAAACCTGCCCTCCAAAAGTGCCGAGGGTAATATGTTAAATTTTGCAAGCATAAACGCCAATCTAGGTTTAGGAACAGTCAGATTAAACAAATAGCGAGCAGGAGCAAATGGCCTTGTATTATACCTGAAGTCAGGATATGCTGCCGCTCGAGCTAAGTGGGTTTGCAATTCAGTGTCATAAATTCGTTGGAGGATGTGAGATTTTGCTTTGGAATAGCCCAATGTCAAGATCATAGAGGGGGAGAACCCTAAGGATAGTAATGTAGTAGTTAAGGACTTTGTCCATTTTGAGCAAAAAACATCAGTTAATGTTAATGGGGCCAATCCCACAGGTACAAACAGCAGTTTTAGCCAAAATTTAAACTTGAGCATCCATATACGGGCTTCTATCGCAATAAGCCCAGCTTCTAAACGTAGGATAGCATTGGGGATGCAAGATGGAATGCCGAAAATTGATCTCAGAAATTTTGTCTGAACTATTTCAAAGGGCGCATAATTATCATAAGCACCTATTTGCGTGCCATAAGGTAACTGGGCAATGACTTTGGCCACAAAGATCTGAATAGCAGAAGGAACATGCTGTCCTCCTTTATAATAAAAAGAGAGGAGCGCCTTTGCAGTTCTGTGTGCATTGGCAGTAGCATTTTTTTTTTTGAGGTCACCATGATCCTGAGGAATGAAATATCATCCCAAGGTATCAAGTTGTGACCTGCTCTATAGGGTGACCACTGATCTGCCATCGATGTTTTAATCTCCTCCTGGTAAAAACCATGACTTTCGATTTGTTGTAGTTAATTTTCAGGAGTTCTTTTTTACAGTAACTAGTGAGTGTCATGAACCTGTAATGGTCATGAGTTATTAGAAATCTGATGACAACACTTTGGTTCCAGTAAGGGACTCTGGGAGATGGTTATAGTCAGAAAAGACAGGCCTTGCCAATTTGCAAAGTTAAGTTTCATTTTCCCAGCTGAAGACGGTTAGAAGAAGCCTTAACAAGCTGCACCTGTTTATCTTTGCTGATTAGCAAGTGCCTGGCACCCAAGGTCATCCTTGGCCTATGCAGTTGGAAAACACCGTTGGGAGGGGGGCCTGAAGGCGCGAAAATGTGAGAAACATCGAGAAGAAAGTTACATCAGTCAATTCCTGATTGGTCAATTAATCTTGGACCGTTAGGATCTTTTTCCCTTAAGTATAGGGCTAGGGACCCACAGCCTTTGTTCTCTGTTCTCTGCCTATGCTGACTGGCACCAGAGTTCCAAACCTTTTCTGCCTTATGGTTCCTGGGGTTGCTTATGGGAAGGCAACCTATGTCTGGTTCCATTGCTTTATGTTGAACATCCATCTCTCTTAGGAGAGGTGCCACGCAACCAACTACCTCGTATGTAAGTAGTTAGGTGAGCTAGTTTATTATTTTCTTGTTGTGTGTATGAATTCTCTTGTAAGAACCTAAACCCCTGTTGGGTGAATGGTCTTAAAGGATTACTTGCTGCTATATGATATGTGCACTTATATATTTTAATAAAGCTACTTCTATTTAACCTGGTGTGTTCATTTGAGAGAAGGGGTGGTTCTAAATTCAGTGTTTTGACCCAACCTCAGTCACTCACTACCAAAGAGGGTTAAGAAGTTAAAAGCTTGGATTTTAAGTGTTAAACCAGAGGTGCCTGGCAAGGAGTGTAACTGTGACTCTTGCCTTTTAGGACCTTGGTTTTATATACTTTCTGGGCTCAGAGATCCCCTGGCTCTGAGTGGACCAGTTTACAGGGGTGGTGGCAGCCTACCTTCTACCTTGCAGGGCTGTTGTGAGCGTACACAGCCTTGGCAAGGGTGAAGTAATAGCTTTTTGGTTCCAGTCTCATTTCCCTAAGGGTGGGGGTCTGAGCCTGATGCATGTTCCCGGGACCCTGAGGGTCGGGCGGGCATGACAGTGAGGGCACTCAACAATAGTCCCAGCCCAATAGGTGTCAGTGAAAGAAGGACAACATCATCAGCATACATGAGAACGGATAAAGACCTCTTTGACAGACTAGGATAATGAGTTCCTATAGGTGATAGAGTTTTAACCAGGGTGTTGATATATAAATTAAACAACATGGGGGCTAAAATGCATCCCTGTTTAACACCCTTAAAGGCTGGGATGGACCTGGATAGGTGGCCAGCTCTATTGCACCTAAAACGTAGATGGGTAGATTCACATAAGCAGCGTATTAGTGCCAGCAGGCGTCTATCAATATTAGTGGACTCATATTTCTCCCAAAGTTTATGTCTAGGTATCAAATCAAAGGCTGATTTGAAGTCAATAAAGGCTGTATAAAAGGCTCCTCCAGGGATCGCTGTATATTTTTTTATCAGGTGTTGTAAGACAAGACCATGATCCATGGCCAGCTCTAAATCCCACCAGCTTCTCAGCCAGGATGTTTTCTTGTTCCATCCAGGTTTGAAGTTTCTCACTTAAGTGGCTGGCATAAATCTTGCTGATAATGTTTAACAAGCTAATCGGTCTGTAGTTGGCCGGATCAGATCTAGTACCTTTTTTAAAAATAGGGATGATTATTGCCAGGCCCCAATCTTCTGGAATAGAAACATCAGAATCTATACATGTGAATAAGGTAGCTCAAACCGGTGCCCACCAGTCAGCATTAGTTTTAAAAACCTCAGATGGAATATTATCCGACCCAGGTACTTTGCCTGTTTTCAGTTTGGCAATTAAACTGATAATTTCTTTAGGTGTGACGGGGGGCCAATTAGGGAAATTATGGCCATTAGACTTGGGTGATTGATGGCGTATCTGTTCTCTAGCATAAATTTTAGTAAAATGGTCTTCCCAAGTAGTCACAGATATATATGATAATCCAGGTTAACTGAAGGGTCAGGCCATCCCTTTGCGACCATTTTCCAAAAGGTAGATGTATCCTTTGATATAGATGCTTTCAACAGGCTTTGCCAGTCTTCTTTTTGGAGTCACATAACTAGTTTAAGGGGTCCATTATAGGCCTCATTAAGCCTGCCCAGAGTTCTCTACTCATTGATATTGTAAGGCCACCCTTTCCATATCACCAGGATCAAAATAGAGTCAACAACCTACACAAAGGCCTTCAATGGTTGTGCAATCAAGGTCACAGTAGGCAGGGGAGAATAAATTCTCAGAATCCCACTTGACTCGAAGTACTATTCTATGCATGCCATGTCACGGAAGCAGCACAGTTCCAAAGTAACTTGATCTGGATAAACATCATTAGAGGTTACGTTTGTTCTGGTTTTTATTCAGATGACTGATGTATATGTGTGTGTTTGTGCATTGACATAAACATGGGCAAATGAAACCACCTGTTTATATTCTGATCCTGCACATAGTTTACATTGAATTTTGGTGAATACAGATAAAAGAAAATGAATGGTAGGCTCTACACATCAATCAGAGGTCCTTTATTATTTATGGATCTCTGGACCTTGTAAGCGATACCTTAGCATCCCTATCATGAGACACACTGAGCCACTTGCCAGAGGTGGCAGATTCATAGGGCAGCAAAAGAATCAGTCCCCCACCAGGCTGCACAAATGAGTGCACTCCCCTGCAAGCCACAGCTGTGCCACTTAAGCTCCCACTGATGGCAGCTGCTTGGCTGAATGCTTTGACGAAGTCTTCTGAGACTTGCAGAGGCTTTTATTTGGTGTCAACAGTAAATAATATTTGTTGGCACAGTGGGGGGGGCACAGCAGTGGCAGATCCCTATCTTGTATGTGGTGGCAAAATCCTATACATGTCTACTCAGAAGTAGGCCTCATTGATGTCAATGGGACTTGCTCCTATATATGTATCACCGAGCAATCAGGGAGAGCTACCCATTGCTGACAAACTCTGAACATCTTACTAGAGCCATCAGCAGGCCTCCTAGCATTTCGTCAACCTCCTAATTTGTGCAGACTGTTGGTGAGAGCTGTGCTTAAGCCACCTATCACCAATCCAGGGTCTCATCCTTGTCACTCCAAATGCTGTATCACCTGTGTGTACCTCAGGGAGATAGCCACTTTTACAAGCACTAGGACAAGCAGGACGTATTACATCAAATAGAACATCACCTGCAGGTCCTGCAATATAGTTTACATTATCGAGTGCAAAATACCAGGATGTCATATCCAATATGTAGGAAAGACCACAACTGACCTACGCACTCGCTTCAGGAACCAGAAGTCGGCAATCTTGACAAAAACAGTGGAACAATCAGTTGCAAAGCATTTTAACATCGAGGGTCACAGCCTGTTGGACTTTTCCATTACAGTGATAGAGATGCCAGCAGATCCAGCAGCAATGACTAAAAGGAAGAACTTTTGGATTTACTCTCTGGACACATTGGCACCACATGGCCTGAACCACTATTTAGCTTCTGCAAATGAAGCCCCTCTGAGCATTCCATCCTCAAAGCTCTATAACTGCCATCTTGGTAACAGCATTTGTATGTTAGCAGCTGATGAAGGTGGAAGCTGAAAAGTTCTGTTTGGTTAATCATAATTACGTTCATATATATATATATATAGTCCAGAACAACAGGTCTTATCATCACCTCCACACAGCATCACGATAATAAGAAAAAAAATATTAACCATGTGTTTTCTTAACACAGTTTTCCATTTTGCATAAATTCAATTATGGATAAGACCCAGTTCATATGTTCCTCTTTCAGCATAGGGTCATTCCTATGTAAACCACTGTGTCATGACATACCAATAACAGTAGGGATAAGGTTATGGATCAGTATTGCTCTCAGCCAGTAATCTTCAACCTTGGCTCCTCAGATGTTGTTGGACTACACCTCCAGTCATCCCCAGACAGCTTAGTCAATGGTCAGGAATGATGGGAGTTGTAGTCCAACAACATCTGGGGTCTAAATATTGAAGAATATTGTTTTAGACCTCTATGCATATGTCTTGTTCACTTTTGAATGCTTTTCCAAGAAGAGCTATGTCATCATTACTAGGGCTGTGCACTGGACTCAGCTGAGTCCCAAACCAAATCAAGTTGATTTGGGGGGATCTGAATATCTCTCAAGTTGGGTTGAGATAGCCCTGGGTTGCTGTGGGTTGGGGGCCTTAGTACAATCTGGGAGAAGCAGGCATTGGTGGGATGGAGGGGAGGAAAAAAAACCACACCGAAAGCAAAGGACCTACCCGACCAGCTGTGTCTTCCGGGAGAAGGTAGGAATTGCCACCTGGCCTGTTTCTGCCCAGTCTCTCCTGATTCCCACTTGGCCTTTCTTATTCCTGCCTGATGCACCACCCCCTGAAGCAGCACCATGCAGGATGGAATCTTTTGCTTACCAGCTGGCTCATGTTCATGAGAGGTTTTCTGCTTGTTCATGAGGGGCTTCCTTTCAGGGAACCTTCTACTGTTGGTTGGAGGATGGAGGGGGAGAACCCAACCTGTATGTTTAATTATGGTTTTCAAAAGCCCTGATTAAGCATTAGCTGCAACCCCAAATGGATCCAGAGCTGGATACAGGGGAAGAGGCATGGAGTGGCCTTCAGGGCAGCACAGGGCAGGTCTGCCCAACCCAGGGACCATGGATCAGGGGCATGGGATGGATTGGAGGGTTTCTGCACAACCCTAATCATTACAACACTTATTGTACCATTCAGAACAGCATTTTGACAGGTACAAATCTATTGGAAATATTATTATGTTCTGTCTCCAGTCCTGGGGGACAAGGCATATCAATCAATCCTCATCATCATATTTGTATTTCAGAAGGAAGTTCTTATTTAATTTGTAATAATTGTGGGTTTTCACTATTGCAAGTAGCTTTACTTGTTTCAGTAAGAAATTCTTGATATCCTGAAAGTACCTCTGGCCTTGTGTAGGACATTTTTTTAAACCTGTTTTTTACTTGTGGCATAATATAATCAGAATGGGATGGATTGTAATGAGTAAGAAACATAGGAAGCTGCTTTATACTGAGTCAGACCCATTGGTCCCTCTAATACACTGAGTGTCAGTGACTTTCCTGGTTTCAAGCTGGAGTTTCTCCCAGCCACACCTGGAGATGCTGGTGACTGGACCTGGGACCTTCTAGCATGCAAGGCAGATAATCTTCCATTGACCTATGGCCCTTCTCCAAATGTGTAGGATGAATATGGCCCAACATGTGGAAGAAGGAACTGAAGGAACTTCATATGAACGTATGCTGAGCTGAGGACATTTTCAGAAGCCCTCTTCAGTGTGCCCCTGCTCCTACACATATTTATTTATTATTTAATTTATTATTTAATTTGTATCCCACCCTTCCTCCCAGCAGGAGCCCAGGGCGGCAAACAAAGCGCTAAAAACACTTTAAAACATCATAAAAACAGATCTTAAAATACATTAAGACAAAACAGCGTTAAAAACATAAAAAAAACAACTTTAAAAAAGGGTTAAAAACATCATTAAAAAACATATTAAGCAATTCTAACACAGATGCAGACTGGGATAGGTCTCAACCTAAAAGGCTTGTTGAAACAGGAAAGTCTTCAAAAGGCACCGAAAAGATAGCAGAGATGGCGACTGCCTAATATTCAAAGGGAGGGAATTCCACAGGGTAGGTGCTACCAGACTAAAAGTCCGTTTCCTATATTGTGCAGAATGGACCTCCTGATAAGATGGTATCTGTAGGAGGCCCTCACATGCAAAGCGCAGTGATCGACTGGGTATATAAGGGGTAAAACAGTCTTTCAGGTATCCTGGTCCCAAGCATATGGTGAATGGTCTTCTTGTGGTCGCATCTGAGTTATGGAATACTCCCCAGGGATCCTCGCATGGTGCTTTCCCTGATATTATTTCAGCACCAAGACTTCTTTATCTTCCCAGGCATTTCTTTTTATCTCTAATGCTTGAGTTTTGAAAGTGCTATGCTGAAATCTGCCCTTTAATTTCCCAGAAGTTTTCTTCCTCTGCAAAAGAAGCTTCCATTTTTCGATCTTATTCTCACTGGACTTGAGAACATCTTTAGAATGTTGATGGATGTAGGATTTTAATCTTTTGTTGTGAGGAGGCTAAGATTTCTTCAGCACTTGGCAACTTCCCTGGCTGCCTGCACTTCCTGATCTAAAAAAGCCCCATGGGAGGAGTTACCTCATGATGACTTTCCCTGGGCTTTAATTGAAGGATTGGCACCCAGGAAGGCTACAGAGTGCAGACCACTGGTGGGATGATTCGTAGAATGAAAGGAAGGACACTCACAAACACCCCTTGGCCAGTTCAAAAGTAAGGTAAGCACCACAAAACCCCTGCATCCATCCTATGACATTTTCACTGACATTTTCTCTCCTTTTTGATAATTTGCAAATGCAATTTCTTTTATCATTAGTTAATGAAGAGTGATTTTTTTAAATGCTAGAGAAATTGACAGCACGGCTCTAGATTTTATGACACTCCGTTTTTTGCTGTTTTTAATTGTTTCTATTGTTTATGTATTGATTTATATATATATGCATTGTAAAGTTGCCCTGTGATTTATTTATTTTTTTGGTGGGGCATAAATACATTGAATCAATGAATGAAATTTTACAGCTAACCCAGGTGTTGCTTCTGTGTTTTTATGACAGGTACTTCCTATTTACACTGGTCCACTACTAGAAGTCTGAAAAATCTTCCATGGCTAGGAATGGGCAAATCTCATTCCAGTTTCTCATTTTTCCCATCTTAATTTCAGTTCTCCATGTTTCTCTGTCATTATGCATTTTAAAACTACTCACAGAAATTCATCAGCATTTTAATGCACATTTTTACGGATATACTCATTTTGGCAAGCATTGTCCCCTAATATAGTGCATTTGTGTATCTTATTATCAGTAGGATGTGAATGTTATACATATTTTTCTCAAATATACACACTTTTGTGCACATTACTTGATAGGAGAACTTCAGCCTAAAATTTATAGAAGTGAAAATTTTGAAGGAAACTATGTGGTTTGCATATTGTTTTGGAAGTGTAAATTAGCTGGTTTTGCATTAAAATAAATGGAACCAAATTTCTTCCCCAATCCTATTCATGCTAATCCAGCTTTGGTATATTCACTGATTCCAGTCATGTCCAGGGAGCATGACTCTGAATAAAAAAATCTGGCAGGTTGGTAAGGGATTTCCCCCCTAAAGTTTATTAATGATACCTGCAGAAGCTGTTTTGAAAAATAATAATAATAAAAACCTCTCACGTTCTCTCTGCATCCTTCTCACATGTGCAGCCAAGAAATAAATCCTTTGGAAATGGAAATCGGGTTTGAAGTAAACAGATTAGTAATGGTTATTTGGTAACACTTTATTAATTAAATGTCTTAAATACATTTAAACCTAGGCACTTAATTTAGATTTATAAGGATAATTTAGATTTATAAGAATCATTATGATACATTAAGTACAGTTAATGCCAACTGATTTTTATAGACAATATTTACTGAGGTGTAACAAAGGCATGAGAAATTTAATCATCTGCACACTTAGTTAAAAAGATGGTAAGCAAGGTGGACTTGAGGAGTAAATTTAACCCCCAGGACAAAATGAATGCTATTTTGCAATTTGCAACACATCTTAAATTGGATCAAAGAGAGTGTCCTGGATCTGTGAATCTGTTGACACTGAGGGAACAATCTATAATATTCATCATGACACACTTGAACTGCCTAATATCTCTTGATGTCATGAGCCCTGTAGTTCCAACAGGGTCTAGGGTGGAGTGGCAGTGTTTGACAGATGAGGAGGAGGAGGAGGAGGAAGCAGAGACTGTGAGTAAGCTGGAGAAAGAAGAAGACTGAGCTCCTTTGACTCTGGATGTTAGGAAAGGGGCGGCAGTCTCTGGTTCTCGTCTCTACACTTCATTGGGAACCAAGGAACTCATTTACCAGTTGGGGGGGAGAGCAAGAGGAGGAGCCGGGGGAAGGTCACTGTTCCATCACTAAGGACTCAGCGCCACCCCCATCAAAAGTGCACATCTACAAGTGCAGTATTCTCGTACAGGTCAAGAGTCATATGAATGAGCTTGCCACACCTTGCTCTTTTAAAGCGAAGCAGGAATGGCATGGCAACTTGTTGGGATATCTTTGTTACTATGACCTAGGAATGGGATCGAGGGCTGTTGCCAGTCTGAAGGCATTCCATCAGCCTAACAGGCTGGTAACTATTCAAGTTTATTCTTTGTCCATTAGCCGCTGCCTTTACCGATCCCTTCTTTTCCCTCTCAAAAAAAGAATCAATAAATTTAAATTAATATCAATATTTTAAAAGGAAATATCAATATTTCAAAATATTGACAAATGACAGGACATATAGATAAAATTATTGCTTTTAATACTGATATTTTAGAGGTGGATTTTTTTAAAAAAAGTTTTCAAAACTAGCTGCAGAAAATCACTAGATACAAATGCAATCGACAAAACTAGAGAATAAGAGAATTAATGGAAAATTTGGTGCCAAATCTGAATTGGGCAGAATTCTAGCACATCCCTACTACCACCCAGTCTGCTCCTAGACCCTTGTATTGCGATCCCCTCTAACCCAAGTCTACTAATGAAATTGTATTGAGCCCTCTTGGATAAAACTGTATCTGTCACCTGAAAGTAAGAGCATTTGTTGTCATGCTTTGGGATGGGGAGTCAGGACACTTATGCAGCACGTTAGGAAGACACCATAATACCTCGATGGGAACACTGGGGAGAGCCCAATGCTCACACAGAAGGTTCCAGGTTAAACCATCAGTCAAAAAAGATGGATGTCTCACTATATAGGAAACATATTTATAAATGGTGGAGGCTGCTGCCCATTGGGACTAGTAGGGTGGAAAATCAGAGAGGACAACAGTAGCTGGAGCAAGAGCCAAGGACAGGCAAAGCCAACAAATTCTAGTTGTGCCCCCACCTTCCTTCCTGTTGAGTTCTACAGTGGCAACATTGAGACTAAGGAGTAGGAAGCTGACGGACGATGCCAACCCCTTGATGTAAGTAAGAAGGCAGGCAGCTGGGGGCTGGCTGAGGGCAGATGGACATTGGTGGGGCAGTGGCTCATTCACCCTAATTGATCAACATCCACTACTCATAAAAAAGAATGCAGAACTGGCAAATGTGGAGCCACTAGTAGCTCAGTAGTACACTACAAGTTTTGCATGCAGAATGCACCAGTTTCAGTTCCTGGCATCTCCAGGTGGGGGCAGAGGAAACCATGTCTGAAATCCTGAAGAGCTGCTGCCAGTCAGTTAGTGAACCTGTGGTCTGGGTACATTTCTTTTGGGGGGTGAAGAATTCCAAACTGGGGATGGGGTTCTTATTCAGACTTTGCCTCCTAATTATTTTTAGATGTATAGATAACTAGATGAATACTGACATCACATTACATTACTGATTAATTCAGGAGATGTTTGAAATGGCAAATGAGGAAGGCAATGGTAAAGCACCTTTGAATACCGCTTACCATGAAAACCCTATTCATAGGGTCGCCATAAGTCGGAATCGACTTGAAGGCAGTCCTTTTTTTATATAAAAAAATGGCAAGTAGTGGCTTGATACCAATCCATGTTGACTGAAGAAGGGAGGCTGAACGATTGCGGTAGGAACTTGGCAGCATTTTCTTGCTATGGTCTTCTAGGATACAGATTTTTAGATGCATCAGAGGACTGATTCTTCCATTAGTGCTCCAATAGCAATTCAATGAACAACTGAATTTGCTACCATCAGTGGAGTTGCATTAGAATTGAGAAAAGAATTATGATCTGACTGCTCACCTGAAAATCTACGCTATTTCATTTGTTTAGAATTTTATTAATATAGCAATTATATATTCAGTTCTTAAGAGCTGGGTTACCAGAAACAGAGATGAATAGTGTAAATCAGGAGTGGGGAACCATTTTTAAGTTGAGGGCCACATTCCCTTCTGGACAACCTTCTAAGTGTCATGTATCAGTGGTGGGTGGGGTCAAAAGTGGGTGGAAACTAACATAAATCTTTTGTACACTGCCCAGAGAGCCACTCGCTATGGGCGGTTTAAAAATGAAACAAATAAATAAATAAATAAATAATAAATATTATTGTTAGTATTTTATTAAATTTATTAGTTGTTTTTCTTCACACAAGTGAACCCAAAGCAACTTACAATCAATGAAAAGATTAAAACAAATATTAAAAAATAAATAAAATTTTACATTTGTACAGTAGATTACATGCACTTGCATACCCCTCTCTGTCCTCCATCCAGACAAGCAAGAGACACTATCAGAGCTCAAGGACACGTTCTAGCCAGGCAAAAATACCCAGGATATTGCTCCACTCATGCCAATGGTTGATGGATGAATGGTGGATGGATGAAACTCTCCACCTTCAAGCCACCATCCCATTCATTATTGAGGCTGATGCCCTCATAGCGAGGGGAAGAAAAGGGCAGGGTCAGGCCCACGTGTCTGACCAGGAAGGGGAGTGATCATTGTGTGTAGTAATGTTGCCAAAGTCAGTAGCTGGAACACAACTAATAATGTATACAGGCAGCTAACAATGCATTACCGCTTGAGTGTCACAAGGCACTATAGAAATAGAAACACTGGAGTTTGCTGAAAATTGAAGTTGTGGTTATATATATATATGATTAAAGATACATCAGATACATCAAGTCCACCGGCTGGGTGGATGTCAAGGAGGGATGGAGAGTTTCAAGCTTTTCCCCAAATGAAAACATATTCCCTGGCTGAGTTCATAATCTTAGCTGGATTACCTCCTGCCTTGCACCTTAAATCTGCTATGGCAGCATCCAAGGTGCAGGGATGCTGGGAAATGGAGTCCTTAACATGGATGTCAGGATATATGGGATTCCTGGTACCTCAGATGCTTGTAAGCATCTGAAAGTCAGTGAATTTGTGGTAAGGACAGGATTGCTCCTTTCCTCCTTTCTCTCCCGCCCATTAAACTTGATGGGGCTTTTAGCTAGTCATATATAAAAGCCATCAAGTTCCGTTGTTTCCAGTTTTGAAATGGAGAGGCATCTGTTGATAGGGTGAATCTGCTCTATGTGATCAATTTGTGCATCGTCTGTTGCATCATCTTGATGTACATTGCCTTTCTTCACTTTTTTTTCACATGAAGAGCTTAGCTGAGTTACATTGCGAGTTCTGCAGTTACATTGCTCAATCACAACTAATCATCATTCTCCTGTGAGACTATGCTATGAGCATATGGTAATGAATGCACTTTGAACTGAAACACTGTGTACATGCATACAGCACAGACAGAAAAGGAATGCAAACCAAAAACAAAAAAACACCCCAAACACCCCAATGTAATTAAGAGTCATTATCTGTGTGCTTCTGTATTGTGGGGAATATCACCAAATAGCCTAGGGAAATAAAGTATTCAAATAATCCCATGTTCAAATAAATTGAAGGGAATTTTCAGATTAAATTATATTTGGTGTGGGACTGCCTTGGGAATGGACAGAATGGATCTGAATAAGGGAGTGTTATTTTGGATAACAGGGATATACGCAGTGCAAGTCTCTGCATGCTTATACACAACGCGAGTAAACCCAGTGAGGCTTAATCCCAATTAGATATGCACAGGATTGCAATATTACAGAAGGGAGGCTGTACCTCATGCTTCCTTCATAAACTGTCTTCTCCCTTCCTTACTCTGGAACAGCCACTAAGAACACAAGGAGAGCTTGGCTTCTGGATTAGGCTCCTCTAAGGCTCCTCTAGTCCAGCATCCTGTCCCCACAGTGGCCATCCAGACACCCATGGGAAGCTCACATGCAGGACCTGAGCACACCAGCACTCTTCCCCACTTGTGACTTCCTGAAGCTGGTATTCAGAGGTATCCTGACTCTGACAGTGGAAGCAGAACATCTGACAGTGACAGATTTGGCTGAGTTCCAAATCCTGAACTGAATTGGGATTCCAGACATTGGCCAAGTGGTGTCGAGACAGCCTCGGATCTCTGTGGGTCAGGCCAGGTGGCCCAGAGTGATCCAGGGCTGTCGGGGGGGGCACCAGGCAAGAAGGAGAGGTAGGAAAACCCATAAAAAAGGCTGAGGCCTACCTGATGTCCAGCTGCATCTTCCCTGGAAAGGGAAGGAGCAAGCAGCTTCTCTGCAGGGACACTGCTTACGGAGCAGCACTCTACAGGATTGATGCCTTTGTGCAACAGCTGTTGAGTGGAGACATTGATCCTGCAGGGTGCAGAGAAGCCACTTGTGAGACAGCACCCTGCAGAATTGAACTCCCTGCTCCTTTCCTTGGCCTCTCTCAGCCGTATGTTTTATTAGAGTTTTTACAAAACCCTAATTAAACATCATCCCCACCCACAATTAATTTAAGACCAGATTCGAGGTGGAGCGGGCCTGGAGCAAGTCAGTCTCATTCAGGGGAACTGGATTGGGGCCCCAGAGTGGGGTGGGGGCTGTGCTCTACTCTAGGATCCATTGAACTTAATCCCAGGAAAGTGTGTATTGAATTGCAGCCTTAGTGAGGGTCTTGTATGCCATCTACTCCAATCCTTGCTTGACCCAACAAGAAGAAGAGTTCATCAACCTTCTAACCAATTCGTTCCATTGTCAACCTGCTCTTACCAACAAGACTTTTCTCCTAATGTTAACCAAAATTGATCCACCTGCACCGTAAGTCCATTTGGTATAGCCCTGCATTCTGCGACAGCAAGTCTTAACAGCCCTTCAGGTACTTGTTGGCTTCCCCTTCTTCAGGCTAAATGTACCCAATTCCTTCATCCTTTTCTCATAGGTAAGGATGGGGGAGAAATTTGATTCAGTTCACATTTAAAGCAGTATCTATCAAATTTGCACTTTCCAGAACAATATGAGAACTGAAACACAGTAAGCCTTCGAAATTCACACTTATCCAAATTTTGTAATGCAAATAACCAACCTTGGACAGCTCCTTGAAAGTTCGGACTAAAACTCGGAGCAGATTCTACTGACATGGAGTCACCACTGTTATAAAGTTGCTTGCCCTTTAGCTCTTCTATGGAAATCAGGATGGATTTTAAAATGCTTCCATATGACTTTGTGGCCTTCAGTTATATTGTTTGCAAGGTTGGCTGAGGAAATGTGAAATTCATCCTCCCTCTCTCCAGCATTTTCTGTGTGCAGAATAAAACAAAGAAGCTAAGAAAACCAAACCACCTTCCCTCAAATGCTCATGTTCTCAGCTAGTTTAGCTGCTCCAGAGGTTAGTGTAAGAGGGAAGGGGCATAGCTCAGTGGTAGAGCACAGACTTTGCATGCAAAATGTCCCAGGTTCAGTCTCAAGCATCACCAGGTAGGACTGGGGAAGGCTCCTGTCTGAAACCACAGAGAGTCGCTACCAGTCATTGTAGACAGCACTGAGCTGGATGGATCAGAGGTCTGATTTTATATGAGGCAGCTTCATATATTCTTAGCTTTTGGCTTGATGTGGTCCATCCGTTGTGCATGCACAATGTTCTCTGCATTCATGGCCAGATCTCCTACATGCATATATAAGGTGAATGTAAGGGCATAAGAAGAGCTCTGCTGGATCAGACCAATGGCCCATCTAGTCCTGCATCCTGTTCTCACAGTGGTCAGTTAGATGCCTACAGGAAGACTGCAAGTAGGACCTGAGTGCAACAGCACTCAGATGCTGGAGGTGACTGTTGATGGAGGGAAGATATCAAGACTAGATCCTCATGTTTATATGTAGCTAGCTCTGATTACATTCAGAGATGAATCATTTTTGAATTTAATTTCCCTTTGTAATTCATGGTAATTCTGACAATTTGAATTTGGCAATAGTAGCAGCCTCCATTAAAGCAAGTGAGAAAGACTGTTTGTAGAAATATAGCACTGTTGGTGTTCCCACAGCTGTGAATATCAAGTAGATCATAAAGAACAGGGGACACAAAGTAAGGAGGCTGGTATTGGAGAGGAGAGATCTATTAATGAAACATCAAAGCCATCATATTTCACTGAACTGCCCGTCATTCACAAATCAGAAATCATTCAAAAAGCAACTCATCAGATCTGAAGAAGTGCCTTGAATATCTGAGATGTGTTGCTGATTTGAACAGTTCTGCACAACAATGGTGGGCCACACCTGAAGGGAGTTTGTTGTGGGGTGGCCTAATGGGCACAATCCCCAAGTCTATCAGCCCCCAGATCTCCCGCCTCTTGCCCCTTGGGAAAAAAAGACACCTTCTTATAGGGCAATTTTCCCTCTGAAAGTTGGCCTCAATTTGCATCTGTAATTTTTTAAAATTACAATTATTTGTAAACCACTCTTTATTTTTTAAAGGGCAGTTTACAGGACAATAAAAGCACATTAAAATAACTTAAAAATCATGTTAGTAAAACAACAGGATGATGGTTACAATTGCAGTAGACAGAGATTCCAAGAGTTGGTTTGATAAAACATATGGAGCAGTGGGCTGTCCAACTCTGGAGGCATTCAAGAGGCAGCTAGATAGCGACCTGTTCAGTATGCTTTACACCGGATTCCTGCATTGAGCAGGGGGTTAGAGTTGATGGCCTTATAGTCCATTTGTTTTAATGTTATTGTACTGAATACAACGCCATTAGGTATTTCATGTGTTTAGTTTTGCATGATTTGAGACAGTTTCCATGTCATTTGTGGGTAGGCTATGCCTGACCATTAAATTTTTTGAATTTGTTATGTTTTTCAATGGGGGCATCCATTATCTCAAAAATTGGAGCCAATCTAGCAAAACCGATGCCATATTCGGAATCAGCAACTCAAAGTTACCCTAAAATCGATCAAACATCATTGGCAATAAAATTAGTATTGACCAGTGAAATGTATATTTTAGGGGAAGGTGTGCATAACAGTGAATATATGAGTGAAAGTATCATACAAAAATGCATTCTGTGTTTGCAAAAATGTGTACATTAGTCACAACTGCCTACAAAAATGTGTTTATTAGGAGAAACGTGCACTACAATGCTGGATAATTTTCATGAGGGTTTTTCTTTTAAAAAAAATAGCAAATTGCTGCAGAAATGTGGAGAACTAAATTTAAGTTTAACAAAAGGAGCAATGCAGAGGACCCAAACTGACAGATCTTTCCATCCCTAGCAAACACAAGCTACACCACTGTTGCGTGCTTTCTACCCACAGCAGAGCCACAGTCCATTGGTCTCTTGGTAGCAGAACAGCAATACTTGGCAGAAATCTGTTGTACCCTTTGCATTTTTCTCTCTGCACAAGGAGACTGCTTCTTTACAAAATTGCACAAATATTTCATAGGAACACAAGAGCAAAACATCCCGCCATGAATGCATGTTTTGAAAGCCTGTTTTACTGAGAAAGTGTTTCCAATGTCAAACGGATTATGCTCAGACACACATTTTGTGCCATATAATTCCCGTGTAATGTCACCCTCAGCAATAATAACACAAAATTTAATATTCACCTTGATGTAGCCACACTGAAGAGTGTTCAGTAACAAGGAAGTGGTCAAGAGAAAAAAAATATGCACGGCTGCCCTGTTGCTATAGTGACAAAAAGTTCCCCAAATTAAATCCATCACAGAGATTTAGAAATCTCAGGTCTCTGAAATCTGAACTTTTAAAAAAGAAAAAGAAAAAGAGATGCTGGTAGCTGGGGTTAAATAATGGGATTTCCATCAGCTGAAATAGAATTGGAGAGTCCCATGCGTGAAAGGAGAGCACAACAAATGGTAGCTCAATGTATAATATGAAAGGAAAGTCAATCATATTTATTTCTCCATGTTAAATATAACTATCACATCACAAGGTCATGAGACAGCCAGCGGATTTTGTGTGGAGAAGCAGCTTAGAAGGAGAGAAAATAAAAGAAGTTGGCTGAGTTTTGATGGAAAAGGTCCTGAGATGTTTCTGGAATTCCACAGATGACCTTATATATTGAGCATTCATCCTGATAGGGATGGAGGAGAGATATGGTTCAGCTTGTATTGAAAACTGAATTTATCAAATTTGCACTTTCTGAAACAATATGAGACTTAATATGAGACCCTTCAAAATCCGCATTTACTTGAATTTTGCAATGCAGTTTGCTAACTAAACAATGTTTACAAAAATGCATATGTTGGGGGAAAGTGTGCATAAAAATGAATGTAAGTGAAAAGAACATACAAAAATGCATTATGTGACAAGAAATTGCTTGCAAAACTGTGTACATTAGTTAAAACTGCCTACGAAAGTTTATTTAGACCTTTAGTCCTTGAAAGAGGTGGTGATCCTATCACTCCTGAAAAAGCCCACCCTGGACCCATTGGTTTGTGACAACTACTGACAGGTTACAAATGCCCCCTTTTTAGGGAAGGTGATTGAGAGGGTTGTGGTGCAGCAGTTGCAGGTACTCTTGGATGAAACAGATTATCTTGACCCATCCCAGTCTGAGTTCAGGCCTGGTTATGGGACTGAATTGGCCTTGGTCACCATGATGGATAACCTTTATTGGGAGAAGGACAGGGAGAGAGCAACCCTGTTATTCTTACTTGATCTTTCAGCGGCTTTTGATACCATTGACCATGGTATCCTTTTGGGCTGACTTGGTGAGATGGGTATTGGAGGCACTGTTTTACAGTGGTTCCGATCCTATCTCCAGGGTCGCTTTCAGAGAATAGCATTGGGTGACTGTCTTTCGGCCCCCTGGCAGTTGTGCTGTGGGGTGCCGCAGGGTACCATCTTGTCCCCCATGCTGTTTAACATCTATATGAAGCCCTTGGGAGCAATGGGTGAGGTGTCAGCAGTATGCTGACGATACCCAGCTCTATTTCTCCGTAACATCTGAATCGGAAGAGGCCATGCAAGCCCTTGACCACTGCCTGGACTCGGTGATGGGCCGGATGAGGGCCAATAAACTGAGTCTGAATCCTAGCAAGACAGAGGCACTGTGGGTTGGTGGTTCCCGAGTTCGGATAATTGGTCAGTTGCCTGCTTTGGATGGGGTCGTACTCCCTCTGAAAGAGCAGGTCCATAGTCTGGGGGTGCTCCTGGATCCATCTTTGTTGCTAGATGCCCAGGTGACCTCAGTGGCTAGGAGTGCCTTTTACCAGCTTTGGCTGGTAAGACAGCTGCGGCCATTTCTGGACTGGGATAGCCTGTCCACTGTTGTCCACACATTGGTAATCTCCAGGCTGGATTACTGTAATGTGCTCTATGTGGGGCTACCCTTGAGGTTGGTCTGGAAGCTGCAGCTGGTGCAAAATGCAGCAGTGAGACTGCTCACTGGGGCAGGGTATCGGCAACATGTCACCCCGCTGCTGAAAGAATTGCACTGGCTGCCCATTTGCTACCGGGCCATGTTCAAGGTTCTAATTTTGGTGTACAAAGCCCTATACAGCTTGGGACTGGGATACCTGAAAGACCGTCTTATCCCTTATATACCCAGCCGATCACTGTGCTCTGCATATGAGGGCCTCCTGCAGATACCAACTTATCAGGAGGTCCATTCTGCACAATATAGGAAACTGACCTTTAGTGTGGTAGCACCTACCCTGTGGAATTCCCTCCCCTTATATATTAGGCAGGCACCATCTCTGTTATCTTTTCAGCACCTTTTGAAGACTTACCTCTTTCAACAAGCCTTTTAAGTTGAGACCTATCCCAGTCTGCGTCTGTGTTGGAATTGCTTTAAATATGTTTTTTTTAAAATAAAAATGTTTTTAACTCTTTTAAAAATATGTTTTTAAAGTTTTAAAAATATGTTTTTAAAGTTGTTTTGTTTTAATGTATTTTAAGGTCTATTTTTATGATGTTTTGTTGGCCATCTTGGGAAATGGGCTTGATGGAACTTCAGTTCAATCCACGGGAGTTCTTCTGTTCTTATGAGTTGCAGGTAGATACAAGCCTCCTTACAAGGCTGTATTGGTGGTAAAAGTAGCAGCACAGTTTTTATCATCAGCAGAGTCATGTGGTCCCTTGCGGTCACTGATAAAGTTCCAGGCTCTTTCCTCCCGAGGTCAGAGGCAAAAGTGGTTAGGAATGCCTTTTTCCAGCTCCAGCTGGTTTACCAGCTTCAGCCCCTTTTCGACAGAGATGACTTCACCACGGTATTCCAGATTAGATTATTACAATGTCTTCTACATGGGGCTGCCCTTGAAGATGACTCAGAAATTTCAACTGGTCCAAAATGCAGCAGCCAGATTACTGGCTTGGGTTTCTGTTTTAAAACAGCATTGGTTGCCACTTTGTTTCTGGGAATCAATTTAAGATGCTCATGCTAATGTTCCAGATACCTGAAAGACTGCTTCTTTCCCTTCAGACCATCTCAGGTGTTGAGAACGGCAGAGGGGGCTGTTTTGGTAGTTCCACTGTCCTCAGAAACTCAGAGGTTGTGGCATGGGAGAGGGCATTCTCTGTGGTGGCCCCTAAGCTGTGGAACTCCCTTCCCACTGAGGTGCACCTGGGAAATTCACAGTACAGTTCTAGGTGAATGCTGAAGACACACCTCTTTACTCTGTTCTTTGACACCTGAGACATATATATTTTAGGACGCACCCTATTTTGTGATTTTAGGTTGTTTTTAATTGTTTTTAATGCTGTATTTTAAAATTGTTAATCTGCCATGGAACCTTTGGATGAAAGAATTAATCATCATCATTGACATAGGAGTTTCTAATGCACTCAGTGGGTGGTAGATGGTAAACATGTCAAGTTGTCAACCCATAAATATTGGACACACACACACACAAGTTCTTGGTCGCTAGATACAGAATTATATTTTTCTTCCTTTCTTAGTGTGCTAATCAACCCTTTGACTAAGAAATTCCCTGACTCAGCTAGTGGATATTGTCTCAGAACAGAAGGGAGAGTTCAAAAAAGCATGAGAAGCTTAATTATTTTTGTGTATTTGGTCTGCAAGAATTTATTTATTTTATTTATTTATTCTTGGATTTATTAGTCGCCCATCTGGCTGGTTACCCAGCCACTCTGGGCGACGTACAAAACAGAATAATACATTAGACATTAAGCATACCATAAGCATTAAAATTTTAAAACATACAGTAAAAGTTAAATTAAATATGGGATCTGCAAGAATTTGTTTTCATTCCAATATTACATTCATTTTTGTTACCAAAGCTGTCTTTCATTTTTTATCTATCAATTAAAATCATATTCCTTTTGCCATTTATTTCTTACAATCACATACCTTTCATTTGTGTTTTTCCCCTTTCTTTGACCTCTCCCCCAACTGCAAATAAAGAAAGAAGAATGACACAATGTCGAGGGCAGCCTTCTACAGCCTTGGATTATCCAGATGGTGTTGGACTCCAACTCCCATCAGCCCCAGTCAGGATGGTCAATGGTCAGACTGATGGGAGGGGCAGTCCAACAATATCTGGGGTCCAAAGGTTGGGAAAGGCTGGTCTAGGACATCGTTTTAAAAAAATAGCAGCCAAAATCAGCTCTCCTATTGCTACAAGTTTACAAATGAGGAAGGGATGAGTACAAACAAGAGTAACATACGCTTTGGGCACATGAATCACTTCAAAAGCAGTGAGAATGTTTTTTCTGGCTGAATTTTGAAGTGACTCTGCCCTCAGCTGAACATGCCTCCTTCCCTGCTGCTGACTTCAGACCTTTCAGGATCCAGAGCAAAGTGTTGGGCAAATTACTGTCTGTGCCTGAGCCTACAGCAAAGTGTTTTCATTGGCCACCCCTGGAGGGGCAAGGATTTGATCCACCAATCAGTTGCGAAATCTGTCTGAAGCTGGTGTTTTTAAACACACACACACACACACTTAAGCTGATCTGACCAGGTGTTAGAATAAAAAGGGGTGGAGTTTGATTAGCATCATGTGCCCCTATTTTCAGAAAAGAGAGGAGACTCACTGGGATCAGCACAATATGAGTAAGTGTGTCTTTACCCATATTCTTACATATTCATTCCTCAATACATTTGTTTCAGAGTAAAGGGAAATTAAACAGAATGGGCCCTACCCCTCCTTTTGAACAGTTCTGAGAGTGGTATATGTGAGCCCTGGAGAGGGTAGGTGCTATGTGCTTCCTCTGTAACTAAGGATATAAGAAGGCACCTTTTTCTGTTCCACTCTGTATTCATCACATGCAGCAGTGTTTCTGTTCTGCTGCAGTTTGGCCAAAAATGATTATTATTTATCTCTGTACTGTGGTAAAATTATATAACTTACATAATTTACATAATTAATTACTTAAATTACAATGTCTTTATGCTATTCCACTCCACCCCATTCATTTCAGTGCCAAGGAAATACAACACAAATGGGGGAGGGGGAGTAATCAAGTACATATTTACAGACTGAAAGCAACAACAGCAAATGCCCATTGTATTTGCTGGGTTGATTTCCATTCTGAACATGGGACACATAACTGAACATAGGTAATTTCTGCTCCTGTTTCTATTTTCATCGGGATGCTCTGATTTCCCTACCTCTAACACACCATCAAAAACCTGATATTTAGCACAGGGATGTTATCTGAGGAATGTTACATCAGAGGAAACTAAGCAAAAATCACTTTCTGCTAGCACAGAACATGCTCTCCTATTTAGTTCACAAGCACCATAGGATGGGAATCTAGGGACAAGAACGTATCAGTTTCAAAGGGCATCTTGTCCACTTTGCTGTCAAACCCAATTGCAATGTTGGCGTTAATGTATGTGACACAGACGTGTTTCACAGCTTATTTCCCCTTGAAATTATAGGAGTTCTTGCTATAATTTGCATTATCCCCATTATCAGCATCCATCATATAGTTCAGTGCCTTGGAGCCGGGTGAGTTAGCCTCTTTCCTGCTGTCAGAGCGATCCATCACATACTGACCCTGGGGTGTGTTAAACAAACCAACAAACCCAACCACCTATGATTTTCCTTTAGGCACATAAGTGGAGATGGCAGCCTTTTAGGGTAAATATTAGCATGAGTATTGTTGGCTGAGCAACATGAAATTTATATTTCTTCAGAGCAGGTCAAAAGGGTTGATTAAGGAGATGAGATTCCTATTCCCTACTAGTAGCATTTATAAGATGACTGGGATAGCCTGTTAGGATCAATTCCTCAATTATGAGTTTTCATTTACAGAAGTGCTCCTAAACTTCACTCCCATGGCTATAGTTCTGTCTGTTTCAAGAAAATTGGATTGAGCCACCCTTCTGCTACTATTTCCTCTAAGAGGACAAGACAAAGACTCATCCTGACAAATCCTGAACAACAATGTTTAATCCTGCTCTCTTTCTTTCTCTACCTGTAGGACAAGACAAGAAAATGTTTCTTTTTTTTTTTGCTGGAAGTGTTTATCCTGCTGGAATCACAAAAGTGATAGGAGCTCAAGCCTCCATTTTTTTCTGTCGCCCCAACATTAGAAAATAGAAAGACGGGAGCCCAGCAGGATCTTAAAGTTTTCCTGATTTGGCTCTTTATTTGAAGGTGTAGTCATATGTATGCAAGCAACTATGAAATCATTTTGAATTGAAGCAACGACAGAGCTCCCTGTTTTGGGGCACCGATTTAGAGCTCTGTACTACCAATGCTCCTCAAAGAACTCTGTGGGTGCTGGTACTTTTAGTGCTCTGTTCAGTTATTGATCAAAAGCTTCTGTGTGGCTCTTTTAGTTCCTGTTAGCCATGCAGGTGCTCAATTTACATCTATCTCTTTTTGTTGATTGGACCTGAAAGGTGTGTCCTGTTTCCACAATAAATAAATAAATAAGTTAATAGGTAGTGTTAAAAAGCATTACCCTTCAAAGAAATTGTGTGGGTTGTATCCAATGTTAGTACTGCTCAGAGTAGAGTCATTGAAATTAATGGACATAATGAATGAAGGTATATTAATTTCAAACATTGAGTCTTCTTTGATTAGTTGGATATAACCCTGGGGAAGGAGATGTTACTGTTTTGAAAGTGCTCAGTTGTTAAAGTGGTCTCTGATTGCCCAGTCTTGTCTACATGTCTGGTACAGGAAGTATTGACTCAACCTAAATTGATTTCATCTGCCTTTAGTGTCACCATCTCATAGCCTAATACTATGGTACATAGCATCAAGACATGATCACTTCCTGAACATGATCCCTGATTGGCTGAGATCACTCAAGGGGGAAAGAAACGGAGATGGAAAATTGCACCCAAGCAGCAGCAAACAATGGCTGAAAATAATTGCAGACATGAAAAAGGAAGGATTAACAGTTCCCCCCCCCAAGGTGGGAGATTTGCTCCCCTACCAAATACTGCTACTTTCAAGTTGAAAAGTCCTAATGTCAATTTTCTTTATGGATCAATCAGTCAATGTCATTGTGTTTATTTTTGCAACCAGATATCATACAATTTCAAAGCCCTCTCATCATTCAGTCTCATATTGGACATCAATCCACAATATAAAAGCTACAGAATTATGAGTGGAAAGGAAATACTAATAATAATGGATCAGACTAGTTTGCTATGGTTAAATTGAGTGCAGAAGGAAAAACCTTAGCTAGAAATTTCACATGCGCCTTATTTAGAACACTTGTGGAACATATATGTGCATATTAGAGGTGTGCATTGACTCTGTGTGTAGCCTGAATTGCAAGGCTAATAGGGGTGATTTGGGTGAGATTTTCACATTGTGCCATTAACAAGGCATCTTAAGTTGGATCAGGGACTTCCTAACGTCCCAATTTACTCTGTGGGCTCAGGTGTCCAAAAATGACAGCTACTTTTAAAAAAATAAATAGGAAACCATGATGACTAGGGAAACACCCTGAGCTAGAGGGGGGAGGGGGGAGAGATAGAGGAGGGCTTTTGTTTTGATAGACAAGTCTAGGTTTAAATCACAGTTAATTATTTCCCCAGGGCACTCTAATTACCGTGATTTGGGGGTGGGATATTTGCTAACTTGTAGGAGAGTTCATAGGGTCATTCCACTTACTCTCTCCCTCATTCTCTAAATGATGAAAACAAAGTTAATACAATTTAAATGCCATTAAAATAATGAAATGGGCAAAAACAAATAATCATAACAAAAAGTAGAAGAGATAAACCCACCAACATCAAATCATGTAAACCTGCATTCAAGCTCACAATTTTTAATTCTGAAGATTAAAATACTTAGGGATTTTTTTTTTTAAAAAAGGGTTTCACCTGGCATCAAGAATTCTATAATATGGGGATAAGGGAAAATCTCTGAGGAAGGCATTCCACAATTGGGACACTACCACCAAAAAGGCCCTCTCTCAAGTATGTATCTGTTGCATCTCATTTAGCAGAGATGCCTACAGAAGATTGTGTTTTAGGACAGTCGTTTCCCAACTACTTTTCCCTTCAGACCACTTGAAAATTGCTGAGGGTCTTGGCAGACCACTTAGTGGTTTTTCTGCCTGTTGTAGCAGTTGTAATGCATTGTGCTAGATGCTGTATGCTTTTTAATTGCATTTCTATTGCTTCTTTTGTTTCTTCCATAGTAATAAGTTATACAGAATTCAAATTGTAATACAATCAAATACAATATAAGAAATAAAAGAAGCAATAAAAACACAATTAGAAATTAACATGACTATTTAATGCAGACATGCCACAGACCACAGTTTAGCAACCCCTGTTTCAGGGGAAATATAAATGTATATAAAAATGGGCATTTTGGAGGAAATGCATGCAAACATGCATATGTGGGGAGCAAATGCATACAATATAAGCACATTTTTGGTGTGTTGTTTGACACTGATCATTGCACTTGCAATGCCTTTGCCAAATGCTGATGATCAGCTGATCATTGACACTTGCAAAGACCAATGCATGGAGCTTTCAGGCACCACCAATTGACTGATAGGCAGTGCCTGCAACCCCCCTTTCAACCCAGCCATGTCTTTACCTGCCCCATACTGGATATAAAATATGTCATCATATATGACATCAGGTATAGGGTAGGTGGGCACGACTTGTTAAAAATGGCCTCATGGGCTAAATGGGAAAGCCTGGTGGGCCTAATTAACACATGAGCAGAAGTTCCCCACCTCTGCCATATTGACACCTGACTAGAAAGCCAAATAAAGTGCAGATCCTCCTCTGGGACTTCCCTTCCCTTGCTGTCCACTGCCACTAGCTGAACTACCACTTAAGGCACTATGAAATCAGGGGATGCTGTGCTTTGAAGCCCCAGTTGGGACTTTAAAGCACAGTGTGGGGGTGTTTGGAATACCTTTTCCAAAGAGTCCCATGCTGTTCTTTAAAACTCTGAAAACTGGAGGTTCAAAGAGCAATGATGGGAGGAAGTGGTTTCCATTGAAACTGCTGCTACATGGAGATTTTTGCCATTTTAACAGTGCTATCAACGGACATCCCTTCCCTTCCTGGATCAAGGCACACTCCCACCACCCATCAGTTGATGGGCAGTAAAAGTGTGCCTTGCTCCAGCAAAGGAGCAATCAGGAGCTCAATTTAAGTTCCTGATTGCTCCTTTGGTGCCCAGTTCTTATGTGTATGTATGTCATCAGGTGCAGACAGATGGGTGTGGTTTGCTCAAAATAGCATGTGGGCCAAATGGGAAGGCTTGGCAGGTCACATTTGGCCATGGACTAAATCCCCTGACAAGGGAATTTGAGTCTCAGTTCAATGTGTTTGGCATCTCTTTTAATTCCATCTGCTGCACACTCCCCAGGCAACAGCACAATCTCTTAATAGATATCTAAATATTAAACTCCTTAATGCCTCAGCGCAGAACACAAACTTGTTTCACCTTCTTCTCTGGCACACTGATTGATGGAGACCACCCAAGTTTGTACTTTGAACAGAAAATGTCAAAAAAGCAATTTTTAGAAAGAGGGGGACCCAACACTGTTCATATTTCCTAGCTGACATAAAACAGCAAAGGCTATTTAATGTTCTTGAATATTAAATGTTTGCCAAGGCAAATTGGATTCAAGACGAGACACACAATGGTCGCAACCCATTTGGCAAAACACTCAAGTCACTTGTTTCACATTTAGTTCATCTTCAAATCCAATTAATTTATCCGAACTTTCAAGAAGTGCTTAAGTGCTTTGCTAGACGGAGACAAATTCTCGGTACTCACCTGGCTGCTTTTGGAATTATATTGCCAACCTGTTGGCTCATACAGGAGAAATGTGGAAATGGCAGTCCCTTCTTGTGATGGTTCCATGAAGGCTCAGTCAAAATCCCCCCCCATTTTACTGTCTCATTCACAGACAGAAAAATAGGAGGGGTGTGTGGGGATTTTCTAGGGCAAAATTTTCTGGGTACTTGCCAAATACCAGCACAGTATAAGCACATAAGTATACAGCATCATCCTTTTTAATTACAGATTTGCAGGTGGCATTGATTTCCAGTCTGCTAGGAATAGGCTCAAGTGTACGTCAAGGGCTGTGGCTCGATGGTAGAGCATTTGCTTTGCTTGCAGAATATCCCAGGATCAATCCCTAGCATCTCCAGGCAGAGCTGGGAGTGTCCCCTGTCTGATACCGTGGAGAGCTGGTGACGGTCAGTGTAGACAATACTAAGTTAGGTGGGCCAATGGTCTGACTCAGTATAAGGCAGCTTTCTATGTTCCTAGGCTAAGGGGGACTAGAATAAGTGTCCCTCCCTCAAGTGCCATCATGGTGGGCCTCTCCCAAAGAAAGCTTGCCAAGAGGTGGAGGAGTGGGCAGGTGTGGATGGTAGCAAGTGGCTCCAGTAACCTAGTGCTCCTGCAGCCTGTCACTAAGAAGAGAAGTAGCTGCGGCTCGATGGTAGAGCATCTGCTTTGCTTGAACATCCCAGGTTCAATCTCTGGCATCTCCAAGCAGAGCTGGGAACGCCCCCTGTCTGAAACCCTGGAGAGCCACAGTAGCTGCTGCCATCTTCATTTCCCGAGAATGCCTCTGGTCCCTGAGTGGGGCCTATTGGCCTTGTGGGCCATACAGATGGCTGTGACTGTAGCTGTCTTGCTTAGCTTGTGCTTTCTGCGAGATATGGAGGAGGATGTCATCCTGGCCTCACTTTTAAATGAACTGACCTAATTCACACCTCCCAGAACTAATCCATCGACTGGAACTGTAATTATCCTTCAGCTTTCACACTTCTCAGAATTTTGTGATGCTGATCTTGGCTCAGAATGCACCAACATTTGTGAAACATTTTTAAATGCATGGTTTAGGATAAAATGTGTTTAGAAATGCATAAATTGAGATAACATATGAATTTAAATACATACATTGGGGGAAATGTATGGTCACAGACACAGGAAGCTGCTTTATACCAATTAGATCATTGATATTTTTGTATATAGAGCTCAGTATTGTTGACACTGACTGGCAGCTGCTCTCCAGGATTTCAGGCAGGGGTCTTTCCCAGCTTTCCCTGGCTATGCCAGCAATTCTTGGGACCTTTTGCATGTGCCTTACCACTGAGCTATAGTCCTTCCCCAAACCATGTGCTGTACTCCTAACAGAAAGTTTGAACGTTTGATAACATTTTGATGAATCATCACCCTTTTGGTTTTTAAATCAGCAGAGATTGCACAATGAATGAATGCAGCATAGAGTTGGATGCTGCAGAATCTTCAGCATCCATGTGTAATAGTGGAGGGGTTACACACAGATCCTTGGTAGAAGATGTTTTCTTCTAGAAAGCCACTTGCAATGCAGCACCACACAGGATGGATGCCTCTGCTGAACAGCTCTTCATCACAGGCATCCATCCTCTGGGGTGCACTATACTCACTCATGAAACTTTGTGAAACAGCACTCTGAAGAAATGGTCCCTACTCTCAGATGGAGGTGGGTGGGGAGGAGATGCAATGTCTCCTTCCCCTGCCCCCTCCCAGCTGTATGTTTAATCAGGTTTTTTAAACCCTAATTAAACATTAGCCCCACCCACTAGCTATGAGACAGAGTGGATGGCTCCTAAGTCAACCCAGGGCAGGTTGGCCTGATTCTCCCCACCCCTGGATTGGATTGGAGCCATGACGCAGATAGGAGCTCTGTGCATAACCCTAGTAATGATCCTCTCATCCCAAAATGAAAAGATTCCAAGAACCAGATACACAACAATACACTGCACACCACACATCACATTTGCAGTGGGTCCAGTGCCCCATGATGCACACAGGATTGTCAAATGGCACATGCTTTTTGTATTCTCTGTTAAACCTCGGCTAGCATGCTGCGCAAGCTATGGAGGTCTAGTCAGAAGTAAACACTATCCAGTTTAATGGGATTTACTCCCAGTTAAGTGTGTATAGGATTGCAGTCTTACCTAGGAGTAGAGATAGGCAAATCTGTCAATTCAGTTTTTTCTCCATTTCTCATTTTCCCAACCTCAAGTCCTGTTTTCCACATTTCTGTCTCAGTTTGTGTGTTTAAAAAGTCCTTATGAAAATTCATCAGCATTTTAGTGCATTTTTATTCTAATATATGCAATTTTTGCTATATACACAATTTTACAAAGACATTTTCCCTAATATAATGCATGTGGGCATGTTATTTTCACTAATATATGCAGTTATAAGGACACTTTACTGAAGTACATATGCATATGTATTTGCATGTTTGTACATGCTACTTGGCATTGCAAAATTCACATCTATGTTTATTTTTGAAATTGCCAATTAGGTAAGTTCACCTTTAAATGCAAATGGAATCATTTTTTCTCCCCCAAGTAATAATAATAATAATAATAATAATAATAATAATAATAATAATAATAATAATAATAATAATAATAATAATTTAATTTATGTGTCGCCTATCTGGCCAATGGCCACTCTAGGCGACGTACAAATCAGTTGCAGTAAATGCAGCACAATAAAATACACATAAAATACAATATAACACGGAAACTATAAATAGGAATGATAACAGTTCAGAGTAATAGGCAGTTAGTCCTGAAAATTAACCCTCCCCGGAAGTCCCAAAGGCCTGTCTGAAAAGCCAGGTTTTCAAGGCTTTGCGGAATACATTCAGGGAAGGGGCATGCCGAAGATCGTACGGGAGGGAGTTCCAGAGAGTGGGGGCCGCCACTGAAAATGCCCTCTCTCTAGTCCCCACCAACCTAGCTGTTTTAGTTGGTGGGACTGAGAGAAGGCCCTGAGTGGCTGATCTTGTCGGGCGGCATAATTGGTGACGCTGGAGGCGCTCCATCAGGTAAACTGGTCCGAAACCGTGTAGGGATTTAAAGGTTAGTACCAACACTTTGAAGTCACTGAGACTTACTTTTAAGTTATTATTATTTATATTAATATTTATTAAATTTATATTCCGCCCTTCCTCCTACTGGGACCCAGGACAGCAAAGTACAGGATCACAGAATCAGGAGTTGAGGACACAGCTCCTCAGCAAGGTCCTTAATAGAGGCCTGCAGCACAGAATTTCTCCTAGGGCAGGGGAAAAGATGGAGGGTGATGTCTAGAGGCTGTGCTGAGCTCACGAGGAGAGTGAATTCACTGCACCTAAATACTACTTGCTTTCTATATGAATGGAAACAAGCCAACCCACTGCTTCTCTTTACTTTCCTAGCAGCCAATGATATTGAAGACCTTAGTCAATCTCCCTCCTGCTTTCCTGAGTCCTTAGTGGATGAAGGGGAGGGGGGTCATGCTTATTTAGAGTTTGCAACAGCAGTAGCAGCAATAATAGCCATCACCAGGTGATGACACACCATTCAGAGTGGCTCTCAGTTTGGAAGTAATGTAAAGCTGCAGATGGTCACAAATGAAGGACAGAGGAAGAGGCACTGTCTGTGCCTGACTATCCCCATCTTTGCACTCAAGCACATTTGCATTGATTATCTGGCCACTTCTCTAAAAACTTTCCAAAATGTGTTAAGGAATATGTCATGTGGTGACCTTTAGATAATGACCTAGTAGTGTAGTGTGATGATGTGTAAGACATGCATGCTGTTGTTTTGTGTCTTGTGGGGAGGCTAGATTTCCCATGCAAATATCCCCCTTGAATAATTATATCTCAAGAGTGGGTTGTATTCTTTCCTGGGGAACCTTCTGGGGCTTCATTCTAGAGGAAAAAAGCAGGCAGAATGACAAAGATACATAGGAATCTTACCTAGGGATGGGTAAATCTACCAATTTTGATCCTGCTCAGTTCAGTTGTCCACATTTCCACATCATTTTGTGTGTGTTTTTAAGAAAAGAATATCCTCATGAAAATTCATCAGCATGTTAGTGCTAATTTCTCGTAATATATACATGTATGTAAATCTGCCTCCTATAATGTGTCACACATTATTTGCCCCAATATATGCATTGTTATTCGTACTTTACCCTAAAAGAAGCATTTTTCTGCACATTATCCGGCTGGAGAATACCACTGCTAAAATTCAGAAAAGTGCCAGTTTGCAAGGATATCTGCATTTCGATTCACCTATTGTTTTGGGAAGTGCAAATTAGATCACCCTTAAATGAGAATGGAATCAAATTTCTCCCCAACCCCCACTCTTTCCTTTGTACTGTAGGCTACATTTCAGGTATGCTAAACTCCAGAGGTTTCTACTAGGGCTGTATGTCAGATTTGGGCGACGCCCGAGTTCTGAACAGAATTGGGCTTATTCAGGGAAATCCAGGTGTCTGTTAAGTTGAGTTAAGACAGGTCTGGATCATCCCAACTTGGGCTGGGTGGCTCAGAGAGATCTGGGGCTGTCAAGGCAAAGGGTGTAGGAAGGAGAGGCAGGCATGGGTGGAAAGAAGAGAGAGAAACCATGAAAAGGAAGGACCCCACATGGCTGCATCTTTGTTAGAAAAGATGGGGATGGATTGATGGCCTTTCCTTTTTCCTGCCAGCCCTCTCCTTTCTTCTTCCCCCTGAAGCAGCTGGGAAGTGGGAGATTCCATCCAACATGGTGCCACTGTAGTGCCATAAATCCGTAAGACCATTGTATCTTGAGGAGGTTTAGGTTGGTGCACCACACTTGCTCCTTTCATGCCTAGGGATCCTTTCAGAGCCAGAAGGAACTGCATTAGTTAATGCCTAATATTCTCTGTCTGGCTGTATTGTCATACGTATATACAATGTTTCCTTTAGCATGCCTAGTTTGCTGTATTCAGGGCTTGAAGCCATGCTTATTAGAAGCCATTATATGAGGCTTATAGTGGTAACCAGAGCTAGTAAATAGAAGGCCTTCCTTCAGGAGTTAAATTAGCTTGCTTGTAGTTCTCACAGTGCTAGGCTATAAGTTGCAGACTCAGCGCTTAGCATGAGAGACTTCTGAGTTACAGGCACCTATCAGTACAGCAGTATGAGAACTGTGCTAAATAGTAAAAACGACCAGGAAATATCTCCCTCTGACATAGACCATCCAACTCTCTCAAATGATATAGCTTCACTGTCTCATGCTCTGCACCAGTTGTTTAGAACTAGGGAAACTCACTAATCAACTACAGACCTCAGCTGTTTCTCATGAATTTTGTCTACTAAGTGCTGTGTAAGCTTTGTGAAAAACATAAACATCCTCACAATATCCAATAAACAGTAGGTGTAGGTTATTAGCATCCAAGAGTATAATAAGCCTTGTGAAACTGTCCCATGTTGGAACTCAGCTTAGATCCAAGATCCTAGGATGGTGTGCTGTGCACCAAACAGAGGTCTGTTTGGTGTTGTTCTGAAGGGTTCCTCAACAACAGAAGGAACATAAGATTAACTGCTTTGCTTCCTGTATCTCTATACTTTGCTTAGTTGTTCATAAACCTGTGACTTTTCACCCCGTCTGTGTTGTTATTGTATCCAAATTTGCAAAGAACATTAGCCTTTGACACTATATGTCATCTCTGGTAGTACAACTGCTTGCTGCTCTGTCATGCATGGCTTCTCTGCACGCTCTAGGTCAGGAAGGGGAGAAGGTGATGCAGTGTTGCCTCCTCCTGTCTCTGCCCCACTGGATATTTAATTAAGGCTATTGATGCCCCCCTCCAGATTAAAGCCATGGGATGGATGGGGGGGATTTATGCACAGTCCTAGTATTCAACTATGGCCACGTCAGAGTAGACCCATTGAAATGAATGGACTTAAATTAGTCATGTCTATTAACTTCAGTGGCCAACTTGGAGTAGGACTAGCTTTGGATACCACCCAGCGAGCCTAAGTTCATCATGCCCATTAACTTCAAAGGGTCTACTCTGTGTAAGACTAGCACTGGCTAGAACTCAGTGTCTAGAGGGCTACATTTGGCTCCCATCCTAGGGCTCCTCACTCCTGCTGTATAGAATTTTTCCTTTCCCCTGCACAACTTTTAAACATACAGAAGACCTCTTGGTTGCCAGGCCCAGCCTCCAAGAGGTCTTCTGTACCTTTAAAAGTTGTGCAGGGGGCATGGAACATTCCACCTTGTGGTTTTTCCCATTACAGGGTTGCAACAACACCTGCACTTGGCTGACTTTCTCTTCTCTTAAAGTTACAGGATCAGTCTCAGGCCCTGAACCTGGCAACCCTAGTACAGAAATCATTTCTTTTGCCTCTCCTGCAGATTGATGTGGTAGTGTTTGACTCCCCTCAAACACTGGAGGTGGGGATTGAAAAAATTCCCCTGGGGAGCTGAAAATTACAAAACTTCCCTCACAGCTGAAGCTCGCACACACGCATCCAGTCTGTGCATGGATGGTAGCTTTTTTGGGGGGGGGATACGGTAACAGGGTCTATCTGCAGTTCCAAGTATTACGGTTGTGAGCACATATAAGTTCCCCTTTCATTCAAAGTGGTTAATGGCTTGGTGATTTCAAGCCTCTTTCCCATCAAATGTATGAATTTTTAATCCTGTAATTGCATGTCATCCTAAATGCCCTATGTGCTTTCTTATTTATCCATCCATTTCTGTTATAACAAGTAAATGCTTTTTTTTTTTTAGTGTGCTTTTGTGGGGAGAAGGGAAAAAACTCATTGTTAATTCGCTCTCTCCCTATCATGCTGTAACGGAACAATAGCACTGCCAGTTTTCAGTAGTGAAAATACAGGAGGTGAGATGGAATGGAATGGGCATGTCTCTAATGACTTCTTCATTCAGAGCAGCCCTCCAGTGGAGCAAGCTTCTGAGAAATGCAGAGGTTTGCTTCTCCCACCCCCTTTTTCTCTCTTGCAATGTCATTGATGATAACAGGGGGGAAATTAATTACCCCAGAGATTCCTGAAAGAAATAGTCTACAGATACAGAGCCTGTGTCTATTGGAGAGATGTGTTTCCTTCTGCCGCGGAAGGAACTCCTGTGTTCCCTCTGAAAAGAGTTATGAAAGTTCATGAATTGCCAGCCCTTTGTTTCAGAAATATCCATTCATCTCCAGACCTTCTCCAATTGCCTTCCCTTTGTCAGTTCTACTATAAGGTTCTTGAGGAGAGACATTCTCCACTTGATTGGGGGGAAAACAAACATCCAAAGGTCATGTATGCCCTTGGAAATTTTTCATTAGAGTTCACAGCATCCAGAGATATGCTAGTAGAAATAGCAAAAGCGGCTTCAGGTCATCCTTTCTGTTTGGTGGTGTCAGTAATGGCACTTCTGTGTATTCTTATTTTCTCTGGTCCTGGTTCTACAGAAACACATTTGTCCTGGAATGGAAACAAAGTGTTGGCTTAAAATACCTATAGTATCCCCCAGACTAGGGGCGGATGAATTTGTCAGTTTTGGTTCTCTCAGTTTCTCATTTTTCCACTTCACAATTTGCAAATTTTCAAAGCAAATGCCTTCATGAAAATTCACCAGCATTTTAGTGCAAATTTCTCAAAATGTACACATTTTCTGTGCAACTTTTGCCTGATATGGAAAGGAATTAGCCAGCAATTTCCCCTAATACAACACATTTTATACAACATTTTCATTTATCATCTTTGTATGAATTCTTTCAGCTAACAGACACATTTTTGTACACATAATTTGGCTAGAGAACTGCATCACAAAAATACAGAGAAATGTGACTTTCAAAAGATAGCTGTGCCTTCGTTTGTGTAATCAGATAGGTTTGCGTGAAAATCCTAAACAAATTGAATTTATCTCACATCTCTACTCCAAAGGTACTTGCAAGCCACAGTTAGGTGTGGGGGAGGAACCTGGCAAACCATGCTTCTGAAGTGGATAGTGTTGGCAAAGAAAGAGTGCCTGAATGTATTTTTCCACAGCAGAGTTACAAGGCCAAGAAGCACAGAGTCCGTGCAGATCTCAAGGACAAGTATCCAAGGCAACCAGCTGGCCTTATCTATAAGACTTAGCAGATCTGGCCAGTCGGTGTGGGGGTCGAGGAGTTTGTACAGAGAGAGCTTGTGATATATTGTCAGTAAAGTGACTCTTAAAACTTATTGCTTGTCCGGCTCATTCCTTCAACTGGCATCTAGCCTGTCACTATACTGTTCTGCATCCTGGGCATCTGCTTGCGCCAGATCCAACATCCAACAGATAGGACTAAAGTCCATTTTATCCCAGTTCTGTGGGGGCTTTTAAGGACAAATGCAAATATATTCTTTAAAATCCTCAGGTTTTTTAAATGTACAGGGTGTTTTAGAAAAAAGGGGGGGAACCATGAGATCATAGAGTCTATAAATGTTTACAAGGAGTCTCAGGGCTGTCTGCCTGTCTCCTTATGCTGCAGGCACCTAAATGTGTCAAGCTTGCAGGGTGGACCTTGCTCCTTTAGCATTGAAATTAATGGATCAAGTCCCTGTGGAGCTGTGGCTGGGGTGAGTCCTGGGGGCCAGGTAGTGAGGCCTGGAAGGCCACCTTTGGCCCCAGGATCTGAGGTTCTCCATCTGTGCTCTATCCAATTTGCTTTCCCTTGCCTAACTTAGCTCTACCTCCTTTTGTAGGCATCACCTTTAACTCCCTTGAATAATTTCTGCCCCTCCCACTTGTCTGTTCTTCTTACATGGCCAAATTGGCCGGAAGGCTGCTTTATTTATGGTTTTAACCTCATCATTTTGCTGGCCTAATCTGGTCTAAAATGCACCTTTATACAGGGAGAAGGGCTGTGCCTCCTCTGCCTTTCATGCAGAAGGTCCAAAGTTCAATCCCAGGCACCTCCAGGTAGAGCTGGAAGAATTCCCTGCCTGAAATCTTGTAGACAATACTGAGCTAGATGGACCAATAGGCTTCCCATGTTCCTATGTACTTTCTTTGCAGATGTGGAAATACATTCATATGTGCAAATACTTAAATTTATGGTTTTTACATCGTTAGGTGTATATATAGTTTGATTGTGGAGATCAGAAAGCTGCCTCTAAAAGTTTGAAGTGACATGGAAAAACTGCTAGGGAGAAAACTGCCCAAACCATTGATTGTTCCAAATAGTGCAGATTCATAAAGTTCAAAAAAGAAGCAGATTCCTCAGACAGTGCTTGAAATGAACTAGTTTGTTTTAATGACGTTCACTGAATTCATTCAAAAATCTCTGAACAGCGCCTGAAAGTAGTTCCCATAACTGCTGGGTGAACTGAGTGTGCATTAAGTAGAACCGTGAATGATTTTCAGGTAATCTTCAAGTTAATTCTCTTACTTGTGCTTTTTACTCTTTAGATTCCTTAGGCCTAAATATCATAATTGTTGGGAAAAATAAATGAAACTGTTCACATTCCACTGTATGTGTGTTTTGATACTAGCTTAGTTTTCTTAACTATATTTTATATACCAGCACAACTACTTGTATCATTCTGAATGCTGGAAAAAATGTGCCAAGGATAATTTGGATGAACTTGAACTGCTAGTTGGTTTTATAAAGAGATAAACGTGAACTAGAATTAGTTCCTTTGCCCCCACACCCAGAAAGAAGACTCGTGAGACATGATATTGGTTTAATGTTAGACTTATTAAAATATAACAGGATTAAAATGAGGATTAAATATACCCAATAAACCAAATTAGAACTCACAGGCAGGTGAGGAATTAAACTCACTCTGGCAGAGATGGAACCCCCCCCCCGAACCCTGGGCATGTCTTACAGCCAATTGCTGTGGATCCCCAGCCAAGGATGTGGAATAGCTCTCCCTCCTTCCTAGGGTGTGGGCCTTGAGTGTGGTTCCCCCATGTGCATCATGCCCCCTCTGTACTCACGTTCACCCCAATGTGCATGATAGGTCTACAAGGGGCACCCCCTAGTTCCTGAAGGCCTGCCAGAGTCCTGAAGAATGCCCTTACCCAATAATGGCAAAGTATACCTAAATATCCTTCCCCCAAATTCATCGCCTGCCCAAACTCAGTGCCTTAACAGGTCATGGCCTTGCCTCTCCCTGAAAGCCAAACAAATTAACCCAACAGTATGAAGCAGGCAAAATGTGAAAGGTCCCAAACATGGGGCCCAACCAAAAAAATCCTACTTGGCCCCATAGCAGGCTACCAGCATTGCCCATACTGCAAAAGAGGAGGGGGGAGGGAGAGCACAAACAAAATGCAAGGAGAAGGTTCTAGGGGGCAGAGCAAGCTTAAACAGTTCCGCTCCTCCCCCTCCCATTGAAGTGTGTTGTCCACCTCACTCCCTCACCCCTTCCCTTCAGGAGTCATCCTCCTGAGTCGTCATTGTGCAACCAGGGGTGAGCACAAACCTGCCCTCACATTCTTGTGGGAGTGTTATTTTGGACTTGTTAAATGTGAACTTTTAAAAATGAACCTTCCAGCCTCTGACTTCCGCAACATTGGGCGGGGTAAGGGTGCAAATGAAGAGAAGAAAAAGGAACCTTCGGCAAACTGCTGCTCATCCCTAATTATACATTATAACGTATGAACCATCTTTCCGTCTCCTTCTGTATTTTTAGCCATCATTTCTAAGCAAGTCACCAAACTGAAGTGGAACGCATTAAAGAAAATGTTTGCTTAAGGAAGCTGGTTTCAACTCAAGAGTCAATGAGATGCTTTATCCTGTCTAATATCTAAAATGGCATGGCTGAGCAGGTGCATGGGATTAATGGTTGTGCATTAGGATGCATGGTAAATATAATTTCCCAATATCATATGGATGAACCGGCCATTACGCTGGAGGCTAAATTTGTTTTTTTATGCTGTCATAAATTTTATTTTCCCAGGGAGCTTGGCCAAATATTCAAGCCAATTTTCCCTTCCCCTAGTTATTGATTGGGGGGGGTAATTTTTCAATTAACCCAAGGAGAACTGGATATAATTTTGATTAATTGCACAGGTATTCTCGGCACTAATTTGTGACAATTGTGTGCTTTGCTACCCATCATTACCTGTGCTTCAGACAGGTGGCCTTCTCACCTCCTTTGATTCAGAGATGGAAAAAAAATGATAGATTAGACCTTTCTAGGTGACCTTCCACCCAAGAACACAGATATGTTTCCTCATTGGATGTATGATATAATCTGGCTGACTGCTGCCCACTCCCAAACCCTGATGATGATATAAACTGGAGAGAGAAAGAGGCAAGGAGACATTGAAATCTGTAAAGTGTAAAATTTAATACATAAAATCAAGAGTCATCCTAGGCAGGTTGAGGTGATGGCTTAAAAGGTAAGATCCTTTTGTTAATGATGGGAGGGAGAGCAGATAGGGACAAAACAATCAGACTCCCCTCCCAGGCAAGGTGAAGGTCAGATAAGGCTGACTGTGCTGGAATTAGGGAAGGGTGAATAAGCCAATTTCAATTTCTTAATTTTTGAATCTTAAGTTCAGTTCTCCATATTTCCGCATCAGTTCACATTTTTTTGGCCTCATGAAAAGTCATCAGCATTTTAGTGCAACTTTCTCCTAATGCACACATTATTCTATGCATTTTTGCATAAAATATGCATATATGCACATATATATATTACAAAGGAATTTTCACTAACATAATGCATGTTGGTATATTATTTTCACTAATATCAGCAGTTATATCCACTTCCCTAAGTATATGCATTTGTGTGCACGTTACTTGGTTGTAGAACGGCGCTGCAAAATTCAGAGAAATGCAAAATTTGAAAGATGGCTGTGTTTCAGTTTGTACATTAGTCTGGAAATTGCCAGCTAGGTAAATTCACCTTTCAGTGAAAACTGAGTCAAATTTCTATCCCATCCTTACCTGGGAATAAGCCCCATCATTGGGGACTTGCTAGAGAACTGCATTGCAAAATTCTGAGAAGTGAGGATTTTGCTTTGCATATTGTTATGGAAAGTATGCATTGGGGAGGTCTGCCTTTAAATGTGAAGTGAATTGAATTTCTCCCTCATCCCTACTCCTAGGCAAGGTGAAGATCATAATGTAGTCTGTGCATGCAATAATTGGTCCTCATAGGGGGCAGCAGCAGGGCCACCAACATCACACCTGCACCAGGCCCCCCAAACCCTCTGGGTGGCCTTGCAAAGCTGACCATGAAGGGGGAAGGCACTCCTCACTGAGGACTACTATTTACCCTAGGGCCACTCCTGCATGCCAGTGGTGGGTTGGGCCAGAGGCAAAGCTGAGTGAACAACAGATGCAGCTCTTACTTTTGCACCTTTTGACAGCCACACAAATGCCACACACCCAGACAGGAAACCCCCCAGAGAGAATAGGTTCTCATCATGCCAACATGTTTTAGGCCACATCTGCACATTTACCTAGAGAGGTAGTGGGCTCTCCGACACTGTAGGCATTCAAGAGGCAGGACAGCCATCTGTCAGGAATGCTTTGATTTGGATTCCTGCATTGAGCAGGAGGTTGGACTTGATGGCCTTATAGGATCCTTCCGAATCTACTATTCTATGATTCTATGATTCAATGGTTTAACAGGCTCAGCTTTCCCCAAAGAATCCTGGGGACTGTCATTTGTTAAGAGGGCTGAGAATTGTGAGAATCTGTTCCTCTCACAGAGCTATAATTCCCAGAGTTCCTTGGGAAGATGGACTAATTGTTAAACAACTCTTGAAACTGTAGCTCTGTGAGGGGACTAGGGGTCCCCTAACAACTCTCAGTGCCCTTAACAAGCTATAGTTTCCATGATTCCTTGAGGGAAGCAGTGCTTTTTTGTGATAATGCTCCTGAGTATGGAGTACCAGCATCTCTCTCTCTTTTTGCTGCCTGTGGCAACCATTTTGTGCTGACACCCATGGCATCTTAACCAAGGTATGTATACCGCCGTCTCATTTTTATACCTCCCCAAAACCCTCCACAACACTGGGAGGAAGACATGACTGTTTAAAGTGGTATAATACTGCTTTAAATGTATAGAGTGGATGTGGCCTTGTTGTGTCCAGGGCATTTCATAATTAAATAATTCCTTCAGCAGGAGGTGACACTTTTCACCAGCAACTTGCAAAGATAAATCTCTGTAGCTTTCTCCTTTGCTGACATCTGTCCACCCACCCATTTCTCCATCCAAGCAAGGAAAAGGCATTTTTACAGTTCAAGGGCACATTCCAGCCAGGTGAAAAGCACTCAAGGAAGGTGAGGAGCAGGACGGTAGAGAGCTGCAGCCAGAGGAGAGTCCTGAGGGCCAGACAGAGAATCCTAGAGGGCCACATTGAGCACCTGGGCCTGAGGTCTTCACATCTTTTACATCCAAATCATCAGATGATTAAGCAATTTGATAGTGTGACTAAAATATAGAACAAATAAGACAGTGGCACTGTGGTACCTTGGATCAATCATACTGGGTCTGTTACTAGGTGGTTCTTCCTAGATATAGACCAGGAGAGCTGTAGAGCACAATACTATACATGGCTGCTCAGACGTCCCATTGAGTTCAATGGGGTTTTCCTGCTGGTGAGTGGGCATAGGGTTTCAGTCTTGATCTAATTGCTGATTTCCATAGCTCATGTTTAGAAAAGCTCTATAACCCCTTGACCACATAGCCCCTCCCTTTCTATGTGGTAATATTCCTGGCCCAGTAAGAAACCTGCACTCAATACAATCTTACTTGAAAAAGAAAGGAGGGGGGAAAGCCCTCTTCCTCTCAGTGGATGGTTCTGCCTCAGATGTGGTTAAATAGCGGAATGAAATTCTATTATAAATGTAGCATAATTCAATAAAGCATCTCCTCATATTTCCTTTTAGTGGGGCAGATTTCTCCTGGCTAGACTTCAAGAGCCTTTTGCTGCTTGCTTCTAGAAAATCAAACCCACTCAGGATTATAATAATTTTGGGAAATCTGCTTAGCCAGCCTAAACGTTTGGAGCAGGAGGTTTGTGGCTCAAGACAGCGGAATCATTCATAAGGAAGGAAGGAAGGGAACGCCTGTTACAAAACATCCATTTAATTTAGTTGTCAGTAGGTGCTCTCTTTGTTAAAGACTTATGAAAAAATGGAAATTGATTGCCTTCAAGTCGATTCTGACTTATGGCAACCCTACGATGAGGGCTTTCATGGTAAGCAGTATTCAGAGGGTGTTTACCATTACCTCCCTCTGAGGCTGAGAGGCAGTGACTGGCCCAAGGTCACCCAGTGAGCTTCATGGCTGGGTGGGGATTTGAACCCTGACCTCCCAGGTTGTAGTCCAGCACCTTAACCACTACACAACACTGTAAGTCCTTAAGGACATAGGAAGCTGCCTTATACAAAGTCAGAATGTTTGCCTGTTTACCTCAGTAAAGAATTAGGAAATTGCTGCAGAAATATGGAGAACTGAATTTAAGATTGGAAAAATGAGAAACTGAGAGGATCAAAATGAACAGATCCTTCCATCCCTAGCACTGACAGGAGGTGCGAAGAACTGGATTCAGGCAGCAAGCCAGATCCTAGCAGGCCAACTTTGACAGGAGGGCAGGGCCATTCACCTGTCAGTCACCTGATGTCACAAGGAACATCAGGTGATCCATTTTCGTGTTCCTGCATGGTTTGAAATGGTGCTTTTCAAGTGTTTCTGAACAACTGATTGCCAATCCTTGCAAGTGCTGACAAGGCTTGGCAAGTGCTGACAATCATAGCAGTTCTTGCAACCCTCACTTTCGACAGGGAGTGTTCATACATCAACAAGAATAAATAGGTTGAATCCTACCCTATCCCATTAAAAGAGAAACACCAAGCAGTCCAGGATCACATCACATTATGATCAAATTAAAACCCCAAAGTCTGGCTATGGAAGAATGCTTCTTTCCTGGTGACAGTGTTGGTGCCAGGTAAGTTTCCCTGGGGAAAGCATTCCACAGTTAGGGAACCACCACTGAAAAGGTCTGTTCCCCTTTTGCCACCATTTGAATGTCCATCAAAGGAGGCACATGGAGAAGGACCTAATATACACATTTTTTGAAAAACAAATTTTCACTAATACAATGCATTTTATGCACATTTAACCCTACTGTTTGTATTTTTGTATAGATTACTTACCAAGAGAATTGCATTGCAAAATTCAGAGAAATGCAAATTTCAACGTATGGCTGTATATCAGTTTGCATATTGTTTTGGAAAGTGCAAATTAAATTGTTTTTGTTGTTATGTGCCTTCAAGTTGATTACGACTTATGGCAACCCTTTGAATCAGTGACCTCCAAGAGCATCTCTCATGAACCACCCTGTTCAGATCTTTAAGTTCAGGTCTGTGGCTTCCTTTATGGAATTAATCCATCTCTTGTTGGCCTTCCTCTTTTTCTACTCCCTTCTGTTTTTCCCAGCATTATTGTCTTTTGCAAATTGCAAATTAAATAGGCTGTTCTTTAAATATGGACTGAATCAAACTTCTCCTCCATCCCTATTTGCATGACAGTATCAATAACTATTTGGGCAATTACAGTCTGCCTGATCTCTTTCAAACATGAGGTGGAAGGAAGAATGACAGATGGCCTGTTATTTATTACTGGCTTAAGAAAAATTGGCCCTTTGTTATTCAGGGCTAAAGACTCTTAATAGTAAAAAACTGCCTCTCAATCACATTTGTCAGTTGGCAGTTTCATTCCATTCCAGCATTACCCCAATAGCATTCCCTACAAATAAATTAAGGAAGAAGAAACTCCACAAATGCAGCTTAAAGACTAATTCCCCTCCACCCACTGAATCACCAAGGGCCTTTCAAAGTGTTCAAAGCCAAATCATACTCCAGCACACAGGATTTAATTTGCATTTGCCAACTTTAGAAGCGGGATTTACTGGGCTAGAACATTTGCATCTCTAATTAAACTAATATTGTTTTTTACATTCTGTAGAGATAACCATGAAGACAAAACAGGCACTCTGGTTGAGAAAGGAAAGCCACCCTCCTTTTCCATAGATTTGCTGGAACAACTAAGGAAGCCTTTGTAGGGTGACTCACTAGTTGGTCTGAGAGAAGTAGAATGATGTGGCGACACATCCCCACCACATCATTTTCATCAAATGAAGAGGGAGTTTCCCAGATCTCACTCCTCCCTTGCATCACTATCATCGCTCCTGCAGCCAGTGGTGGCTGGTGCCCATTGGGACTGGTGGGGCCAAAGCCAGGGAGCCCAAACAGTAGGCAGAACTGGAACCAATGAGAGACAGAGCCAACTAGTTCTAGCTTTGTCCCCATCCTCTGCCCTGCTGAGAAGCAACACTAAGACAGAGGGGGAGAAGAGGAAGTGGACTGGTTGGAAGTAAGAAGTCAGGCACGTGGGGGCTGGCTGGGCAAGATGGAGGTTGGTGGGGCAGTGCCCCATTCACCGTAATGGGCCAACCTCCACTGCCTGCAACCCTTAATCAGCTGAGGGGGGCTGAACGTTTGCAGCGGGGATCCTGCTCTACTTGTGTGAAGGATCAGGGCCCTAACTGCATGGAGAATCTGCCAGAGTAGAACAGGCACCCTCACTGCAGACATTCAGCCCCCATCACATGAAGGAACAATAATGCTGACATGCATGAGTGGGGGGGATGGGAAGTGTACCCCTGATCCCATCCCCCCCCATGTGATGGCAATTGCATGAAGGGGAATGCCTGAAGAGGGTTCCGGACTCACCTGCATCAATCAGCATGGGTGATCAGGATGCACCTGTAAACAAGGCTTTGTTCTCCTTGTGCAATTGTAAATAGCTGTCTCAAGCATTTGAGTTTTACCTTAGCTCCTGGAAATGTGAAGCTCCTTTCTGTACCACATGGGCTGAACAATCTGCTGTTCAGGACACAAATCTTTTTTAAAAAATTAAACTGTTGTTACCCTGGGACCTCTGGGTGAAAGGCGAGTAATAATAATAATAATAATAATAATAATAATAGTAAAAAAAAAATCTTGTCAAGGGAGTAGATAATTAAGTGATCTTGTGCTTGAGTTGAAATCACCTTGACCACATCCGCATCCTACATTTAAAACACAATTATACCACTTTAACAGTCATGGTTTCTCCAAAAGAGAAGAGTAGTTCCCAAGGAACTGCCAAGAGTTGTTAGGAGATCCCTATTCCCCACACAGAGCAACAGCTCTAAGAGTCCCCTGGGAAGAAGGATTGATTGTTCTACCACTCCAGGAATTGTAGCTCTGTGAGGGGAATATGGATCCCCTAACAACTCTCAACACCCTTAACAAATTACACTTCCCAAGTTTGTTTGAGGGGAAGCCATGTTAAAGTGCTATAATAGTGATTTAAATGTATGGTGCGGATGTGATCTGTGTCTCTTCCTGTCTCATCTCCCTGGGACCCAGAATCCCATATGCTCCCTTTATTGTTCCTGTTGTGTGTTTCTTGATATTGAGCTTGCAAGCATGTGGTGGTTGGTTGCAAGAACTACACCTCTATCTATTCAAGATCCCAACCACATATGTACTAGTGCAGGGATGATGGAACCTGTGGCCCTCTAGATGTTGGTGGACTGCAGCTCCCATCAGTCCCAGCCAGTATAGCCAACAGTCAGGGATGATGGAAGCTGTAGTCCAACAATATATGTAAGGCCACCAGTTAACCATTCCTGTACAAGATCAGGAAGTAGCAAATGGTATCCTTCTCATACATGTGAGCTCTTTGAATTGTGAAGAGTAGAAAGGTCCTTGGAGATGGAGGATGCAGGTAGATAGGTATATGTGCTCCAAAAGCATTGCTTCCATGCTTGAGACCTCCCTTGACTTGAACATTATTGTGGAAGGGCTCAAATATGTCAGGATTTTCACTTACTGCTGTGAAATTCAATATAGTATCACAAATATTGACTGCACAAAGTCCCACCACTAAAACCCAAGATTTACAAGCCAAACCCATAAACCTATTGAAAAATAATAAAGCTGTGGAGTTGATGTGAGGTTCACAGTCTCTGTTGCTTTGTTTTCCCTTTGATTTATCTGATTAACTCACAGGGTTGAGTTTCCTCAAGAAAACAAAAACCACTGATGTTGTAAATGTTTCCTTACTGATTGTTTTTAAATGCTGAATAGTCGGAAAGGTTAACACTATTTTTTTGTATCAATTTAAACTCACTCAGAGCTATTAGCATTGATCTAGTCAGATCCCCAGGACAATTCAACTTACGGAGGAAAAAATTCCATCTGAAACAAAACAATGCTACGCTTGAATCAGGACCTCTGGTTTGCAAAGACATCAGACCTTAATTTAAAATCCCCAAACTATGAGAAATGTCCTACAACCATCAGTCAGCTGTTCTGGAAGTTATCCTCAATGATAAAATTTTGCATGAATATGGGTGTTTAAAAACAAGCAAAACAAATTGAGTTGAGTTCCCAACCATCTGGATTTTGCAAAGCCCTTGACATGGTTTCATTCTCAACCCAACCCTGTCAGAAGGTAAAGCTGCTGTCAAGACTTGTCAAAATGGAATTGGCCACCTCATCAGACTACATCATGAATCATGACTATGGGCACCCAACCCCATACCCAAGAGAATACCTCACCTACAGAATCTGCAGAATGAAAGTCCAATGCACCCCAACTTGTCTCATATTTAGTGGTGGCTACTGGACTGGTAGGGCAGAATGCAGGGAGCCCTACATTAGGTGAAGCCAGAGCCAATGAGATGCAGAGACAACTAATTCTAATTTTGTCCCCATCTTCCTGCTGAGATCTACAGTGGCAGCACTGGACTGGTTGTAAGAGAACAGGCAGGTGGGAGCTGACTGAGGTTGGTGGGGCAATGCCCTATTTGCCCTACTGAGCTAGTTTCCACTGCTCATATATTCAAGAACATACCCTCAAGAATAGCCATAGTAGTCAGCTTGAACTGAAGTTCAGTCTGCTGGTGCAACACTCAATTGATAGCACAAGGTATCCCATGTCAGATCAGATTCCCCCACTTCAGAAATAGTGGGGTAGTCAGGCTTAAGCTGGAGAGGAAGCTGTAGCCCTCCAGATGCTGGTCAACTCCCATCAGCCCCAACCAGGGTCAAGGAAGGTGGGAATTGGAGTCCAACAACAGTTGGGGGGCCCTACATTGGCTGCCCTTGATTTAACCCTCAGTGGCTGTCTGGAGGCAGTTGAAAGTGGTACATTCCCTGTTACCTCAGGCAGCACTCTGCCACTTCATTCTGCCACTGCTCTGATGGTGGTCGAAGCATCTGAAGTCCAACTGATTGCACTGGAAGAGATGTAAGCATGGAATCAGCTCTCCCTTTGAAATCAGTAATGATGGAAGGGAAACTCCTTAACGATGGATGAATTGTATCCATAATAAAGAAGGCTGAATTCGTAATCCCACTGACCTGGGAGTAAGCCCCTTTTAATTCAGTAGGGTTTCAGTAGACATGGTTAGGATTGCACAGTAAGGTTGCATTCAAATGGCACTTTATTCCATCTTTCCAACATTTCCTTACTTGTTACGTTTTGTGTTTTATGTGACATTGCACACAATGTAAAAGCCACTTCTGGAAATCTAGCAGAAGTTTATCGCCCATTTCCCATGTTAATTGTTTCCAGGAAAAAATCAGTTTGCAACCCTGGAAAATCATGTGAGTTTTGTAATAACGCCTCCACTGCTCATGTAATTAACTTTTGGGCAATATTTTTGGCATACTGTGGAGTGAACCATAGGGGAACAAAAGCGCACATGTGCAAAAAGGTTAGGGGGAATGGCAACATGTCTGATGGCACTCACTGTCTCACACCATGCCCACTAGTGTGAATGAAAGTTAGCATGACACAGCAGTATGTTGATCAAAAAGCCACAGTTCCATATTACAGCAGATAATACAGCATAAAAGGAACATTTGAAATTGGGACAGAATCACTAGCATTATAACCAGTAAAACTGATACAATAAGCACCAGATCTGAATACAGCCTAACAGAGCAATCTAACTGCCAGGCAGGTGGGGGAGTGGGGCTGTCAGAGGAGGAGCTGTCAGAAAGCTCTGCCAGATCCTCCTTTCACTCAGGAGCCACTGGCACAGCTGAACACAGGCTCCATTGGGAGCCACATGCACGAGCTGGCCAGAAAGTGCTGGCTTTGGCAAACAGACCTCCTGGGGAGTAAGTGTTCCCTGTAGGCCTGAATGGGAAATAAATTAAATTGTTTTATTCCCCTCTGCAGCAGGCTGGAGCCCAGTGGAAGGGTGAGTTGGATTGTGCCCTACATCACCAGAAGAGAGCAGCAGAAGGTTCTTTGGGACTGCATGAACAAGGTGGGGAAGCAGCCTTGCCTCTTCCACTCTGGGAGCCATTATTAACTAACTAGAACAAAGACAGGAAGAGTAGGGAGGAAGGGGAGGAGCACGCCTGCAAAAACAATTAACACTTTAGAGGAGGAATCAGCAAAGGGAAGAATTCTGTCTATCGCCCCCCACTTGTTCAGGTCGCTTGTAACATGTAATGGTGCTTTATTCTCAACAATATGGCCCATTAGCCTTCTATTTTTCCTGCCCCATATTTATTGAAAAACAACTGAGACTCATTGGACAGCTTAAACTAACCAATTTATTGGGGCATAAGCTTTGCCACCATGCATTTGTTAGCTTTTAAGGCACCATAGCACTCTGTTCTTTTTGCTTCAGCCATCATTGGTGCAGCCACCTTTCTGATTTATCATGCATCTAAGGAAATACTTTTGTATTCTCCTTCCACCCAAGTTTGTACTGAGATGCACCATTTTGACCCTCTGTTTCCTTGCCCAGAGAACAAGCTTGCCAAACATGTTATTTACCAGTGAGAATATTCATGCCCTTGTTATACATGCTGCACACAATGCCATACATCTTCCATTACTCCATTACTTTTACATATTGAATTTTAATGTCCCCAGTTATTTATTTCGCAGTGGAGTGCTTCTCACTCGCTGCACTTAGCAAAGTAAATATTGCATTTCACCCCTCTCCTTGGGAAAAGGATTTGTAGTAGAGCTTGGTGGAAGTAGTATATCTCTGCAGGCAGATGCATGAACACGCATGCACACATGCACACACTCACACTTCTAATGTAGGTGCTACCTCAGTAAGTTGAAAAGCACTGATAAGCTGGGGAGGGGGATCTCATTTGCTTCTGCCCCTGGCTTTGCAACATGTTCCCCTGTTTATAGCAGAGGTTGGGAACCTGTGGTCTTCCAGACGTTGCTGGCAGGGCCGGCGCCAGAGGGTGGCCAGGTTGGGCCCTGGATCCCAAGGGGCCCCTGAAGGGCCCCTTCTTAGGATGGGCGTGTAGGGAAACCTTGGCTGCCATCTTGGTTGATGGCAGACTTGCGCCCACAGCGCAATAGGCCCCGGCATGCCTGGCCCTGCCCTGGAAACCAACATTTAATTTGAGAGGTAGGTGGAGCATGTTGCAGGTGGCTGTTGCGGGCCTGCGTGGCAGTGGGGGGGGTGCCTCAGAATTTCCTCCCACAATCTGCACTGCAGACCGTGGAAGCTATCACTACCCACCCACCCTAAGGAGGAGCCCTTCAGGAAGAGGTAGGTGGGATGGGCGGGCATGTGCCATGGCCCAGGTTGGTGCCCAAGGGACCTGGCATGACTGGTGCTGGCCATGGTTGCTGGACTCCAGCTCCCATCATCTAAGGATGGAAGGATCTGTCAGTTTGGGTTCTCATTTTCTCATATCTCCAAGTCTTAAATTCAGTTCTCTACATTTCTGCAGGAATTTGCCATTTTTTAAATAATTAAAAAATCCTCATGAAAATTCTTCAGCATTTTAGTGTAAATTTCACTTAATTAACATATTTTTGAATATAGTTGTGAGGGGCATCTCCAGAATCATCTTGCCCTGAGGGGAGAGGAGAAGAAAGAAGGTTGAGGAATTGTCACCATCCAGCTTCCATAGTGGTCCCTCCCTCCCTCCCCCAAGTGTCACCACTGAGGCGTCTGCATAACCATCTTGCCCTGAGGGTAGTGGGAAGAAGCAGGTACAGCTTCTTCTTAAACACACAAGCTGTCATTTCCATTTTATCATAACTTTTTAAAAAAATATATTGTTGTAATAATCTTAGGTAAACAGCTTTGTGATGTCTGCCTGGAAAGAGACATATAAATGCCTTCAATAAATAAATAAATCCTGTGCAGATTTTTTACAACCATTTTCTCCTAACAGAATGTATTTTTGTATGCTGTTGTCACTAAGATATCTATTTTTAGGCACACTTTCCTGTAATATATGCATTTTTGTAAACATGGTTTGGATGGAGAGCTGCATGGCAGAATTTGCATCAGTGCAAATTTTGAAGGATGGCTGTGTTTCAGTTCTCTTATGGTTACAGGAAGTGTACATTTTATCAATTTGGCGTTAAATGCAAATTGAAGTGAATTTCTTCCTATCCTTGACAATTAACGATGCTGGCTAGGACTGAAGTGAGCTGGAGCTCAACAACATCTGGGGGACATCACATTGGCTGCCCAAGTCCATGAACATGGAAGATTTGTGGGGTGGGGGTGGATGGGTCTTGGTTCAATATGGATCTTCAAAAATGTTATAACTTTTAAAGCTGTTCTTTGACTTAGCTCTCATGACCAAATTTTCTGATTATTGTTCCAACAGGCTGTAGGCTGGTGTGAAAGATTAAAGAGCTTGGACTCCTACCAGGAGGAAGTAAGGTTAAAAACAGGCTTCTACTTGTGGAATTTTAATTAGCATGCATTAAAAAGAGTTGGCTTTCTAGGTTAATGGTATCTCCCTGAGATCCAGTAGACAATTTTTAAAAAAAGGGCATTGAAGACCCATTTTCTCCATGGTAGCCCCCAGGTTATAAGATTCCTTCCCTGTTGAGATCCATCAGTCTCTTACTGTGTCAACATTTCAGTGTCTTTGAAGACACATCTGTTTACACAAGCCTTTCGAGAACTATGACTGCTGCTATTATATATTTATTTTCATCACCTGCTGTAGTTATTTGGTTGTTTGGTGATATATTATAGTGATAATAATTTTATTGTGATAATAATTTGTTGCATGCTGCCCTGGGCTTCGTTGGGGAGAAGGGCAGTGTAATCATCATCATCATCATCATCATCATATCTCTCTCTCTCTCTCTGTCTTGTGGCTAGTTGTTTTTTGTTTGTTTTTAAGTTTGGAGAGTTTTGTTTGATAGAGATATATCAAATTCATGGAGTGGAGAAAGTGGACAGAGAAATGTTTTTCTCTGTTTTTCATTCCACTAGAACTTGAGCCATCCAATGATGCTGAATGTTGGAAGATTCAGGGCAGATAAAAGAAAGTGCTTCTTCACGCAGCACATAGCTAGACTGTGGAATCCACTCCCACAACAGGCAGTGATGGCCACCAACTTAGATGGCTTTAAGAGGATTAAACAAATTCATGGAGGATAAAGTTATCAGTGTTTACTAACCCTGATGACTATGCTCTGCCTCCATAGTCAGAGGCAGTATGCTTTTAACACCAGTTTGCTGGAAACCATGGCAGATCCTGCTTGTGGGCTTCCCATTGGCATCTGGTTGGCAACTGGGAGAACATGATGTTGGGCTGGATGGGCCACCGCTTGATCTAGCAGGCTCTTCTTCTGTTCTTCATGTACATTGGGTTATAACCTGAGGTTTGTATTGTTTGTATTGTGGTGATTGAATGTATTGTTAATTTTTATGCTAGTTTTAAGCAGAGGCATTGCCATGACGGGGTATTTTAAATGTTTTATGTGATGATTTGTATTGCTATAAATTGTATGTGTAAGCTGCTTTGTGGAGATAAGTTTCAAAAAAGCAAATTCAGTGATTATTGATAACAACAACAGTAATAATAACAACAAGAACAACAACAATCATCATCATCATCATCATTCCATCTATTGTTCCTTTTCTGCCAGCAATTATTAATGTTTGGGTTAGCATCAGGCAACATTTTCATCCTCCACAGAAATTTGGGTCTAGAAAAATTAGTGCTGTGTTAAAATCTGTCTTGAAGAATGATGTGTGTGAGTGTGTGTGTTTGTGTGAGAGTGTTATTTCCATTAACCATTTGCCCACCACTCTGCTGCCTCCCCAGCTGCCCACGCTGGCATCTTCCCCTAGGCTTTAATTGTGGTGGGGGCACCTGGAAAGACTGCAGAGTGCAGACCATCAAAGAGATGATTTGTAGAATGAATACAAAAGGATACTCAAAACTCCCCTCAGCCGCCACAAAAATAAGGTGAGCAAAGGGAAACCCTGCACCCCACCCATAAGAAGGTCATTAGAATTTTTTTTATTAATTGGCAGAGAATGGCATATATAGGTTAAGGGTTTATAGGTTAAGGGGAATGTGAATTGAGCTGTTAATGTGCATAACAACCAGCCCATTGTGCACATTCCGCAAGCCCCATGGAGAATGGGCACATAACCCACAGATGAAGAGGGAATTGTGCATATTGGCTGGAGATTATACATAATGCCTAGATAATATACAAAATGTAGTCCAGATATGATGTTTCCTGTTGGAAATTATGCATAATGATTGGCGAACATACAAAATTTAGTTGATATATTGGCATTCCTCAGGGCGTGTGGGATATTGTATGTATACTGACTGGGAAATGTGAATAATTCCCTCTTCATTAGCAAAATATGTGCATATTCTCCACGAGGCCTGGGGAATATGCACAATGACCAGTTGTTATGCACATTAACCACTCAATTTTTAAACTAACATACATACATACATATATAGGGGCTGCCATTCCTGCTCACTTCTCTTCACTTGCCCACCCCATCACCTAACCTCCTTGCCCACTTCCCCCTTGCCAAACTCCCTCTCCCCTTAGACCTAGCCAAACCTCTTCTCCCATCCACAGGTTGCCAAGCCTCCTTTCTCCCTCTAAAGGCTGCTAAGCATCCTCCTCTCCCCCCTCTACAGGTTGCCAAGCATCATTTTCTCCTCCCCCCACAGGTTGCTAAGGGTCTTTATCTCCCCTCTCTTACAGGTCACAAAGCCTCTCCCCTTCTACAAGATGTGAAGTCTCCCCACTCCTTTAGACCTCCCATGAGGAACATGGCAGCAGAGGAAGGAGGTGGCTGCCGTCTTCCTCATGGCTAAGACAAGTCACATGGAAACAGCTCCTCTGTAACCACCCTCCTCACCTGCTGCTTCTCTCCTCCTCACCCTCCACTACTGAGGTTGAAAAAACATCATTGGTGAGGTGGGGGATGGTGATAGCAGCAGAACAGGACAGTCGCTGAGAAGCTGCCCCAGTCTGCTGTGACTGTTTCTCAAAGGGTTGCCTGGGCTGCCCAGCTTCTGCCACCTCCCCTAAAGGGCACCTCCCCTAGCATGCCCTTAACCCAATAATGCCTCAGTTTACCTGATGTCCTAACTTCCTCCCCAACTCACACTAAATGCCAACCCAAACACACCATCCATGTCGCTCCTAGAATTTCCCAACTGTGCAGAGGAAGTGAAAAAAGACAGATCCTAAAGGCCAGTCAAGGATTGCCCCATCCCAAATTCTACTCATCCCTTGTATCAGGTGACTAGCAGTACCCAAACTGCATTAGGGAGGGAGGGAAGGAGGTGCAAGGATGTAGCAAAATGATAAAGTTGAGTTGAGGGTGGAGCTGGCTTATAAAGGAAGCCCCCTCCAACTGGCCTGAACATGCGCTCAAACCCCTTCTCTTGGGAAGTGAATCTCCTGAGTCCTCATTAAAAAAGGGAAGGGAGGCACAGACCCCATTCTACAAGCTGGAATGGCAGTCGCCTGATATACACATTTTTGCAAAGCAATCTTCCTTAACACAATGCTTTTCTTTATACATTACTTGCAAAGTTGGGTGAAGCACAAATTGCAAACGATGGCTGTGTTTTGGTTTATGTACTGTTTCAGGAAGTGTGAATTAGGTAAGTTCCCCTTTAAACACCAACAGAAATGAATTTCTCCTCCACCTCTAATCATGTGCCCATTGCACAGATTGGTTCAACAACCTGTCCCACGCCCACCTCCCTGGAAAACAAAATAGCAAAACAAGAAACTCAAGTTCAGAATAAGGGGAATGGTCTTGGGAAATCTGAATATGCCCTATCTGTGGCTGAACAATGGTGCGTAGTATTTTGGACTAACGGATAGAAGCAATTAGCTTTGTGTTTGTTGACAGAGATTAGTTATAAAGAAAGGGTGCAGCAAAATAAATCTTGCAGGAGCAGCTAATTGGTGACCCAAACAAAGATGGCATTGCCCACTTTGTGACTTAGTACCTTCCCCCTCTCCTCTTGTTGTATATTTATGTAGCGTTGGGGAGGGTTAGGGAGAGCTGTATCAGCTAAGACGCAGTCCCCCCCCATGCTTCTGAGTAAAATCTTTAAGGATTCCTGTACACCTGGATGTCTTCCTAAGAAACAGCTGCAAATGTTATTTTAATGTTGGCTATCAAAAAATTCCAAGGCTTAACTGGTAGGATCCCCACCCCTCCCTGTCTCAGAATTTGTCATCCATAATGGAGTTTTGTTGGGCCGTTTCATGAGCTGGTAAAATCTATTTGGCTTGCTCCTGACTCTCATTGGCTGAAATGCACTGCATAAACCCATGAGAAGGACCGTATTCAGGCATTCTAAAACCAGGAAATGCAATGTATTAGGGAGTGCTGCAGGGATGAGGACACTGGTTCCATCCACCACCACCACGCCATCACCCTCCAAAAGTGGTTGTCTGAAGGAGGGAGCTTGCTTTGACTCATGTATACTTCCCAGATGATGCAGAAACCTGATTTTCTACACTTGGGGTGGGCAATTTCAAGCCCAGGGATCAAACGTCCACCTCAGCCCTCTGTACCTGGCTCTTGGAATTCTCCCCAGGCCACACCTCTCTTTAGCTACATCCAATTTCCCCAGGCCACACCTCCCACTGACCCAGCTTGGGTTTTTTTCCCTGATTGACGTGTCTTTGGACTGTAATAAACACAAATAATCCCTCTTGATTTCTGGATAGCTCATAGAGAAGGTTGTGGGGTGTGTGTGTATATAGAATCTAGCCTACAGTACAAAGGTAAAATGAGGAATTCTTGCTCCTCCTACTTTTGCCTCTGGCCCCACCCACTACTGGCATGTGGCCCTCAGAAGGCTGCCCAGAAAGGTATGTGGCCCTCAAGCGGAGAAAGGTTCCCCACCCTTGTTCTACATCATTCAGGGAGTCTACACAAGTTCAGGCAGCTTCCCTCTTTGGACTGTTGTCCTCCAACTTGTGGTGGAAGGTATGTAGCTAGCACACTTGCCCCAAAGCATGGTATCATTTGTTGTATTTCTTGATTTTCAAAGACCTAAGGGCTAAGTCACCAGTATTTTTAATACCAGCAGTTAATGTACTTATACCTACTACAGTCACATATCAAAATTACATGCTAAAGTTATATGACTGGGTAAACTTTCTGCAACAGGAAATTTTCAAACTGTTGGTAAGAACAACACAGTGAAAGTCTTAGGATCAATTTCCTGTAAGTGCAGAACAAGCAGTACATGGCTCTTGTAAAATTCCCAGTTCCACAGATCAAAATGGTCGAGTGAGCACATATGGGGTAAGGTGAGGTGACCCTTTAAGTAAACTGGTCCCAAGTTGTTTCCACAATTTCACTGGTTTTTACTTTACACCTCTGTTTTTATGCTGTCATTTCATTGTTTTACGCTGTTATGTTTGTATACTACTTAGATATTTTTAAATATTAAGACGTATAGAAATGCATTCAAATAAATATAGTTTTGTTAGCCTTTCCAAGTCTGTTCCTCGGAACTGGTGCCACTTGGCCACCATGGGTGGCATTCAATGCCGGTCCTTACCGGAGCAGACCAAATGAAGTTGATGGACATGATTAACTTGGGTACATTAATTTCGCTGGATCTAGAGAAATATGAATAATTTAAGATATGCAGACATTGACATACTACTAGCAGAAACCAGTAATGATTTGAAATGAATGCTGATGAAAGTTAAAGAGGAAAGCACAAAAGCAGGACTACAGCTGAACATCAAGAAGACTAAAGTAATGACAACAGAAGATTTATGTAACTTTAAAATGGATAATGAGGACATTGAACTTGTCAAGGATTTCAATACCTTGGCACAATCATTAACCAAAATGGAGACAAGAGTCAAGAAATCAGAAGAAGGCTAGGACTGGGAGGGCAGCTATGAGAGAACTAGAAAAGGTCCTCAAATGCAAAGATGTATCACTGAACACTAAAGTCAGGATCATTCAGACCATGGTATTCCCGATCTCTAAGTATGGATAAGAGAAAAATCAACTCATTTGAAATGTGGTGCTGGAAGAGACCTTTGCGGATACCATGGACTGTGAAAAAGTAAAATAACTGGGTGTTAGAACAAATTAAACCAGAACTATCATTAGAAGCTAAAACTGAGGTTATCATACTTTGGACACATAATGAGAAGACAGGATTCACTAGAAAAGACCATAATGCTGGGAAGGCCAAGAGATGGCTTGACTCCATAAAGGAAGCCACAGACCTAAACTTACAAGATCTGAACAGGGTGTTTTACAACAGATGCTACTGGAGGTTGCTGATTCATAGAGTCGCCATAAGTCATAATCTACTTGAAGGCACAAAACAAGAACACTGTCTCTGAGTAGAATTTAGTTGAATACAACCCCATATTTCCACTTGACTCTTCATATCTAACTATATAAAAATGCTTGAGCTACTAGGCATTCAAACCATTGTTAAAGAGTGAAGGGTTTCAGAGGAACACTTGTCACACCACTATTCAGAGTGAAAGCTCTCCTGGCAGGTACCTGCAGTGAACAAAGAGATTTCTCTTTTCAGAGGACAGAGCCTGCTTGTTAAAACTGTGTTAGGAGGACTGTTGTCACCAATGTTAATGCAGGCACATATTACCCAAATCATGTTATCGAATCCCAAGGCTTTCAGATTAAAGCTGGATTTAGCAGTGTAATGTAATCAGAGCATGTCTAACTCAGTATTAATAGCATGCATGCAAATATATGCAGATGCCCATAAACAGACCACATTTGCTGCAAAGACGATTAAAGGAATGGCTGTGTATAAGAAGCTTTTCATAATATGGGTACAAATCCCACAACATCTATTATGGTGCAGGGTTACTATGAAGAATCGCTTAGCTGTTAGTCCTGACAGAGCTTCAGAGAATCCTGACGGAAATGCTGTTGGGAGTTTGCTCATTCAGCAACCATTTGTTCTCTGTTTTTCTCCTTCTGGGTCTTGCTTCCATCTCAAGTGTTGCCGATTCATAGGGTCCGACAGACTTGTCACTATATTCTGTAATCTGGTGGTGCATTTGGGAGGCCAGATTTTGTGTATACAATTCAAATTGGATTCTGGAATCTCAGGCAGTGAAGATGATGGGCTATACCAAAGGGAAGGATCTAGAGCAGAGGTGGGGGGGTCTACTTAAATAATAACAGCTATTGTTACTGTATTTCTGCACAGAAATACAGGAAGATAAGCTTGGTAGCTCCACCGAGAGTATCTGGATTAAAATTAATGGGGCAAGTAATAAAAGGAAGGTGGTTTTTGGAGTCTGCTACTGACCACCCAATCAAGGAGAAGATGAGAATGTAACTTTTGAAAAGCAAATTGCCAATGTTTCGAGGAGGCATGATGTAGTAGTAATGGGGCACTTCAATTATCCCGATATCTGTTGGAAAACAAATTCTGCCAAACACGGCCCCTCCAAGAAATTTCTGATGTGTGTTGGAGATAACTTTCTCCTACTGAAAGTGGAGGAAGCAATGAGAGGATCAGCTATCCTGGACTTGATTCTAACCAAGAGAGATGATTTGGTTGATGGAAGTGGCAGTTACGGGAACTCTGGGGAAAAGTGACCACACCATACTGGAATTCTTTATTTTAACAGAAGCAAAAGCTGAGAGTAGCCATACGCGCACCCTGGACTTCAGGAAAGCTGATTTTAATAAGCTCAGAACAATGGTAAGTATAGTTCCATGGCAAGCAACCCAGATCCTAGCCTAAATGTTAGCTTTAAAGCATTGCATCCACGGCACATAGCTAAACTGTGAATTCGCTCCCACAAGATGCAATGATGGCTTTGCATGGCTTTACAAGAGGATTAGACAAATTCATGAAGAATAAGGCTGTCAGTGGTTATTAGCCACAATGGCTATGTTCTTTCTCCAACAGTTCTGAATACTAGTTGCTAAGAATCATCCCTTATATAAGCCTAAAGGCCTCCATTCTCCTTCCTCGATAAACTCTTACAGTCAAGCTCATCCACAGAGCATTGGCAAAGGCAGCCAACACCTCTCCAGCCACTGAAGATCCAGAGCTTCCTGCAACTAGAGAGGCAGAGAAAGGTGAGACACTCTACGAGACTGATGCATTTCAGCTTCAATGTGCCTCATTTGAATTGTAGCTATGTTTAATATCCCTTTGGAGTCTGGGCTGTAACTACATTCACTTTTCATCACACCTTTTACAGGACCAATCAGTTCGTGCTGGGATAAAGACATTAAGCAGGGGTTCCTGTTGATTATGGTGAGATACATACCATAACCATATGCTGAAGTATCCAATTAGTATCTTTCAGAGGCTGGATAATCTAGAATTTTGCTTACTTGGCAATGCATCCTGCAGATCATCAAGATGTTACAGAAAGAGGAAACTGTCAGAAGAGTTTACTATAAAACCTGTGTGCAAAACTGTAAGGAACAGAGGGAATTATTAAAGATGGGCAGGCCTTGTCAGTTACCATGACAGTCCATTGCAGAAAGTGAAAGGTATGAAGGCCTGTAACAAGGTGGGGATCAGTGGGTGCACAATCCCACCTGGAGCACTAGTTTGCTCCACCCAGGGTTTTTTAAAAAAATAAAAATCTTTAGCATTTGTGACATGACCCTGAAAGATATAGACCAGTAATGGGAAACATGTGCGCACATGTTCCTGGATTACAGCTCCCATCATCTCTGACTGTTGGCTATGCTAGCTAGGACTGATGGGAGTTGTAGTTCAACAACATTCTGAGGGACACCAGTTAGCTGCTCCTTTTTAGAGGTAGGACAGCAAATGATCCCTAGGGTGCAGGGACAAGGAAGCTGTGGCCCTTTGGATGCTGCTAGACTCCAACTGCCGCCATCCCTGGTTACTGCCCATGCTAGGTAGGGTTGATGGGATCCAACAATATCTGGAGGGACACAGGTTCCCAATTCTTAATTTAAAGTATAAGAGCTTATTTTTAGAAGGAAAAATTGCAGGTGAAGTCCTTCTCTCACCCCCCTCCCAAAATGCTGAAGTGCTCCAAAACCATCTACCTGAACTGTTCAGTTTTATCTGCAGAAGATTACCCCTGGCCCAGGATAGATTTTTCAAGATCACCTGAAGCATGTTTAAGTAATACTAGGGAAAAACAAAATCTCTCTTTTTAGCTGCAGTGACTGAGGGCATGACAGCGTGCTTAAACAGCCAAGGAAGAACTAACAGTAGCGACTGGTAACCATTGGACCTAGCAGGGCATCTGAGTGAAAGGAGAGCCAAGGTGGCCATAGAGGTGGGCAATCTTATGCCCATTTTCCTGGGAATAATCCCTACTGAATTCAGTGGGACTTGCTTTTGAGTAGACATGGATCAGATTGCACTCTTAGTTATTTAAAGAAGGTGTTGTTAGCATTTGCATTTTCACCTTGTAATTGAGAGCGTCAGTTATGGGTCTCCTGATGGCACATCTAGTTTGGACTTCAGAGACAATATGATGATCCCTTGGTTAGGACAGGCAGATGCAAAAGAGGACAGGGGTCTCGCACTAGCTGTTGTATAGAAGAGGGGGTTTCAGCAGAGCTTGGAAAAGTTACTTTTTTGAACTACAACTCCCATCAACCCAATCCAGTGGCCATGCTGGCTGGGGCTGATGGGAGTTGTAGTTCAAAAAAGTAACTTTTCCAAGCTCTGGGTTTCAGCCACTGTAGAGGGGGAGCTAGCAGATAGGGATGGGGGAGAAATTCAATTCGGTTTGATTTTAAAGGCAAGCGTACCTAATTTGAACTTTTCAAAACAATACATTAACCAAAGTGGATCTATTCTTGGAAATGCACGTCTCCAAATTTTGCAGTAGCATGTACAAAAATGCATATATTAGGGTTAAATGTGTATGTTGTTGTTGTTATGTGCCTTCAAGTCGATTACTACTTATAGCCAGTGAAAATAACATACAAAAATGTATTACAGTGGGGAAAATTGCCTGCAAAAATATGTATATTTGTCAGAACTGTAATAAAATGTGTTTATTAGGGAACATTTGCAGTAAAATGTTGACAATATTTTCATGAGGTTTTTTTTTAAAAAATGTAGCAAATTGCTGAACTGAATTTAAGATAGGAAAAATGAGAAACTGAGAACCATAATAGACAGATTCATCCAGCACTACTGGCAAATACATTTTGTAACCTCGTTGGATCAAATCTTCTAAACCAAAATAACTACTTCACATTTTTACTAAGAATTCTGTTGCCCTATCACTCAGTAGGTGGTGGCAGAGCTACTATGTTACAGTGTATGCTGGGGATTAATTTAGCCCCAGTGGTAAAACTGAAGTAATGAGACCTCCCCCTTTCCATAAAATCCAGGTTACCAGTGACCCATGGGTAATGAGTGAGAAAGAAGCAAACACTCTCTAAAGGATCCTGCCCCCGGGACATCTCACAAGTAATTTCTACTACAGTCCTTTGAGGAAGACAGAAAGTTGCAATTTTTCTTCCCTGTTTAGACAGCCATTTGGTTGATTGGCCTGTTGTGGCTGGTACTGCTGTTTTACCTTTTGTGGTTTCTGACCTGTAATTATTTTAATTGTTCTTTTCTGCTCTCTCTCTCTCTCTCTCTCTCTCTCTCTCTCTCTCTCTCTCACACACACACACACACACACACACACACACACACACACACACACAAACACACACACACACACACACACACACACTTGATATTGTTAGCTACCATAGAAACCTTTATGGATAATTGATGGGATAAAAAGAAAATTAGAGGAAAGAAATAGGCAATCAGTGTTGTGTGCATATGTGGAAACAGGATAATGGATCGTTTATCACAAGGCCTGGACAAATGTGCTTTGTTTTCTTCTTGTATGCTTCCCTTTCTCTCTCTCTCTGTCAGACAGTGGTTATTATCACTCCTGCATCATTGGCAGCTGAGCACTTCAGCAAGCTGAAGGGGCCAGAACTAGGATGGTGCACTGGGATAAGGCTCCAAGAGAGCTTAGGCAGAACATAGGAGGCGGGAGTATCTAGAGCTGATCCCAGGCCAGGATTAAGGAACACAGCCAAAGAGGGCTGGAACAAGCATAGAGGGGAGCAGCAGTCAGAAAGGCAGGGGGATGAGGAAACTGATAGACTAGGACCCCATCTGCACTAGACCATTAAAGCAGCATCATGCCACTTTAAACAGTTATGGTTTCCCCCAAAGAATCCTGGGAACCATAGTTTTTCAAGGTTGCTGAGAGCTCTTAGGAGATCCCTATGTTCATAGAACTCCAGTCCTCAGAGTTGTTTAACAGACAATCCCTCTTCCTAACGACCTCTGGGAATTGTATAAAGCTATGCTGGAACCTGGGCATCAGTGCTGAGCCTTTGGCAGTTACAGGGTGATGTCCTGGGTGCAGAGGGCACTGCTGATGGAATGTGCTAGACTGACCTGAAACCATTATAGGACAAAGGGAGCCAATCGGCTGCTAGGGATGGGGGAGAAATTCAGTTCAGTTCAAATTTTAATGCAACCCTACCTAATTTGCTCAACAAGCAAACCAAAGCACAGCTGTCCTTTGAAATTTTGCACTTTGTAGTGGTTAGAGTGTTGGACTACAACCTGGGAGACCAGGGTTCAAATCCCCACACAGCCATGAAGCTCACTGGGTGACCTTGGGCCAGTCACTGCCTCTAAGCCTCAGAGAAAGGCAGTGGTAAAACCACCTCTGAATACCATTTGCCATGAAAACCCTATTCATTGGGTCGCCATTAAGTCAGGATCGACTTGAAGGCAGTCCATTTCCATTTTTTCAAATTTCATTTCATTCTCTAACCAAAAATTTGCACAAAAGTGTGTATATTAGATGAACTATTCCATTAAAATGCCTGTATTCATGAGAATGCCATGCAGAACCGCATTACACTCAGGGATATTGTTTGCAAAAATCTATATCATAGGCAAAATTGTATTCACAAAGTGTCTATTAGGAGAAATTCACACTAAAATGCTGACAAATATTCATTGTATTTTTTAAAATGCAAACATGTGGAAATGTGGCAAACTGAAGTTAAAATTGGATAAATGAGAAACTGAAATTGACAGATTCATCCATATCTATCAGAGCTGTATAGGTGGGTGAAGTTGTACTGGAACTTAAAGGAACTTCACAGTCAATGAAAACCATCAAACCCCAATCCCTTGTGTATTGCCATACAAGGCTCACTGCAAATATTTCTGCTTCTAGCTTTGACAGCTCCTGATACTAGGACAGCCTTTCCCAACTAGTGGGCCACCAGGTGTTGTTGGACCACAACTCCCATCAGCCTCTGCCAGCATTGCCAATGGTCAGGAAAGATGGGAATTGTGGTCCAACAACATCTGGTGGCCCACTAGTTGGGAAACGCTGTACTAGGATGACAATATTCCTCTTTCCCTCTCCACTTTGCAGCCACCAATAGCTCACCACAATGAACACAAATGCACAGATCAGCCAGCTCTCATTGTTGAAGTTCACAGGATGGTGAACTTGGCAGGGTATTTGATTTGGGCATGAATGTTGTGAATATCTCCTTTAAACACTATTCATTTTCCATCATCTTCTTCAGATACACATTGTCCTGGCTCCCAACCAAAGAAGCAGACCCAGAACTCACAGACTGGACTTTTCTGCATGAAGCATTGTTCCAGAAGTCAATACAGGAACACGGCATCACACTTCAGGCTTGAGTCAGGATTCAAAAACTGGAGCCCAAACTAGGCATTTCTCAGGGTGCAAAAACAGACTAGATATATATCAGGAACAGACTAGGCAATTTGAAGGGAGCAATAGATAATTTCGTAACAAACGTAAGCAGGCTTCACTTCACCTTTATATCAGAGAGAATATGGGCACTTGTATTATATGGGTTAATTTTGACTGTTTCTCACAAGTGATTAAAGGTGATGGCTTCTTCTAGGAGCAGAGAACACTTTCTTTAGCTGCAAGCATCTCTTATCTAATCTACGTGACCTTGGTGAGAGTGTAATTTCAGGTGCAGAAAAAAACACCTATCCTCATCATTGTTTTTTTTAGCCTTTTCATTGGGGTCTGTCTGTTCCAAAGCTATATCTGGACTGGGAGCCAGCAAACACTCTTCACTGGCTGGTTCAGGAGAAGGGAGAGGATCGGGGCTTTGCTCAGTCATTCCATTAGCAGGCCCAGAGGCATTCCCTCCATGCCATCTTTATTCCTTTCATCAGTAGTGGCAAACCCCTCCCCACTCTATACCCCATTCTTCATCCTCCTAATCTTGCCAAAAATTCTCCTTGGGGCCCATGACACGCATCTGCCTTGATCAGGGATGAGGGGCCTGTGTCCCTGCCAATATCTTTAGACTCCATCTCCTATCATTCTTGACTATTGGCCATGGTGGTCTGGTTGAGGTGACTGGGAGCTGTAGTCCCAACAATGCCTGGAGCTTCTCCACTCCTTGCCTTGATCAAGGGATCACTGTGTGTGCATATGAATGCATTGCTCTCATGTGTGTTTGGACTTTCCCGTTCATGCCATTGGAGGGAACAGATCCTCTTATTCAAAATAATGTGCATTTTGGGGAAACATGGCACATGTACAATGCCCAAAAGTGCTTGTGTGATAGTAACATTGTTCCCCCATCCCATCCGTAACCAGAGGCACTTTTAATATGATGCCAGAGGCTTGCACACAGGGCTGTGTGGACCATGGGGCAAGGTATATATCACTTTTGAGGTTAACCTGTGTCATTCACTTTGAGTTGTGGGTGTTTGAGGGTGTGTGAGCCAGGAAGACCTCCCTCCTCACCTGAAGAGGCGTGGGGGGGGGAAAGAGCTAGAATTAATACCAGCTTGATTCCCTCCAGGGCAGGCTCATCCAGTCATGATTAGGTATTGAATGATCTGTCAGTTCAGGTGCTCTTAGTTTCTCATTTTTCTGGTTTTAAATTTGGTTCTCTGCATTTCTGCAGCAATCTGCGTTTTTTTATTTAAAAAAATCCCTCCAAAAGTTCTTCAGCATTTTGGTATGAACTGTCGCACTTGAGTCCTGTCTGTGAGTTTCTTGTAGAGAAACTCATTGTGAGAACTGGATGCTGGACTAGATGGGCCTTTGGCCTGATCCAGCAGGGCTCTTCTTATGTTCCCCTCCAATTAGTGGGGTTTCTATTTCAGTTGTATATAAATTTTTGGCTGTTTATTGTAAAATCTGTAATTTTTTTTTCCTGATGGAATTACGCATGACATTGAATGGTATGCTTAGATGTAACTCTTGTTGAAGCCTGTGGGGATTTTACATCCCATGCTGACAATTTACAAACTTGGAACAGATAAAATGAGAATCAACATATTACAAATTCATGAACTTTAAATTAAAAATTAATTGTTCTTAAAGTTCAGTAGAATCATTCAGAGCCATTCTAATTTTTGGTTCACACTCTCAGGGGGTCTAAGATGCAAGTTCAAAATTTTATCAAAGGGCCTGGATTTTCAAATCCAGTACTTGCCAGTACATGAATGTGAAAAGTTCTAAAAGGCATGATTTATCTTAGCCCCACTTTAAATCTAATTATTTCCACAAGCTTCTAGAACTGACTCCGGAGGGGCCATCTATTTTGGTAATAGGATTTAGTCATCCCCTTGATAGAACATTTTTCCCTTTTTTTAAAGTGTCTCAAAAGAACTGATAGCAAGGGAGAAAAAACACCATCATTTGCTCAGCTCAAATGTTATATGAAGATGTATTGTTGCAGTTAAAATGACTTCAATTTTGTAATTGTAACTAACCCAAAGAAGAGGGCATGACCTTGCCTTCCACAAAGGAGGATGTGATGCCACTGCAGGAGTATAAATTATGGACAGTTGTGTTGTGATTCAAGCAAATGGGACGAATGCTTAAAGCAATCCTAGACTGTGACGAACATTGACAGATCCAGACTCCTATTCTCAATTATGAGATGGTGGCGTCTGAAATGAAAAACTTGTACCTTCACAGGAGACCAATTTCATACCATGAAGTAAAATCCATCCATTCACTCACCCCAAGAAGAACATTTTCTGGGTCCTCTTCATGATCTCATTGCTTTGTGGTAACTTGTTACTGAAAGCTTCTAAGAGAGTGACAGAGCTGGCATGGGTGGGGAAGAAATCATACTTTATCAGTGCTTACCTAGTATGGGGAAGTTCTAAACACCTCTATTTGGAGAATGTGGATGGAAAAGTAAGAGAGACAAGCATTATGGTGGAAACCCATTTGCTAACGATTGGATCTAAAGAACCACAAACATAAGGAAAATGTCCACTAGTGCTATTCAAGGAAATGCTTGTGCAGGTGTAACTCTTTGTAAGATTGTACTGTGGTTTTATATATAAATGTTCTTTATTCAGGATCTCTGGATTCCAGCTCCCATCACAATCTTACCTGGAGATGCCAGGGATCGAACCTAGGAACACTTGCATGTAAAGTATTAAAATACATGGTCTTCCTACATTCCTAAGAGATCTCAGAAAGAACCGTTGCTTTAAGCTACAAGCTAAACCCATCTTTTCTGAGAGTAAATCCCAATTATTTCAGTAGAAGCTATTGAGTAGACATCGTCAGGACTGCAGCCTTCTCCTATTTCCCTTTGTATAATTTTAGGTAGGGATGAGACATATTCTGTTCCATTATTCTCAATGAGTCAGGTCTGATTTTCCACAATTTTCTAGATTGTTATTATTTTAAAAAATAACTGCCATGTTGCCACCTGAACTGACAAGTCACAATCTTATCTAAGAGGAGACAGTCAAAATATTATGTCAGGAATTGTGAATTAAGAACTGTTGCTTGACTGTTGTTTATAGCTGGCTGTCAAAATAGGGGCACCTTTCACTAAAACCTCAGTGAGAAAGCTCATGGCCTTTGGTTATGAGAGGATGGCGTTCAAATCCTTGTTCAGTAAGTAGCCTTGAGGCTCAACTGTCTGTGCAAAAACAGGAACTATAACCATCTTCCCTGGGAATTAATTAGATAAGGTTTCAAATTCAATCCATAATGCTTAATACTGTTGTGCCCCTCTCTAAGTGGTGTGAGACTTCCAGGGGTTCCAGTGTTTACCCAGGGTTTGGTTTCCTTGGAAAGAATCTCAGCTGAGACTGCAGTGCCTTTATGATATATGGTTTATTTACACATATTCACAGCCTGAGCATAAAATGGAGGGGTTCTCAGCATTATCCCTCCAATAGATCTTGCTTTTCCATCAGGCTTGTAGGGAGGCACCGCAAAGCCATGGTGGAGAGAGCAGGCCTCTATGTGTGTCTTCCTAGTTCCCAGCATCTCCAGCATAGACTAAAAATACAAATCTCTCTTTGGCTCCAGGATGGGGTGGAGAACGTCCAGATGTTTGTTTCTTTTTGCATTTTCTATCCCCTTTTCCTCCAACGAGCTCAAGGTGGTGTGCATGGTTCTTCCCCCTCTACTTTTTATCATCACAACAACCTTGTGAGGTAGGTTATGCTGAGAAGCAGTAACAAGTCCAAGGTCACCCAGTGAGCTTCATGACTGAGTGGGAATTTGAACCCTGGTCTCCCAGGTATTAATCCAATACTCTGACCACTTCTCCACACTGGCTCTCTGGTTGGACTTCAGTTCCTCTCAGTCCAGTCAACAGGTGAATTCCAGGAACATCTGGAGAGCCATATGTTCCCCACCCCTGATGTAGACTACACTGAACTAGAAGGACGAACAGCTGGACTCAGTGGCAGCTGATTGCTCCATGTCAGTGGGGCAGTGGAATCCACTCTGGATTTTATAGTAAACATGTTATAGATTGACTGCCTTGTCTCCAACAGGTCTCTGACAGTTGTGTTCTGGAGAAACTAGGGATGGAAAGATCAGTTTCACTTCTCTCAGATTCTCACTTTTCCAATCTTAATATCAGTCCTCTACATTTCTGCAACAATTTGCATTTTTTAATAAAGTCCTCATGAACATTCAACATTTTAGTGCATTTTTCCCTAAAACACACTTTTGTAGGCATTTTTGACTAATGTACATATTTTTCAGAAGCAATTTCCCGTAACATAATGCATTTTTGCATGTTACCTTCACTCGTATATTCATTTTTACGAACACTTTCCCCTTATACAGTATACACATTTTTGTAAGCACTGGTTGGTAGGAGAACTTCACTGCAAAATGCAGATGTGTGAATTTTGAAGGCTGGGTGCATTTTGGTTCTCATATTGTTTCAGAAAGTGTGAATTTGGTGGATTCAGTTTTAAATGTGAATTGAACTTCTTCCCGATCCCTAGTGTACCAACAGAATTTTTGAGCTCTCTTTCAAGGCAGGCCCATGTACAGGACATTACAAGCATCTAGTCTGGACATGGTCAGCCCTCTCCAGATAGGGCTGCCGTTGAAGTAGCTGGTAAAAAGCACTCCCGGTCATTTATGCCGCCTGGGCTTCCCCAGCGCTGAAGCGAGGAGCACATACACCAACACCAGCTGTAAACCACCTTCTTGAACTGGGGATCTCCCTACCAGCAGAACCTTCGTCTTGCTCAGTTTTAAGCCTCAGCAAGTTTGCCCACTAGGGATGGGTGAGAAATTAGATTCAGTTCACATTTCAAGCTGAATTTATCAAATCTGAACTTTCCGAAACAAGATGAGGGGACCAAAACATAGCCATCCTTTGAAATTCACACTTATTTTAATTTTGCACTGCAATTTGCCAACCAAACAATGTTTACAAAAATGCATCTGTTGGGGGAAAATGTGCATAAAAAAGAATATATGAGTGAAAATAGCATACAAAAATGCACTGTGCAATGAGAAATTGCTTGCAAAAATGTGTACATTAGTCAAAACTGCCTACAAAAATGTCTTTTTAGGAAACGTCACACTAAAATGCTGGAGAATTTTCATAAGGCAAATTGCTACAGAAATGTGGAGAACTGAATTTAAGACTGGAAAAATAAGAAATGGAGAGAACTGATAGATCTTGTCAGCCCTATTGCCTATATTCACTTCAGAACTGCTTCCAGGCATCAGTTTAAGATTGTGATAGCCTCCCAAGAATCCAAGAATGAGAAAAATCAGGTAGATCCTATGACACTGGAGTCCAAACCTTCTCCCCTACAGGTAGGACTTCACAGCTTACTGATCTACAAAGGCAAAACGTTATAAGAAACCCCCCCATTTGATTCTATCACAAAGAACGGGGAAAGAATCTGTATAGTATCTTCACCAACTTGACACCCTCCAAATGTTTTGGAATACAACTCCCACCAACCCCAGCTGGAGCATACCAGGTTGGTGAAGGCTGCTTTACAGCTAAACTTGAGAAGTTGCAAGTTTATGCTTTTTAAAAAGGGGGTGGAGGATGCTATTTTAAAGACTAGCACTGTGTGCTGCCTGGTCTTCTCTACCCGACAACATATTTCCACAATTTTTCTAGCATGTAAAAACTGAACTTATAAAAAGCTGTTCCAGAAACATCAGATTACTGGGAAACAGGGAGAGGGATCACTAGCATAGCATGCCAGATTCTCTCCCTACCCCATCCGTTGTTTGTCAATGATTAAGTCAACTCTCAATGAACTGAATAGATGAGACGTCATCAATCTCCTATCATTTAGTCTGTTTCTAGCCTCCGGATAATTCCTCTTGTTCTTTTGGTGGACTATCTCCAAATTTCTGTCGCACATCTGCTATAGCGCGAAGGCATCAGATCACATCCTAAAATCTTATTTCTTTATGAGTAATAAGTACATCCTCCTCCTCCTTAGGGTGACTGATTTTGCATTTCTGTAACCCTGCCTGTTGTTGTTGCTATCATAATCATCTAGTGGAGAATCTCTTTTTTTATGTTGAGGGCCACATGCCCTTGAATAGGAGTGTCAGAGAACATAAGAACATAAGAAGAGCCTGCTGGATCAGGCCAGTGGCCCATCTAGTCCAGCATCCTGTTCTCACAGTGGCCAACCAGGTGCCTGGGGGAAGCCCGCAAGCAGGACCTGAGTGCAAGAACACTCTCCCCTCCTGAGGCTTCCGGCAACTGGTTTTCAGAAGCATGCTGCCTCTGACTAGGGTGGCACAGCACAGTCATCATAGCTAGTAGCCATTGACAGCCCTGTCCTCCATGAATTTGTCTAATTTTCTTTTAAAGACATTAAAGCTGGTGGCCATTACTGCATCTTGTGGGAGCAAATTCCATAGTTTAACTATGCGCTGAGTAAAGAAGTACTTCCTTTTGTCTGTCCTGAATCTTCCAACATTCAGCTTCTTTGAATATCCACGAGTTCTAGTATTATGAGAGAGGGAGAAGAACTTTTCTCTATCCACTTTCTCAATGCCATGCATAATTTTATACACTTCTATCATGTCTCCTCTGACCCGCCTTTTCTCTAAACTAAAAAGCCCCAAATGCTGCAATCTTTCCTCATAAGGGAGTCGCTCCATCCCCTTGATCATTCTGGTTGCCCTCTGCTGAACCTTTTCCAACTCTATAATATCCTTTTTGAGATGAGGCGACCAGAACTGTACACAGTATTCCAAATACGGCTGCACCATAGATTTATAGAACAGCATTATGATATCGGCTGTTTTATTTTCAATACCTTTCCTAATTATCCCTAGCATAGAATTTGCCTTTTTCACAGCTGCCGCACACTGGGTCGACATTTTCATCGTGCTGTCCACTACAACCCCAAGGTCTCTCTCCTGGTCAGTCACTGCCAGTTCAGACCCCATGACTGTATATGTGAAATTAAAATTTTTTGCCCCAATGTGCATAATTTTACACTTGTTTATATTGAATTGCATTTGCCATTTTTCCACCCATTCACTCAGTTTGGAGAGGTCTTTTTGGAGCTCTTTGCAATCCCTTTTTGTTTTAACAACCCTGAACAATTTAGTATGGTAAGCAAACTTGGCCACTTCACTGCTCACTCCTAATTCTAGGTCATTAATGAACAAGTTGAAAAGTACAGGTCCCAGTACCAATCTTTGAGGGACTCCACTTTTTACAGCCCTCCATTGGGAGAACTGTCCATTTATTCCTACTCTCTGCTTTCTGCTTCTTAACCAATTCCTTATCCACAAGAGGGCCTCTCCTCTTATTCCATGACTGCTAAGCTTCCTCAGAAGTCTTTGGTGAGGTACCTTGTCAAAAGGTTTTTGAAAGTCTAAGTACACTATGTCCACTGGATCACCTCTATCTATATGCTTGTTGACACTCTGAAAGAATTCTAACAGGTTACTGAGACAGGACTTTCCCTTGCAGAAGCCATGCTGGCTCTGCTTCAGCAAGGCTTGTTCTTCTATGTGCTTCGTTAATCTAGCTTTAATAATACTTTCTACCAGTTTTCCAGGGACAGAAGTTAAGCTAACTGGCCTGTAATTTCCGGGATCCCCCCTGGATCCCTTTTTGAAGATTGGCGTTAATTTGCCACTTTCCAGTCCTCAGGCACGGAGGAGGACCTGAGGGACAAGTTACATATTTTAGTTAGCAGATCAGCAATGTCACCTTTGAGTTCTTTGAGAACTCTCGGGTGGATGCCATCCAGGCCCGGTGATTTGTTGGTTTTTATATTGTCTATTAAGCCTAGAACTTCCTCTCTCGTTACCACTATTTGTCTCAGTTCCTCAGAATCCCTTCCTGCAAATGTTAGTTCAGGTTCAGGGATCTGCCCTATATCTTCCACTGTGAAGACAGATGCAAAAAATTCATTTAGCTTCTGTGTAATCTCCTTATCGTTCTTTAGTACACCTTTGACTCCCTTATCATCCAAGGGTCCAATTGCCTCCCTAGATGGTCTCCTGCTTTGAATGTATTTATAGAATTTTTTGTTGTTGGTTTTTATGTTCCTAGCAATGTGTTCCTCAAATTCTTTTTTAGCATCCCTTATTGTCTTCTTGCATTTCTTTTGCCAGAGTTTGTGTTCCTTTTTATTTTCTTCATTCGGACAAGACTTCCATTTTCTGAAGGAAGACATTTTGCCTCTAAGAGCTTCCTTGACTTTGCTCGTTAACCATGCTGGCATCTTCTTGGCCCTGGTGGTGTCTTTTCTGATCTGCAGTATGCAGTTGAGCTTCTAATACTGTGTTTTTAAACAATTTCCAAGCATTTTCGAGTGATGTGACCCTCTGGACTTTGTTTTTCAGCTTTCTTTTTACCAATCCCCTCATTTTTGTGAAGTTTCCTCTTTTGAAGTCAAATGTGACCGTGTTGGATTTTCTTGGCAATTGGCCATTTACATGTATGTTTAATTTAATAGCACTGTGGTCACTGCTCCCAATCGGTTCGACAACACTTACATCTCGCACCAGGTCCCGGTCCCCACTGAAGATTAAGTTCAGGGTTGCCGTCCCTCTGGTCACTTCCATGACCAACTGGTCTAGGGCATAATCATTTAGAATATCTAGAAATTTTGCTTCTTTGTCGTGACTGGAACACATATGCGGCCAGTCTATGTCGGGGTAGTTGAAGTCATCCATTACTACAACATTTCCTAGTTTGGATGCTTCCTCAATTTCATATCTCATCTCCAGGTCTCCCTGAGCATTTTGATCAGGGGCACGATAGATCGTTCCCAGTATTAAATCCCTCCTGGGGCATGGTATCACCACCCACAACGATTCTGTGGAGGAGTCTGCCTCTTTGGGGGTTTCGAGCTTGCTGGATTCAATGCCTTCTTTCACTTATATAGCATCACCGCCACCAATACATCCTTCCCTGTCCTTCCTGAATTTCGACAACAACAGAAATGGGAGCAGAAATTGTCGTGTTCATTTATTCAGTCCAGCAAATACAATCATTATTTGCTGTTTTCTTTTCCAGTCTGCAAATGATACATAATTGATTAAATTTTTGCCCATTTACATTGCATTTCCTTTGCATTGAAATGAATGGGGTGTGTCCTGGCTTCCCACAACAGAATCAGACTTGGGACTCTCGTGTTGGTTAATGCAATGGCTTTAATCCACAGGTTAGCACATGACATGAACATGGGTCAGGATACAGCTTGCAAGGTCTAAAATCTACAAGGCACTAAGCAGCATGGCAGCTCAAACAAAGGCATTGTCATGATACTTTAAGTGCCTCCTGAATCTCCTTAGGACAGGGCAGATGTGGCTAATTTTGTAGGGTTTTTCTCTCCACTCAGGACTGGGCAAGCAAGTGGATACTCCTATGGGTAGTCTGGGTAATGGGTTAGGTCTATTTGTGCCTACATCACCCTGCTGAATTCACACTTTCCAAAACAATATTAAAATAAAAACAAAGTCATCCTTCAACATTTGCACTTTTCCAAATTTTGTGATGCAGTTCTCCAACCAAATAATGTGTACAAAATGAATGTATTAGCAGCAAGTGAGTCTGCAAAAGCAAATGTTAGGGGAAACATTAAAAAAACCATTGTATTAGAGAAAATTGCTTACGAAGATATGTACCCTGAGAAAAATGTGCACTAAGATGCTGATGAATTTTCATGGGGACTTCTTTCAAAAAATGCAAACTGATGTGAAGAACTGAACTAAAGGCTGGAAAAATGAGAGATGGAGAGAAACCGAAATTGACACATTTCCCCAATCCTATTCTGTGCTCTGTTTTTATGCCTGGTCCCCCCACTAGCCTTGGCTAAGTTGTCTCAAAAGACATTAGAAGAGAACCTGCCCATCTGACCCTCTTTAAATCACCTTTCTCTTGAGCAGCAACTACAGTACTGCTGTATTCTAGCCAAAAAGTAATAATTATTGGATTTAAGTAATAAAGGAATTGCTGTAGATGCCTTTTGTTTTATGGTGAGCTGGGAATAGCAAACAGCTCAAGTTACAGACAAGTGCATTAATCTTCCCAAGTTTCCTGGATCAAAATACCTTGAGGTTCTACTCTGTATTTTATTGCTGTCCCAAACCCTTGGAGGCTACTTTTCTAAAACAACTTCCTTAAAGAGGTTGGAATCAGAAAAGCATGAAAAAAAAAGCAGCCAATTTCATAATGGAGAGTGTGCATACAAGTTCTGGGGGAAAAGACTTTGAAGTGAAGTATTTATTGTGGTTCCTCTTTTTGGAGAGCCGAGATATAGCTTTGTTTATTGTCTCTAGAGAAGGAGTTATTGCAGAGCATTATTGCACTGAAGGCAGTGGAGACCTTGTATCCAGGTTAGGGAATGAAGAGGCAAGAGACAGAAAATGGGTTAAACAAGGACTACAGGTTAATTGAATTATTATAGGGATCTGCAATGGACTAATTGGACAGTCCAAAGTGTGGATATGCTCCAGGGGCTGAAATAGCAGAACAGCAGTGGGCAGACTTCAAGCTTGTGAGATCCACTTGGTTTTTTATTACAACCTTGAGATCCACCAGTCATTGCCAACTGCAAAATTGTCATCCAGGTGGGTGGGCATACATAGGGGGAGCCAACATGGTACCCTCCAGGTGTTGCTGGACTACAACTCCCATAATCCCTGATCATTGCCAGGCTAACTAGGATTGATGGGATTTGGAGTGCAACAATATCTGAAGGACATTGCATTGGCTACCCTTGCATTATAAATTAGGCAACAGCGTGCCTGTAAACACATGCTTAGGCCAGGAATTTGTGGTCAGTACCAGAACCAAGCTCATAATTGCTTTCACACAAAAATTGTCTCCTGCGTCTCTCTCTCCCTATCCCACACCAGCATTCTTTTCCAGCAACTTTTTTTGAGGAGATGTGTGTGTGTGTGGGGGGGAGATTTTTAGTTGTTGTCTGACATTTCAGAATCAGAAACTCTTGCCAATCTATTGCAAATCATCCAGAGATCTACCAGTAGATATGGATGGAAAGTTCTGTCAGTTTCGGATCTCTCTATTTCTCATTTTTCTAATTTTAAATTTGGTTCTCCACAATTCTGCAGCAATTTGTGATTTGTTTTTTTTTAAAGATCATAAAATTCTCCAGCATTTTAGTGTGATTCCCCCCCCCTAGAAACACATTTTTGTAGGCAATTTGGATGAATGCACACATTTTTGCAAGCAATTTCTCATCGTACAATGCATTTTTGTTTCTTATTTTCACTCATATATTTGTTTTTATGAACACTTTCCCCTAACATAAGCATTTTTGTAAACCTTGCTTAGTTGCCAAACTGCATTGCAATATATGGGTGAGTGTGAATTTCAAAGGATGGCTCTGTTTCAGTTCTTGTATTGTTTTGGAAAGTGCAAATTTGATAAATTCAGCTTTAAATGCAAACTGAATTGAATTTCTGCCCCTTCCCTACCAGTAGATCCTGATTTGCCTTCTGTCCATCCCTACAGTAGAAGATGAGCATCTGCCTGAATCCCTCATGTATTTTGATCAGTGGAGGCTGATCCATGAGGGCAAGTGAGGCACTGCCCCACCAACCGTAATCTGCACTCAGCCAGCCCCCATCTGTCTATGTTCTTATTTACAACTCTTCCAGGGGTGGCAGCATTATCTGCCAATTTCCTCTTTCTTTCAATGTTGCCCTTGTAAAACTCAGCAGGGAGATGGAAAAGGACAAGAACAGAATGAGTTGGCTTCACTGGCCATTGACTCTGGCTCCACCTACTGTTTGAACTCCCTGCAGTCCAGCCCATCAGTCTTGACAGCCACCAGCCACCTCCAATTTGGATAGGTGGCATCCTGGCTCCAGGCCTGAAACAGTTGCCAGAATTGTTCTCATCCCCTCCTCATCCCATGTATTGGCTCCTTACGCATGGGTAGAGACTTGGTATTTGGATCTTCAAACAGTAACCAGTGCAAATCAGTGCCAAGCCAAATGCTCTATCCTTGTTTTACTGCCTCACTTGTAGGTGATGAATTGGGAGGTATTTCAGCAATTTTTCATGGGATGTTGAAATCTGGAGATGGGAACAAACTAACTGCTGCTCTTCACGCTAAGGGTGAAGAACTTCATTTGGTCTGCATTTTAAAGTGCACCAAGCTAGTTCACATCTCCCAGACTAATACATGAATCAGAACATAATTATCCTTCAGATTTCACACTTTTACAAATTTTGCAATACAGCTTGGCTCAAAAATGTGTTAAAATTACGTATTTTAGGGTAATTCATGGGCAACTCATGTATTGGTAACTGCGATTGGACTACTGTAACATGCTCTATGTGGGGTTTCCCTTGGGATTAGTCTGGAAACTACAGCTGGTGCAGAATGCTGCAGCCAGGTTGTTGAGAGGAGCACCTAGACATGTGCATATTACACCTGTGCTGAGGGATCTACACTAACTGCCAATCAGTTACCAAGTCATGCATCATTCAAGATTTTGTTGGAGACATATGAAGCCCTGAAAAACTCAGGGCTAGGTTACCTGAAAGACTGCCTGCCCCTGTATAGACCTGTAAGATGACTATCATAGGGCCATGTCCCCAAACCAGGAATTTTCCACTATTGCCCTTATACCATACAATGCTTTTCCTTCTGACATAGATGAAGCAACAACCATCTGTTCCTTTGAACATTTTGTAAAGACATACCTGTTATGCACAGGCTTTCCCTGCCCCATAAGATCAGATCCTGTTTTTATTTGTTTCAATTCCCTGAGTTCCTGTTTTGCTTTTATTATGGACAACAGAACAGCTCCTGCAACTTAGATCCCCAATACCAACCCTCCAAAGTTTCATGTGTTTCTGCTGAAATGATGTTAGGAAATGGCAAGTGTGCTTTAATGATACCCATGGGTGGACAAATCTATCCATTTAAGTTTCTCTCTGTTTCTCATGTTTCTAGTTGTAAGTTCAGCTTGCCACATTTTCTCCAGTGGAGAATGTTCCACCACCCTCAGTCTGCCCTCACAACTGCCTGCCTTCTTACTTTCATCCAGTCAAGGCAGTTGCAATTCTTTCAGCTTCCTCCTCACTAATCTCAGGCTGCGCCTTGTAGAACTCACCAAGGAGAAGGCTTGTCCTGGCCAAGGCCATTGGAATCAGTCTCAGACTTCCTGGTGTATTTTCTCCAGTATGTTTAATGAGAAACTTCAATCTAGAATACTTCATGGATCAACTTACAGGGTACACAAAATTCTGCACCTCTACACAGCATAATCAGGCACTACTCAAAGCTAAGACATTGTCATAGTCATTAGACACCCCCCTTACAACCCTTAAGTAGGTTTGGGTGGGCTCTTTCTACTTTCCTCTGAGGTGGAAAAGTGGGGGCCAGCTGAGACTGCTGGCACAGTTGCCTGCATGTCTGGAGCAACGGGGGCAGCGGCACTTCATCGAGATCCTCCTCCTATAGAGGAGGTGCACATAGGGGCAGCAACTTGGGAGGAGAAGGGGAGTTGGAAGGGAGAAGAAGGGATGTGCTCCTGATCTGCCAACATTCCTTCAGGGGAGTAAGAGTGAGGGGGCTGTCAAAAGTACTGAAGCCTACTGTCTCAGTACTTCCTAGTTGCAACTGACTAGGACCCTCTCCTGGGTCCCATTCTGTATCTTCATCATTGCCTTCTTCATCTCTCTGGAATCGCTCTATGGGGCTCCTGACAAGGATGTGGACAAAACTCAAATGGATTGATTTTGCCTGTCATTGGCTCTGTCTCGACCTACTAACAGCTTCCCTGTCTTCGGCTCTACCAGTGCCCATGGGCACAGCCACCGATTTCCTCATCAGTTTGTGATTTTAAAAAACAAGTCTTTATGTAAATTTGTCACCATTTTAGTGCACATTTTCTCCTAGCAGACACATTTTTGTAAGCAGTGTTCCCTAATATGATGGAATTTTGTATGCTGTTTTCAAAAATATATGCACTTTTTTGCACATTTTATCTTATATATACATTTTGCAGACATGTTTTTTGTTGTTGTTGGAGAACTGCATCCCAAAAATTCAGAGAAGTGCAAATTTTAATGTGTAGCTGTGTTTCAGTTTGCAGAGATGTGAACAGATTTTTCCCCATTCCTAGTTGCGTCCAAACCTGCCTTCTCACATAGAGACTGATCTAGACTGCATGTACCTTCCTCCTGAAGAAGCTTTCCATTTCCAGAATCATCTGTGGACTGTGCCAGATATGTGGAATCCTCAGTTTGGATTATCCCTCCCTCGTTCTACCAGTTGTCCCACCAGTTTGGGGAAGGGCCACAGTTCAGTTGTAGAATGTTGGGAGTAAAGCACCAACTCTTGTAGCAAGTAACATGAACCAGTGGGGGGGGTGAAAGACAGAAAGGAAACCTATTCTTCCCTCGTTGTTTCCTTCTTGAGAAACCACTTGTCATTTTCTCAGGCTTTACTTCCTCCTTCTTCTGACATAGCATGTGTGAGTGATGACTCTATAACAGCCACATGCTTGTCTGTGTTCAGAATGGCTTTATTTCCCAGCAGCAATAATCCTTAAATGTCTTTATTCTTTCAATCACCACCCTTACCAGACTGTTCGTTTCTGCTCTTCACTGCTATATATACCAAAGGCCAATACAGAATACCTGCCTTGCATGCCAAAGGCCCCAGGTTCAATCCTTGGCATCTTCAGGTAGGACTTTAAAAGACTGCTTCCTCAAACTTTTGAGAGCTGCTGCCAGTCAGTGTGGATAATGCTAAGCTGTTTGGATCAGTCAGTCTGACTCCATATAAGGCAGCTTGCTATTTTTGGGGGGACATGATGAGTGATTAGAAACAAGGCACATCTAGGAGAAACACCATGATTGCCGTCACCCTTTCGCGCCTTCAGGCAAATGAATCTATTTATTGACAAAAGGTAGAAGGTGGCAGTCAATCGTTAGGCACTGTAAGTGCTAAAATTAACCAGGATGGAGATGTTTCTCCATTGTGTATGCCACAAATAATAGAGCAAGAATGAATGGTTATTGTCAGGTACTTGGACAATGATTAATGTAGGTTCAAAACAGATGCTGCAAATAAAGGATGTTTGCAACCCTCCCTGATTTATAGTGGCAACCGAGGGACAAAGAGAACAGAGAATCCTAAACAAAAGGAGCAGTAACATGCTATCTGAACATCTGTATGCCCAGGGGAGGACTGCTTCTCTGTCTTATAAATCACAGTGAAAGGAACATACTTTGCTATATCCAGTGTGCAAGCTTGCTGTTTTATTGAGCCTTAGAGTGAGATGGGGTATAAATTGGTGGGGGGGGCACTTGAAGATCCTGCTCCATGGGAGAGATTTAATTGTCTATGTCATGTGCGAAACCACACAAGCCGACTAAGATTGATATTCAGTGTTTGTGCTACTCAGAGTAGAACCACTGATGTGAATGGATATGATGAAATTAGGTTCATTAATTTTAATGGGTTTACTCTGCTTGGAATTTAGTTGAATACCACCCTGAGACTTCATGGCATGCTCGGCCTGATGGAAATCCCATAGGTGTCTTTGGTGTATTCAAATGGGGAATAATGTGCATTAGCATTATCAGTTACATACTGATAGACAAAAGTTTTTTTCTCCCTCTCTCCTACCTCTAGACCAGCCTTTCCCAACCAGTGTGCCTCCAGATGTTGCTGGACTACAATTCCCATCTTTCCTGACCATTGGCAATGCTGGCTGAGGCTGATGGGAGCTGTGGTCCAACAACATCTGGAGGCACACTGGTTGGGAAAGGCTGCTCTAGACTTTATGGGCATCAAATGAAACTGAACGTTAGAAGCTTCAGGGCAGACGAAAAGCAAGTGCTTCTTCATGCAGCACATAAAACTATGGAATTCTCTCTCACGAGAGGTAGTGATAGCCACCAACTTGGATGGCTTTAAAAGAAGGTTACACAAACCCATGCAGGACATGACTATCAGTGTCTATTAGCCATGATAGCTATGTTCTTTCTTAACTGTCAGAGGCAGCATGCCTCTGTATACCGGCTGCTGGGAATCACAAGTGGAAAAAGCTCAGGTTTTGCTTGTGAGCTTCCCATGGGCATCTGGTTGTCCACGGTGAGATCTGGATGTTGGACTAGATGGGCCATTGCCCTGATCCAGCAGGGCACTTCGTATGTTCTTATTGTTCAGTCCTGGGGAAAAAAAAGCTTTTTAAAAATATAGTAGGTCTGTGTTACACTGAACACAGTCACAAGTCTTCTGTGAACATGTTAAAGTGTTTGTGTGAGTGTGCATTTGTTGATTTGTACACCTCAAGTGATGCGCACACAGGTCCACACTCATGGTCCACAGGTCCACACATTGTACACTCATTGTGTTATAAGCAAATATCTCAATGAGTGTATAGGTCAGCTATGTGTCAGGGCTGGGCATACATATTCCCCGATCGGATCTGGAACCTGATCTGTGACTTTAGACTGACACCAGTCTGGGCCAATCCAGAGCTGCCCCAATCTGGATCCAGGCCCTGAATCAATTCACAGCCCAGCTTTAATGTTTAATTAGGGTTTCAATCCTTAATTAAACATGCAGTTGGGAGGGGGCAAGGGAAGAAGGAGATGCTATGTCCCCCCCACACACACCTCACTGCAGGAAACATGATGAAACCTTCTGCTCACCAGCTGGTGAACAGAGAGTTTAATTCTGCTGGATGTTGCTTTCACAGTGCATTGCCTATCAGGACCATGATGGCAAAGCAGATCCCTGTAGCCAAGAAGACTGAATCCAGCTGGTGAGTGTAGGGTTCAATCCTACACGCAGAGCTTGGAAAAGTTACTTTTTTGAACTACAACTCCCATCAGCCCCAGCCAGCATGGCCACTGGATTGGGCTGATGGGAGTTGTAGTTCATAAAAGTAACTTTTTCAAGCTCTGCCTACAGGGTGTTGCTTTGCCAATGCTCCCCCTGTGGGGAATGCACTAGTGAAGGAGACTCCTGCAGCTGACAGAACTGAACTCTCTGCTTCGAGCACACAGTCCTGCAGGGGTTTGTTTCCCTAGCACTTTCCTGGCATTTACCAAAGGGAGGAGGGGAAAGGGATATCATAAATGTGTAAGATCAAGCATCACAAGGTGGCATGCCTACATTTGGCCATCCCTTTGGTCCCTTTGAAAAATCACTAATAAAACATTTCTATTCACAATTCTTTGAACTCTGACCATTGTTAACCCATTAGAATGTCCAAGTTCTCCTCTCTGTCTATTGAGGTCACCTTCTCACTGAGGTGGTAAATACAAACAAGCATCTATGTTTTACCAGTTCAGATTGCTGAAAAGTGGGAGACTCCCATGATGGAATGTTAATAAAAAAACAATCAATAACCCTGTATGTAAAAAAGTAGCATGTCTGGAATAATGGTTGTATTCTGTCTTTCTTGGTGCAGTGCATTGGTTTGTAAAAGGAGCCAAGCTGAGCACAAAGAAGACTAAGGTGGAAAAGCTCCTTTTAAAAAAATAAAAATAAATATATGCATATGGAAAAATAGCTTGTCATGGAGAAGGGAATTTGTTTGTATGGAGGCCTGTTCAATCTCTGCCATCTAAAATAGACACAAATCTACCACCTCAGTGAGAACAAGTCCTACTTGATGATGAGCCTGATCTATTGCGTCCCGTTTTGCTGAGATGTTATTCTATGACAATCTGAGTCTCTAATTGCCCTGTCATTTTCTAATGTAAATCCATAATAAAAGCCTTTATAACCTTATAAAAAAGGACTCCCCTTTCATGTAACCTCTGTTCTAACCTTCCATCAAGTCGACTTTTATTGCTCACCAATATTTCTCTCTGACTTGCCTGTGATCTCCCCCCCCACACACACACTTTGCTGATAAAAAAGGAGTCAATGGCAAATTTCATCAGTACTTCTGTCTCCACTGCAGTCATATTTCCAAATGGATTTTGCACCAGAAAAATGCCTTAATTGGCTCTTTTCCCTCTAATCGATGGTACTGCTGCACTCCAGCCCCACCTCTAAAGTATTAAACTGCATGCATGATTTACAGCATAAAGAAAGATCATTGGATCAATTCTAGTGGAACTGACTCACCTTCCCCAACAACCTCTGGGAAGCCAAATCTTTTGGTCACATTAATTTTTTAAACACTTGTGCGCAAATAAGTGATCTCTCATGTGAGCAGTGCAATGGATTTGTAGAGTGATCCTATTAATCCGGGGTCAGTGAACAGAGCCTACAGACCATCTTCTGGACCCAGCTTTGCAACACGATACTTCAAGTGAACGTGTAAAGATGCCTTAGAACATAAGAACATAAGAAGAGCCTGTTGGATCAGGCCAGTGGCCCATCTAGTCCAGCATCCTGTTCTCACAGTGGCCAACCAGGTGCCTGGGGGAAGCCCGCAAGCAGGACCTGAGTGCAAGAACACTCTCCCCTCCTGAGGCTTCTGGCAACTGGTTTTCAGAAGCATGCTGCCTCTGACTAGGGTGGCACAGCACAGCCATCACGGCTAGTAGCCATTGATAGCCCTGTCCTCCATGAATTTGTCTAATCTTTTAAAGCCATCCAAGCTGGTGGCCATTACTGCATCTTGTGGGAGCAAATTCCATAGTTTAACTATGCGCTGAGTAAAGAAGTACTTCCTTTGGTCTGTCAGCGAGTCAGACTATTACAGGAAAGACATGCAACTTTATGTGGCATCCAACTTCATATGACATTCACAAGGATTATTCCCTAACACCACTTCCTGCTGAAGAGAGTGTGTGGGTGGGTGAATGATCAGGGGAGAAGTGTTTAGCCAGTCCTCTTGTTTAGGTAAAAAAATGAGGTGCCAATATATCTTGATAAAAGTGCTGTGGGTACCAGCACAAAATGGGCAGCGAAAAAAAAGGTGCTGGTACTCTGAACTGGTGAGTACTGACACAGAAAGCCCTGGTTACAGCAGGGATGAAGAACATCAGGCCCAGGGAACAAATGCAGCTCCCCAGGCCTCTCCTTCTGGCCAGTGGGATTCTCCCCAGTTCACAGCCCCTCCTCAGCCACATCCCCCAACAGCCCTACTTCATGTCATCCTCAAATGTTTTTTGCCTGGATGGCTGGCTGTCCTCCTTCTAGGCTTCTTAAAAGCATCTGGTTGGTGGCTGTAGGAAACAGGGTGATGGACTAGATCCAGGTTAGCCAACATAATCCCCTCCAAATAATGTTGGACTCCAACTCCCATCAAGCCAACCAGCATAGTTAACGGTCAGTGATCAGAATAGGCAAATCTGTCAATTTCAGTTTCTCTCTCTTTCTATTTTTCCCCCAGTGTTAAGTTCAGTTTTTTAAATTCCCATATCAGTTTGCTTTCCCCCCATCAGCATTGTAGTGTGAACTTCTCTTAATACATACATTTTAATGCAAAATTCTCTAATATTCCTTGCCATCTTGGGCTCCTTTGGGAGGACAGGTGGGACAGAAATTTAATAAATAAATAAAAACATATTTCCAAAGCAATTTTCCATAATATGTGCACAATGTGCACTAATATGTATATTTTACATAGTGTATGCATTGTACACATTACTTGGCTGGAGAACTGTGTTGCAAAATTTAGAGATGTGTGACGTTTGAAGGATGGCTTTGGCTAAGTGAAAATGGAAATGTACTGCCTTCAAGTCGATCTCGACTTATGGCGACCCTATGAACAGGATTTTCATGGTAAGTGGTATTCATAGGGGGTTGACCATTGCCTTCCTCTGAGGCTGAGAGGCAATGACTGGCCCAAGGTCACCCAGTGAGCTTCATGGCTGTGTGGGGATTCGAACCCTGGTCTCCCAGGTCATAGTCCAGCACCATAAGCACTACACCACACTGTAGGGTCATCTTTAAATGCAAACTGAATTGAAATTCTCTCCCATTCCTAGTCAGCAGTGGTGACTGGTGGCTCCATGTCACTGTGGCAGTAGAATACACCCTGGGTTTTAGTCTGAATTTTCAAGGAGCTAGTTCAGCACCTTGGACCCAGAGTAGACTCCACTGTGCAAATGACATGGAGCCACCACCCACCACTGATAGTCAGGGATGATGGGACCTGTAATCCAGGAAAATCTGGAGGACACCATGTTGGTTACCTCTGGTTTGACCTAACACAACTCTTCTAGTACTCTCCCCCAGTGTGGGGAACCTTTGGCCCTCCATATGTTGCTGAACTACAACTTTCATCATCCCTGGCCATTGGCCATGCTTTCTGGGATTGATGAAAGTTGTCATTCAGCAGCATCTGAAGGACCAAAGGTTCTCCACATCTGCTCTCTTCACTCACATTGAAGACCAAGCTTATTCTCTGATTTTGTGTATAAAAGGAGAGTGAATGTCTTGTAAGGAATAATTAATTTGTGCTAAATGATCTTGAGTGTGTCCTCTCATTGAAAGCTGTTTAGCACCTGGGATCTAGATGTTTGCACCTCCCTAATCTTTATTTAGTGATGGAGGGGAGAAAGCATGTACTTGTAAAACTCATGCATAATGTATTTCAAGGTGATAAGTGGGAATGTAAATTCAGAGCCTTGAATTATCTATCCCGACACATCTTCCTGTTTAGCTACATTAATGTACACCCTTATCTCATAAATGACTTTATATCTTACTTACATCAGCACTTTACCTTCTGAAGCATTGAAAAGGCTGTGTTATGTGGATGATGAGAAATTCAAGAAAGTGATTGACTGATCCAGCTTCCCAACACTGTTTTTTTCCTCTCTCTTTTTGGCTGAGCTCTCCTTTTGACTGTTTGTCTTTTTTTCCCATGTGTTTAATAAATGGCTGTTTACTGAAATCAAAGGCTTCGAAGCATCTATTCTCAGCAATGAATGCAAGGTAAAGAGCTTTTCACATCCGGTGAAAATGGCAGGGACTTGCCAAGATATTGAATCGCCCTCCCGCAGCTGTCTCGTGTATGTATGGATGTTTTGAGGTTCAAAAGGAGGTTGAGGTTACCACTAAGAAATTCAACATTTCCAAACAGAGAAGGTACCATATTTCCAAACAGAAATGCTACCATATTTAGATAATTGTGGATTTCAATCCAGACTTATTTGTAGGATTGTGGTCCTTTTAACATAGTAAATATAAAACAGGTATCTTAACATAATATGCTATTGCAGCAATCCAGACCCCGCTCCCCTTTGAGCTGAGCAGGGTGCATGTTGATTCGGTAGAGGTATTTCTCTGACCAGCCTGCCAGTCCCTGTCAGCCTCCCGTCGGTCACTGCTTGCAGAGTGATGCCCATGTCACACTGCTGGCATGGAGCTTCCCCTTCTGCCCACCCAGTGTGTGACTGCACAAGTGCCGCTAGGGATGGGGGAGAAATTCAACACAGTTCTCATTTAAAGCCAAATCTATCAAATTCACACTTTCTGAAATAACATGAGAAGCAAACCACAGCAATCGTTCAGAACTGGGAAATACAACAGTCCTCTGGAATTTGCCCTTTTGTGCTACATTTCTCCAACAAAGATATGTTTACAAAAATGCATCTATAGAGGAAAGTGTGTGTAAACATGAAAAAAAAATTATTGAAAACATACAGAAATTCATGAAATTAGGAGAAAGGGTTGGCAAAAAATGTGTACATTAGTCAAAACAATACAAAAATGTGTATATATTAGGAGAAATTTGCACTTAAATGCTGAAGAATGTTCATGAGCATTTCCCCCCCCCCCAAAATTGCTACAGAACTGAATTTAAGATTGAAAAAATGAGAAATGGAGGGAACCAAAACTGACAGATCCTTCCACCCATCCATTCCTGGGTGCCACTGACAGAAGCTGAGCTGGTCCAGCATCACTTCTGCCATCACATAATGGCATTGGGCCTGACAGAGGCCTGAGCACTGTTCTAGCTCCAAAATGCCACAGGGATCTGCCCCTCCCCTGCTTCCACTCCAGCCATCCTGTACAGAAGGGCTACAGATGTAATAGTAGACCCAACTGCCTGGAGGGGCAGTTAGGATTGCTTCCCATCTTAAGGATGCTGGAGGAATTTGAACTTTATGGATTCTGATAAGAATAGAGGATCAGATCTTACTTATCTAATGGCTTTTGCACTTCCAACACAGTTCTCTGCTCAAAAATAAGTGCACGAGGGGAAAAAATACATTTAGAAAAGCATGTCTATAGCCGCCCAATGAAAAACCATATAGAATCTGTCACTGGGCTCCTAGTATCAAAACTTATGGAGAACTGCAATTATGGAAAAGATAACACACCAGATGAAAGTCTCTCTCAAGGACAAGAACCTCCAGACTCTTTCTACTTTTTTTGACATCCTTTTATTTCTTACACAATGGATACATCGTTTATATGGAAGCCCTTACTACATTATTGGGACATTTGGAAATGCCTGTAATCCTGGCACCCAATTCGTAATGACTTCCCCTTTTCTCCTCTTGTCAACTGCTTATCAAGACTTCCCATTTTTTCCTGGTGTATATGGATAATATTTTCTGTATTTCTCCAGACATGTGGCAATGACTTTGGTAATATTCATTATCATATTTTAGGTGTTATAACTTTTTTTTCTTGTTGTTGTGATCCCTGGAAAAAGAAACAGACATTTAATAAAAATGTGTTTCAAAAAGAAAAAAGGAAAGCATACCTGGGGAGGAAACGCATCTAGAAATGCCAGTTTTCATATACTGTAGATTCTTTTTAAATTAAAAAATACAGATGCATGCACAAAGAGGACACAATAGGTTTATTTATGAACAGGGGTGAATGTGGCTCGCACCATATATAGACTGATTTGCCCATCTTTATACAATATACCTGATTTTTTAAAAAATCTACTTCTATATACATTTAAGAAAGATTTTAATCTGGGAACCAGCCCTGTAAATTTGCCTTACGCATATAGGATTTTACAGGTGTGGGCCTTAATTTGGTTATACCATCCCTGCAGGGACATGTGGCCACAGTGTTCTGGCTTCACATCTAGGCAGGATTAGAATTGTTAAGGTATTGCTCAAAATATCCCCTTCTAATTAATCAGCCATTCCTGGGTTAGATAAAAGTTGCATTCCTAGGAACCACAGAGCTTTCAAACAGGAGGTGATAAAATCCTTTCTAAAGTTAATTAAGTGCAAAAGCAGGGCCGTGCTTTAAAAAGGCAAGATAAGTGTCCACCGCTGGAAACTCTTTTTTCATTAGGAGGAAGGGAAAGGAGATATTGTGAAGCGGTTCACTAATCAAAGGAGACAATAGGCAGCACCCCACTAAGTCATACTCTGAGTCAGCTCATTGAAATCAATGGACTTAAGTTGGCCTGTTGATTTCAGCGAGTCTGCTCTATGACGGTGCAGGGGTTGGAGAGCCTTTTTCAGTTGTTGGGCATTCCATTTTGCGCCACTTTTCAGGGAGTGGCACTGTTTCAATGGTGGGTAGGGCCAGAAGTAAAAGTGGGCCAGACACCCAATCCAAATTGTACTTTTCTACAGCAGACTGATTGTGACGCCCTTCCCTGGCTCTCCCTGTCAGGTTCCTACCTGCGCGTGGCTACTGCCTGTCACTAGGCACCACCAGGGACTCCACCAGTCTGGACTGTCCTTTTTTATTGTTTCTCTCCCCGCTCTAGCACAGATCTCAACAGATCCCCCTGCTAGGCAACCACCAGTCACATCCTAATACTAGTATTCCCAGAGACTCTGAATACTGGTATTGTTATTCTCTTCACCACTGCCACCATTTGTTACAGTTCCCCTTCAGCCTTGGTCATTACCTTACCCTCCCTTCTGGTCTGTGAAACCCCAGCCAAGGATCAGGCCTTTGGTAAACCAAATTAAGTATTTATTACAGATAACAAAGCTAACAAGATTAACAAGATTTCTTCTTAAGGCACATAAGCATATGGTTTTACTCAATACTAATCCGAACTCCACTCCTCTCCTTCTCCACGCTCTCCTGACAAACAACTCTCTCAATAACCCACCAAAGCAACCCACTCACTTTCATCACCTCTCAGATTCCACTCTCACTCCTTTTATATGTTCAGCCATTTTAAACACTCAGCCAATCATCTTGCATTCTACTGCCCATTCACTCCCCCTCTTTCACTCCACTTACCATGTATCTTCTAAACAACAACACTTACCATATATACATTAATATAGGAACATCATATTCCCCCCCTTAAACAACAGCAGAGTATTATTCCTGTTCCAGGATTTATACGTCGCGTTAACAAATAAAAGTCTCTATGGGGAAAATGTATTTCTTTGTTCCTCTGTCTGGTCACGTCACTGCAGTCCCAGCCACTTGCCTGGAAAGTCCATCGGCCAGTACATTGTCCTTGCCTTTTATGAACTGGAAGTCCACCTGATAGTCCTGTAGGGCCCAGGACCACCTCTGCAGCATAGTGTTATGGTTTTTCATAGTCTGCAACCATAACAAGGCCCGATGATCCGTAGTCACTGTGAATCTTCGTCCCCACATGTATGGGCGCAACTTGTTCAGTCTCCACACGACCGCTAGGCACTCCTTCTGGACCGACGAATAGTTTTTCTCCCTCGGTGTCAGCTTGCGACTCAGGTATGCCACTGGATGTCTGGTGCCTTCTCTCTCCTGTAGCAAGACGACTCCCAGCGCCAGGTCCGACGCATCTGTAGCCACGATGAATGGTTTCTCATAGTCTGGTGCTATTAATATGGGTCCTTGGCACAAGGCTTGCTTCAGTAGATCAAAAGCCTTCTGACATTCATTCGTCCATACCACACGCTCGGAACACTTCTTCTTTGTTAATTCATGCAAGGGGGTTGCTATTTCCCCAAAATTTCTCACAAACTTCCTATAAAATCCAGCCACACCCAGAAATGCCCTTACTTGTTTTTTGGTTAAGGGGATCGGCCACGCTTGTATTGCCTCCACCTTGCTCCATAAGGGGGTCATTTTCCCACCCCCCACCTTATGTCCTAAATAGATTACTTCCTTTAGTCCAAACTGGCATTTCTTAGCTTTTATTGTGAGGCCTGCTTTTCTTAAGGCCTCCAATACTGTTGTCAGGTGTTGGACATGCTCAGGCACCGACTTGCTAAAAATGGCCACGTCATCGATATAGGCCACTGCAAAATCTGACATGCCTCGCAACACAGTATTGATTAGCCTCTGAAATGAACTTGGTGAGTTCCTTAGTCCCATGGGTAAGGTCACAAACTCATATAACCCATCTGGTGTACTGAAGTCAGTTTTGGCTCTGGATTCCGTCTAGTTCCATTTGCCAAAATCCTTTACAGAGATCTAGTGTAGACATAATGGTTGCTGCCCCCAATAACTCTAACATTGCGTCTACCCAAGGCATAGGTACGCATCTGGGACAGTAATTGGATTGGTTAGCTGATAATCAATGCAAAACCTTGTCGTTCCATCTTTTTTCGGAACCAGGACAATACTTGAGGCCCAGGGACTGATGGATTCCCTGATCACTCCTAATTCCAGCATATCTTCCACCTCCTTTTTGATCTCATTCAAAACTTTCCCATTCACACGGTACGGAACAGATCTGATTGGGGCATGCTCTCCAGTATCAATGGAATGTATAACTATACTGGTTCGGCCAGGTTTATTACTAAAGAGATTCCTATAGGTTTTCAAAACTCTCAGAATCTCTTCTTTTACTTCCTCCTTCACCTCCTCTGACCATTCCACTTGATCTACCCCTCCTTTGTCTTTGCTTTCCTGTACCAAATCTGGAAGTTCAGGCCCACTTCCCTCAGGGAATAAGGTAACTTGCAACACCTGTACATCCCTGGTATGGTAAGGCTTCAATATATTTACATGAACCACTTTGCTTTTGTTTAATTGGTCTGTGGTGATTACATACATCACTGTGTCAAGCCTTTCTCTGATGGTATATGGTCCTTCCCAGTTAGTCTGTAATTTGTCATGTTTCCTGGGTATGAACGCCATAACCATATCTCCCACATCATACACACGTTCCCTGGCTGTTCTGTCATACCAGTAACGCTGCTTCTCCTGTGCTTGACTCAAATTCTTTTCCACCACCTCCATCATTAATGTTAATTTATTGCGGAATTCCAATACAAAATCTACTACAGATGTTTTGTACTCTCCCAGGGTTCCTTCCCATGAATTTTTAATAGTTCCAAAGGTCCCCTCACTTTTCTAGTGAACATGAGTTCAAAGGGTGAGAAGCCTGTTGACTCCTGAGGGACTTCTCTGTATGCAAATAAGAAGCATCCCAACCGTTCATCCCAGTCTTGTGGGTGATCTTGAACATAGCTTCTGATCATGCCCTTCAAAACGCCATTGAATCTGTCTGTTAACCCATTAGTGGCTTGATGGTAAGTAGTGGTCTTTAGATGTTTTAGACCACAACATTTCCACATACATTGCATCACTTCTCCCATGAATACACTGCCTTGATCCGTCAGCACTTCATGAGGGAAACCCAGCCTCATAAAGATTTTTAATAAAGCCTCTGCCACTACAGGGGCTTCCACGGATCTTAGTGCTTCTGCGTCTGGGTACCTGGTGGCAAAATCCACCACCACCAATACATATTTCTTGCCATTCCTTGTGGGTTTGGAAAAAGGGCCCACCAAATCTATTCCCACTCTATAAAAGGGTTGTCCAATTATAGGAAGGGGCTTTAAGGGTGCCTTAGTCTTTACTCCACTTTTTCCCACCTTTTGGCATATTCCACAAGATAGACAATGTTGTTTTACATCTTTGGAGATGTTTGGCCAATAATAGTGTGCAGCCAATCTCCTCTTGGTCTTTTTTATTCCCAGATGTCCTGCACATGGGACATTGTGGGCTACCTCTAGCAATCTGGTTCTGTATTTGCTAGGTACTATTAATTGCTTCACTGGTTCACATTCATCCTTTCTCTCAGCAGGCATCCACAGTCTATATAAAATCCCATTCTCACACACAACTTGATTCCTCAGTTTGTCAGTGAAAGGAATCTGTTGGGTCAGAGCTTGTTCCTTTATCTGCTTCAAACATATCTTTTTGCAGCTCTTCCCTGAATTGATCTGCCTCATCATTATCAGAGACCACTTGATACAGTTTGTCTCCTTCAGCAGGCCTGCTAGTGGTTGCTATGGTGACCTGAGGCTGGTTAACAGATTCCACCCTGTTTGTTTCAGCCCCCCTTAATATGGCTTCTTTTTCTCTGCCAATTTGCTGTCTGGTCACTACATAGATCTTTCCTTGGGCGCCCATTACATCCCTTCCCAGTATTACTGGTTCTTGTTGCTGGGCATTTATGCCTACTTTATATCGGCCCTCTCGGCCTCTCCAAGTCATATCCACCAGGGCCACAGGCAAACTTTCTGGTTGACCCCTCACTCCTTGGATAGTCACAGTTTCCTGAGGTAATATTACCTCAGATTTTATTAAATCTGGCCTCAGTAATGTCTGAGCGGCACCAGTATCAAGCAATGCCCAATAATTTGCCCCTTGTACACTCACTTCCTCTCTCAGACTTGAATCAAGGTCTGTTACTTCTGTCCAGTTTATCTGGCAGAACTGAACCTTTTTCGCTGTTTCTAAAGCCTTGGGCTCTGTTTTCACTGTCCTTGTCTGAGCAGGATTACTAATGGGGTTGGCAACCTCACATTGAAAACGTAGGTGCCCCGGTCTACCACATTTGTAGCATAATTTCTCCTCACTTTTAGGGTACACAGATCCACTCTGGGGTGTCCTGTGCCCTTCAGATTTTACTGGAGGACTCACTCGCTGTGGTACCACATCCCTTCTGCCAGCATTATATGGTCTGGGTTTAAAATCTCTTGATGTTTTCCCCACCCAGCCAGTTCTGTTGGAGGCGAAGTGATCCGCCATCTCTGCGGCCTCCTGCACCGATGTAGGGGAACGGTCTTTGACCAGGAGCCTTATTTCTGGTGGTAACTGATGGTATAATTGATCCAATATCATGAGGTTTTTCACCTCCTCCACAGACTGAGCTTTTGCACTTGTCAGCCATTTCCCAAATATGTCCATCAGTTTTGCCCCCAGCTCCACGAAAGACCTCCCTGTCTGTATCTGGCAGTTTCTGAAAAGCTTTCTAAAATAATCAGGCCCCAGTCTGAATCTTTTAAACACTGCTTCTTTGAATTCAGCATAGGTGACGGGCCTGTCTGAGGGGAAATATTGGTATACCTCAGCCAATTCCCCTTTAATCAGGTTTGATAAATACTGCATGTATTTATCTTCAGGTAGCCCCCACAACTGAGCTGCTTTTTCAAAGGTTCTGAGGTAAATTTGAAGATCTTGACCAGGCTCATAGACAGCAAAGTCCTTTGGAGTAATTTTTATTTTTGCTCCATCTCTGTCCTTTCTTGTTTCATCAGAATGAAACCAATTTTAATCTTTCCCCTTGTATCTCCGCATCCACTCTCATTCTCTCAGTTTCCATCCTCAATCTCTCAGTTTCCAACTCCCTCTGCTTGTCTTTTTCCTCAGCCTCCATCCTCAATCTCTCAGCTTCCAACTCTCTCTGTTTGTCTTTTTCCTCAGCCTCCATCCTCAATCTCTCAGCTTCCAACTCTCTCTGTTTTTCCTTCTCTGCACCTTCCATCCTCAATCTCTCAGTTTCCGTCTTCAACTTCTCTCTCAAGTATTCTATATAAGCGGGATTGCTTAAATATCCTTCTGGGGTCTCTTTCCTGACAGGTTGTTTTTGCTGGGCAGTAGCAAATCCTATAAGTGCTACCCTCAATTCATCTACCCCTTTACCCTCGTGAGGTAAATTGAATGTTATGCACTTCTCCACCAGCTCCTCTCTTTTCATTTTTATGTATTCAGCCATGGTGTTTGAGTTCACTCACTCTTTGCCACACACTCTTTGCCAGTCACTCTCACAAGTAATCTTGTTTTGTTATTTCTGTTTGCCACACAACTATTAGGGATTGTCTAGTATTCGTATCTCACTGCTACAGCCAACACCTGTGACATAGTCTCCTTTGTCACCACGTGTCTTTGGGACTCTCTTTGGTTCGTATCTGGATTCTCTGTTGTTCGTATCCCACCACTACTGCCACCACATGTGACGCTCTTCCCTGGCTCTCCCTGTCAGGTTCCTACCTGCGTGTGGCTACTGCCTGTCACTAGGCACCACCAGGGACTCCACCAGTCCGGACTGTCCTTTTTTATTGTTTCTCTCCCCACTCTAGCACAGATCTCAACAGATCCCCCTGCTAGGCAACCACCAGTCACATCCTAATACTAGTATTCCCAGAGACTCTGAATACTGGTATTGTTATTCTCTTCACCACTGCCACCATTTGTTACAGTTCCCCTTCAGCCTTGGTCATTACCTTACCCTCCCTTCTGGTCTGTGAAACCCCAGCCAAGGCTCAGGCCTTTGGTAAACCAAATTAAGTATTTATTACAGATAACAAAGCTAACAAGATTAACAAGATTTCTTCTTAAGGCACATAAGCATATGGTTTTACTCAATACTAATCCGAACTCCACCCCTCTCCTTCTCCACGCTCTCCTGACAAACAACTCTCTCAAAAACCCACCAAAGCAACCCACTCACTTTCATCACCTCCCCAGATTCCACTCTCACTCTTCCTTTTATACGTTCAGCCATTTTAAACACTCAGCCAATCATCTCGCATTCTACTGCCCATTCACTCCCCCTCTTTCACTCCACTTACCATGTATCTTCTAAACAACAACACTTACCATATATACATTAATATAGGAACATCACACTGATCTCTACACATTTTCACATACCGCTCTCTGTTCTCCATCCAGGCAAGCATAAGGCATGATTGGAATTCTTGTCTCATTTCAGCCAGAGGAAAAACATTGAAGAGGAGTGCAAAGCCAAGCCACGGAGAGTCATGGTCTGGGGAGAGTTATGGGGGCCACATAAGAGTGACTTGAAAGACTACATTTGGCCCCTGGGCCAGAGGCTCCCCACACCTGACTTAGTTAATTAGTTAGTTAGTTTAGTTTATTGCATTTATATCCCACCTTTCCTACAAGAAGGTCAAGGTGGTGTACATAGCTCTCCTTCCATCTCATCCTCATAACAACCCTGTGAGATAGGTTAGGCTGAGAGACTGTGACTGGCTCACCCAGTGATCTTCATGGCCAAGTGGGGATTTGAATCCTGGTCTCCCAGGTCCTAGTCCAACACTTTGAATCATATTGCCACACTGGTTGGGAACAATCCGCTCTTTGCGTCTCCTGCCTGTCAGTGTAATCTCCATGAGAAAGGTAAATGTGATTTGAAAGTAGATATGGGAGGCAAATTCAATTTAGTTTGCATTTAAAAGTGAACATATCAACTTCACACTATCCAAAACACTGTGAGAACTGAAACATATCCATCCTTTGACATTCAAAGTTATCAAAATGTTGTGATGCACTTCTCCAACCAATGTTTACAAAAATACATATGTTAGGGGAAAGCATACACAGAAATGAATATGTTAATGAAAATAACATCCAAAAATGCAGTACATTACATTATGAGAAACTGCTTGCAAAAAATGTGTACCTTAGTCAAAACGTCAAGACTCAGATGTGCTTATTAGGAGAAATCTGCACTGTAATGCTGAAGTATTTTCATGTGTTTTTTTTAAAAAACAATGTGGAGAACAAAATTTCAGATTGGAAGAATGAGAAACTAAAAGAACCAAAATTGACTGATTCCTCCATCCTTACTTGAAAGACAGGCTCAAAGCATGCATGATGTCCAGATGAATTGTTTTCCTTCCTGCTCCCATAGTTTGATTAAAAAAAAAAATGCAAAGCAGCCCCAGAGGCTGTAATTGGGAGGAATGGTGGAAGGCTGCTTAATCTTTTCTCTTCCTGCTGCTTGCCTACTCAGAAACTCCTTTCCCACCCTGAAGGGAAAGATAAGCGATTCCCTTATCTCTCCCCTCAGGAGTGAGAAAGCAGTTAGGGAGAAATTCATTTTTGTACCAAGAGGGACAACAGGAAAGGTAAGGGTTAAATTATTATTATTATTTATTATTATTTTATTCAATTTTTATACCGCCCAAAGCCAAAGGCTCTCTGGGCGGTGCACAGCATAAAGTAAATACAATACAATAAAATACAATAAAATAACAATAGAAACACTAAAAGCATACATATTAAATATTTAACAGCCTGATATATATTAACAATAAAATATGTTAAAATGCCTGGGAAAATAAAAAGGTTTTAACCTGGCACCGAAAAGATAGAAGTGTAGGCGCCAGGCGCACCTCGTCAAACAGACTATTCCATAGTTCGGGGGCCACCACTGAAAAGGCCCTAGATCTCGTTACAACCCTCCGAGCTTCTCTATGAGTCGGAACTCGGAGGAGGGCCTTTGATGTTGAACGTAGTGAGCGGGTAGGTTCATATCGGGAGAGGCGTTCTGCCAGGTATTGTGGTCCCGCACCGTGTAAGGCTTTATAAGTCAAAACTAGCACTTTGAATTTGGCCCGGAAACAAATAGATAGCCAGTGTAAACGCGCCAGAACAGGTGTTATATGTGCGGATCGTCTGGTCCTCGTTAACAGTCTGGCTGCTGCGTTTTGCACTAGCTGTAGTTTCCGAACTGTTTTCAAAGGCAGCCCCACGTAGAGCGCATTGCAGTAATCCAATCTTGAGGTTACCAGAGCAAGCACAACTGAGGCGAGGTCATCGCTGTCCAGATAGGGACGTAGTTGGGCTACCAACCGAAGGTGGTAGAATGCATTCCGTGCCACCGAGGCTACCTGAGCCTCAAGAGACAGGAATGGATCAAAAAGAACCCCCAAGCTACGAACCTGTTCCTCCCTCCTTCCGCCTCCCCTGATACTCTTCCTAATCCCCCCCCCCCCATGAATAGATACCAAGATTCCTTGGGTGGTTTTTATGTGTCTTAAGGTGAAATCCTCAATGTTTGTGAGTCAACCCAGTTGCAGCAGATGATAAATTGGTCTGCAGTGTGGTCTAGGAAACAAACTACACATTACATTGCATGTAGGTGTATGTTTTAAACAGCAGATTTAAACATATGCATGGTGTGGAGAAAGTGGATAGAGGGAAGTTTCGTAACACTAGAACAGGGACATCCAAAGAAGTTGAATGTTGGAGGATTCAGGACAGGTGAAAAAAGCATTTCTTCATACAATGCATACTTAAGCTGTGGAATTTACTCTTGCAGTATGTGATGATGACCAACAACCTGGATGGCTTTAAAAGAGGATTAGAGAAATTAATTGAGAATATGGCTATCAATGGCTACTAGCCATGATGGCTATGTTCTCCTTCCACTGTTGGAGGCAGCATGCTTCCAAATAGTAGTTGCTGGGAACTGCAGATGGAGAGAGTGCTGTTGCACTCAGGCTCCTGCTTACAGGCTTCCCATGGGCCTCTGGCTGCCACTGTGAGAACAGAGTGCTGGACTAGAAGGACTCTTGGCCTGATCCAGCAGGGCTCTTCTTATGTTCTTAAACATTTATGTTCAGACATGGGAGCCCTGATCTGGAAAGCGAGTCAGGGGTGCATGGAATGTATGTGTGGTGTGTGTAACTTTTTCCCCCCATGGTGTCACTTAAAAGTTCAGCAGGGGAGAAGCAAAGGGATTGTTGTTGAAATCATGGTAAAGGAGAAAGGATTGACCACACACACACACACACACTTCCAGCCATGGGTGTTCCCAATCTGGATTAGGAGGCCCGTGGCTGCTGTTTAAAACAAAACAAAAAAACAACAACCACACACATACCTCCAAACGTGAATTTGAATCCGGCGTAACATATAGTTTGGCTATTTGTGTTCCTAAAACCATAAATTATCTCCAGGGAAAACAGCAGTAGAGGCAATTTCACATTTCACCCAACAAAAGAAGAACAGAGGAGGATGCTTCTGGGGTTGCCATCACATTGGGGCCTTTTTCCATATCTTTCTGTTCTTTCCATTGTCAACAGAAGTCCCCAAGCATTAATCTCTGCAATTCTCCTTCTCAATAGCTTCACAGAACTGTTGGACAAATGAACAGAATTGAAGAAAGAGTGAGAAATTTTGATAAGCTCTACAGTGCAATCCAATAGCATTTACTCAACTATAAGATCCACTGAGTTCAATGACACTTACCTGAAGGTGAGTGTGTATAGGATTTCACCCTTGGTGTCCATCCTGGACCAGCTAGGAAGCAGTCATACATACATTTTCTTATGTGAAATAGTAGCCCTATTCAGATATCCAAAGAATGTATAGGAAGATAAAGTGTGAAGGGGGCTCAGGGCTGTGCATGCCCACCCTGCCATATATGTCTCTGCCCCCACCAGCTCTACCCCCAACTTGCATGTATTGAGCAGAAAGGTTTGAAAGGAGATTCTTTGAACTCATGAAGGATCATTCTTACAATCAGGAAACCCTCACATTCAGTCAGGGTCAAAGACAATCAGGAACCCTGATTGTGAAAGCTTCCTGGAAACAAGAAAAGTGACCGATAGACTTCAAAATTGTTTGTTTTCTTTAAAAAAATGCAATGGTGAAGCATTTAAAATAACAGCCCAACACAACTTTTTCAGCCGTGTTTATAAGCTTCCATGATTTGTAGTATAATGATCTTTAATTATCTTTGAATTAACAATGTTATAGGCCATAATGGCAGTATAAATATGTAAGATCTCCTTCTGTGTGTATATAACAATTATGATTGTTATTTGAATCTTCTGTTTTGGTAACTAATGACTCTAGATTTAATTGCTATACATTTTTTCATTTATAATTATGTTTATATTACTGTTATTCTAAGGTGTTCAGCAAGCTTGTATTAACCTGTTTTCTGATGCTGTTTTTATGACATTTTTATGTTGCTTGCTAAAGTGATGCTAAATGTCATAGGGCTGAGTGAGAAAGTCCATCCAAATTCTCCAGTCTATTTGCAGGCGGTGAAATTGGAGAAAGAAAGAAGAAAGAAATTTCCCAGAAAATTCACACCTTTTTTTTTTTTGCTCATTTAATTCCAAATGAAACTATGGAAGGGATTGTGCATTTGCTCCCACAGGTGGAAGCACCGTCCAAGCAGATTTCCGCTCATGGAACACTGTCATCAGTGGAAGGGGGGAGGTGACTTTCACCTATTCCTCATTCATCCTGGACCCTTCCCCCAAAATCATTCTTCTCTGAAGGACTGGTGTACTCTCTAGAAGAGTGGAGGGCTGCCAGGAGAGAGTGGAAAGAGTGGAAATTGCCTCCTCCCCCTTCACTGATGGCATCTTCTGCTGGTTTACAGTCCTGTCCATGAACAAAAGGAACCTTTCTGTTCAGAGAAGCCTAGTTAGGATGCAAGCCTGTATTATTGCCAGTTCATACTGGTAAATGAAGAAAACAACAGGCAAAGAGATGACACCCAAAAGGTATAGGTGACACACCTCTGGCACAGGGAGGGCGGGAGCCGCAAACAAACAAAGAGGGAGATTGGAGGGCGGAGCAAGCTTAAAAGCCTTGCTCGCCACCCCTCCCCCAATGGATCAGAGATCACACACAACCTCCCTCCTCCCTTGGACTGGACCACCTGCATCTTTCTTGAAATGGGGGTGGGGTGGAGCAAAGACGCCCCCACTGAAAGTGGGAACCGTATTGTTTAAGTAGCAACATATTGTAATCGGTCTGATTTTACAACAAACTGCAGTTTCAGATTCAACTGTTAATGCACCCAAAATAGAAATAGAACATAACCTCCTGTTTGACACACAAAAGGCTATCTTCACCATCATATGACATTGACCAATGAAAAGGCTTTGAAATTAATAAAAATAAATTTGACAGAGATTTCTAGGATGAACAATGGAAGAAATATAATTTTCCAGGTTAGATTCTCCATAGAAACAGTAGTAACACAGGAAAGAAGCAAAGTAAGAAGAGCACCAACAAACATACAAAAATGTAATTCTCCATCTTTGGAGATGGCAGGTGTTGCCACCACTCACCATATCCTCAGAGGCACATGTTACCAAATTCTTCCAAGCTACACAGGAAGTGGATTGGACTGTGAAAGACCAACCCAAATTGTGTGTGCATTTTTACAAATTTATAGGCAGTACAATATCTCAGAGAGGAGGTCAGGTCTCCTGCTCCCTGGGGCATTCACTACAGCTGGCCAAATTTCCCTGCTTTTTAAAGCTTGATAGAAATATCTGTTGTCTATATGTACATTCTTAAACCGCAAGGGATTTTTTGCCTATTAGTGAATATGGATATAGATTGCCAAATACTCCTGATGTTAACTTATTAAACTACTTAAAAGTTATAGAAGTTACAGACCTGGAAATAGTTGCAACCTTATTAGCAAAAGCAGAAATTGCTACACATGGGAAACAACCCAAACCACCTGTGATTTTGAATTGGTTCAATAGGATATGGAACCCTGTCAATTTGATCAAATTTATATTATCTAAGAGAGAAAAATGACCAATTAAATAAGAATATAGAAAATTGGGCAATTTTATTTTGTTATGGAACCAAAAATATCAGGAGAATAAATATAAACTTTTATCTTTAATTTAACAAGCTAAATATATGCCTGTAGGTGTTTGAGTTGTTAATAATATAAACTTCTA